>NC_068413.1:21947934-22547934 GCF_023724105.1 Carassius gibelio | reverse complement strand
ACTTTATCACAATATGCACATTTTTTGAGAAGGACCTGTATACTAGGATCTTGTGCTGGATCTACATAACAGTGTAAATTATTGTTAATAAAACCACAACTTACCGCTTGCGGCAATATAGTTGCAATTGCCCCCTTCTTCAGTCTGAGACGCTGAGAGAAGCCTGTTTGATATGGGCTAGGTGCACAAGATGGCGCCGGTAAGCTTCAGCGACGCGAGTGTGTGCATACTTACTTTATGTGTGCATACTCGTATTTACTATAAGGGAAACTTACATACAAAACATGGCTAGATGGATATAATTAATGTTTTTCAAATTTAACAGCGAATAGTGGTAGCCTATATAAAAAAAAACGATGAAACATCCTACCTAAATTTTTGCGTACCTCTCTGTGGAAATTAATCAAGATACAACGCGGAGATTGCTTTATTCTTCTGTTGATAATGAGGATCAGCGTCAGCATCAGGTTAATCAGTCCACAGGGATTTCTTCTTTAAAACACAAACCACTCTAATATGCAATACTTTACATTTTCGGAGAGCTGATTTTGTTCTGACTGTTAAATATAAGATCATAAGGTTTCTGACTGTCAAACGAGACAGATATTTCTGATAAAGTATGTATGTTTTATTAACTTTATTTGATAACAGTTTATAACTGTCTACAATTTAACGTAATGGTATTATGGTAGGTTTGCATTAATTAAAAGATCGCTGTTTGCATTCATGTGTGTTTTTATCGATGGTTTTCTGTTTTGTAAAATATCTGCAGCATAAATAATATTGTCTATAAGCAGCGCATGTATTTTGTTACAAATTCTTCAGATAAAACAAATATTAAAATTAGTCATGTGTTAGTTGTATTATTTTACAGCCCGTTTTTTTTCATTTCAAAATGTTTGATGTAAAGTTGACTATGTCAAATAATAAAATATGTTGTGAAAATGATGAAACAAACTAATGTATGTGCACAATTGAGAAATATGAAGATAAATCACAGCCCATGTCTCACAAGGTGAACATTTCATTAAACAAAAAAATTATAATCAACGTAATAGAAACATTTTCGAGAAATAAGTAATTTTTTTACATTTACATAATTGGTAAGGTAAAAATAAATTATGTATCTGTGTGTACATACCATGAGTTCAATTTTCATTTCCTGAACAGTGGGGAACATTACTGTATTTAATTTATTCACCGGACCCAAACATTCAGTGGTCCAAACACAGTTTCAGATGCACTGGCTCAGTTAACATTTATAGAATAGTAATAATAGCAGTGTATATGTTATTTGCATTTGAAGTGATGTTATAAATCATTTAAACATATACAGAAGGTAATATTTGGATTTCTCCGGTTCTCTGCACTGGCGTTTAGCACAACCGGAAATATCTACGCACACACTTGCAAGACTGGAAATCCAAGATGGCGGAGATGCTGGGAGATTGGGGAAAATGCTGCCATGATTCAAAACTGAAAATAAAGTTCTGAAAGGTTGAAACTAAGTGTTCGAAAACTCAAAATCTTACAAAAAAAAAGTTTAGCAAGATCGAAAAATAAGATTTGCAAGCTTGCAAAGTGTAAAAAAAAAAAAATATCTCTACAAACATAATGTTGTTCTTGAGATTTCCTTATTCAGAACTGCAAAATTTTTTTACGATGTTGCACAAATAATTTTTCAGAGTTTCAAATTTGTCAGTGTTCTCCCACTGTATTAGTTTGTTTTCCGGATACGCCCACACAGTTGCGAGCTTGCGACTCGTGTGATTTGTGGCAGCATTGTCATGCAGCTCTGCTCTGAAACTCTGAAACTCAGACTGAGCGAAAATGAAGCTTCGCAACCTCGCAACTTGAAAAAAAAAAAGCCTGGAGGGAGGGTCTTCTGCTCTTGGCCAGTGCTTTGCTGTCTGCTGACGTACAGTCCAATCACAAGTCGTATTTACTGGAAAGGTGTGATTGACCGACTGTTCCGCCAATGACAAAAGCGCAAAGGATACGCAAAATAAACGGTCCTAAAACGTAAAAAAGGTTACCGACTTGTCGCTGGAATTCACCATACAATTGCCAGTAGCCACAAGTGATGCGCGGGTCAGTGTATTAATAACCTGCACCCAACCGACGTTTTCAACTAACTAAATAACCCGCAACTCGGACCGCAAAAAAATAAAAATAAAATATTTTACCCGCTTCCTGACCCGCATTTTTTAATTGTAAATTTAAATTGTAAATGCTCATTTTAGTGTCATTGGGCCATAGGAACGTAGGCAAAACTAACTAGGCCAAAAAACAACAAAAAAAACATCAACAACACAACTTAATATATTATAATTTTGTCAAGAATTATAAAAAAAATCTTCAGTAAACTCATAATTTGTACTATAATAGTCTAATCTGGCTATCTTTATTTGTATGTTTCTGCAAGGTCAGCAGACATTGAGGTTCGGGTTTGTTCCGATCAGAGCTCGTGAGCGGAGAGCGCATTTCTGAATATCCCGATCCGCTCGCTCATTCCGTGGGGTCTTGCTCAACCCAGAATGGCCTGCTGGTTCGAAAATATGTAAGGAGTCATTTAATTGTTTAGTAATGAACTGGTGTTTTCTGTGTTGCTGCAAAGATGAAGTTGACGATGCAGACTCGCCATGAGAGAAATGCACATTTCATATGGATTACATCATCAGAGAGTATCCCATTTATTTTGGTTTGAATATTTTAGTTTAAAAGAAGACATTTCAAGCTTTCTGTAATATATATCCTATATTTCTCAAATCTGAGAGGCACACGCTGAGTTTAGTTCACATGCTATGTAAGTGATCCTGCCGGCGTTGAATCACTGGCTCACTTGATTCGTTGAAAACCTGATTAATGGATTTTTGTTCAAGGAACAAAACATCATGTTACTATGCACTGTTGTAGCTATAAAATTAATAGCACATTTGTGCTTGCGCACATGTGCTGATACTCAAGAATTGCTTAATGTGCAATGAATATAAAAACATAAAACATTTTTTTTCATGGCTTAAATTATAAGTACTTTCTAACTGTATTTATTAATTCTAACAGGCTTCATTGCGCAGTGAATGCTTTAGGACTCTCAGGATGTGTTTTTGTTGGGTTTTTGCAAAGTCGGTGACTCAAAATGTCAGCTCTATCCTCTCTCAATCCAATAAAAAACAACAAAAGAGCAATGATATACAAGTGCTATAACAAGTCTCAATAAGCTTACATGTAACAAAGGCTTTAAAATAATATAATAAAGAAAAAAGAAAACGGATAGAATAGAAAGATTAGAAAGCTTAATATTATTCTTTTTTTAAGAGTAGTGAGTGTTAAAGTTAGAGGGTCAAATAAATTTGGAAGAGATGTGTTTTAAGCTGATTCTTGAAGATTGATAAGGATTGAGTACAGACTATCCAGTAAAGATTTACCCAAACGAAGGTCTGAGACTACAGAATATCCTCAATGCAGAAAGCACTCTCTTTCATACACACACAGTATCAACACTATATATATTTTATATATACTACTTATATATGAAAATACAGATGTTTAGATTATAATTCAGGTTTATTTTTTATTATTTTTACAAAATATAGATTTTAAAATGTCTCAATACATATAGCCTATAGTGATTGCAGAAAAAAGTTAACCATGTATTCATGAATTTTTAATAGGCAATTATTTATAATTTTACTGAAATATTTTAATGAAAGTAAAAAAATACAATGTACACCTTTCTGAATATTTAAATATAATATCTAAATATTCATTTGGATGCACTATAGAAGTCACTTCTACATGAAGAGAGAGTCAGTGGTCCACTGAGTAAGGAAAGTGAATCGTGAGGAAAGTGAGTCGCCAGCTGAGGAAAGTGAATCGTGAGGAAAGTGAGTCGCCAGCTGAGGAAAGTGAGTCGTGAGGAAACTGAGTCACCGGCTGAGTGAGGAAAGTGAGTCATGAGGAAAGTGAGTCATTCGCTGCGTGAGGAAAGTGAGTCGCCAGCTGAGGAGAGTGAGTCGTGAGGAAAGTGAGTCACCGGCTGCGTGAGGAAAGTGAGTCGTGAGGAAAGTGAGTCGTGAGGAAAGTGAGTCATTCGCTGCGTGAGGAAAGTGAGTCATGAGGAAAGTGAGTCACCGGCTGCGTGAGGAAAGTGGGTTGTGAGGAAAGTGAGTCATTCGCTGCGTGAGGAAAGTGAGTCGCCAGCTGAGGAAAGTGAGTTGCCAGCTGAGGAAAGTGAGTCGTGGGGAAAGTGAGTCACCGGCTGCGTGAGGAAAGTGAGTCATTCGCTGCGTGAGGAAAGTGAGTCGCCAGCTGAGGAGAGTGAGTCGTGAGGAAAGTGAGTTGCCAGCTGAGGAAAGTGAGTCGTGGGGAAAGTGAGTCACCGGCTGAATGAGGAAAATGAGTCGCCAGCTGAGGAAAGTGAGTCGTGAGTCACCGGCTGCATGAGGAAAGTGAGTCGCCAGCTGGGGAAAGTGTGTCGTGAGGAAAGTGAGTCATTCGCTGCGTGAGGAAAGTGAGTCACCAGCTGAGGAAAGTGAGTCTTGAGGAAAGTGAGTCGCCAGCTGAGGAAAGTGAGTCGTGAGGAAAGTGAGTCACCGGCTGCATGAGGAAAATGAGTCGCCAGCTGAGGAAAGTGAGTCGTGAGTCACCGGCTGCATGAGGAAAGTGAGTCGCCAGCTGTGGAAAGTGAGTCGTGAGGAAAGTGAGTCATTCGCTGTGTGAGGAAAGTGAGTCACCAACTGGGAGAACAGTGACAAATTAGAAACTCTGAAAAAATGATTGCACACCACCGTTAAAAAGAGTGTTGCACTTCTGAAGAAGGAAAACTCAAAAACAAAATTATGTTTGCAGAGATTTTTTTTTTACCACTTTGCAACCCTGCAAAGCTCTGTTTTCAGAGTTTAAAAACTTTTTTTCACACATCCGCACACCAGTTTTCAGATCACCATTTACAAGGTTTCAAACCTGGAAAACAAACTAATACAGTGGGAGAACACTTTGCACTTTGTTGTTTCTTTGCGCAACATTGTAAAAAAATTTTTGCATATCTGAAGAACGAAATCTCAAAAACAACAATGTTTGCAGAGATATTTTAATTTTTTTACATTTTGCAAGCTTGCAAATGTTATTTTTCGATCTTGCAAAACTTTTTTTGTAAGATTTTGAGTTTTAAACTCAAGTTAATCACTTTTTCAGACTTTAACTTCATCTATAGTACTCACACCTCTTAAAGGTCAAGAGTTACTGTATGTTGAGGAAAATAAAAAGATATCAATTAGGACAGAGAAACTGAGTTTCTCTTTGAAGTTTGTTTGGCATGTTAAAAAATAATTTAAACTTTAATTTTTAAAATAAATCTGTAGTGCTTAGATTTACCACAGTGCAGAAAAAAAGGCCAATCATTTATTTTCTAACATCATCAGCTGAAAGAATTAAGAAATATAAACATTTAGAAAATGGACGAAAAGCATCCAGCTGTGGTAAGTGTTATGATTACCTGCATCTTAGCCAGCTATTCATGAAATGCACACTAAGCATCCAGTCTGCACTTTAAGTTTAAACAGCCAGAAGCTTTAATCACTCTTGATGGGTAACTCACATATAAAGCTTAAATGGGAATGCAGGCCCCCAATGTCCATTAAAACACGTAGAATAGCAATCCGCTATTAGAAATAATTGATGTCCATCCAGAAATGTGCAATAAAGGAGGAATGTTTCCCAAAATATTTCTTCTCAAAGCTTAAAAACCAACTAACACCAACTTGTTCATTTGGTATTTAATTGAAAACTTGACTCATTGGCAACATTTCACAGGGAGTTAGGAAATGTGTTTCCTTGCGTGTAAAGCGGCTAATTGGAGTTTTTTTTGTCCGTTTGAGTAAAAAATAAATGCTCACCCTCATAGAAAGATCCCAATTTGACATCAGATGCAGAAACTGCCAGGTGTAATAAAAAATGTTTTGCTCATCATTTCTGCACAACTACCAGGACCAAAAGTTAAATTAAATTTTTTTAAACACTCTCCTTGTCTGTCATCAGTTGGATAAACATAGTTCCATCCCAGACTCACATGAATGGTTGAGTAAATTTTTTTGTCTGACCCATTCTGCCCATTCAAACCAGTCAAAATAAAAGTCTGGTTTACCTTGAATACATTGCAGTAGAAATATATGACTTTTGTTCAGCATAATGTACATACTACTACTACTAAAATTATTAAAACTTTATTTTTTAAGGAATGATCACATAACATTCTTCCATGTTTTAATTTTAATAGTGAATGCCCTTTGTTTGACAAAAGATACTATTTAATGTTCAATAATTTAAAGATAAATTGATGTTTTATGCCTTCATTTGATAATCAGATACACAACACAGAATTTCTGAGGAAAAATAAAACATTTATTAAGGCTATTTTAAGAATAAATGTGAAGAAATTAAGTTGTTTTTATGCATTCAAGTAAGAACAAGTTAGAGAAGCTACAACACAGAATTTGGTAAAAATATTTAATTGTGCCCTAAACATGTAATTTTTGTAAGTACAGTAAGTTCCATGATTTTAATTAATTAGACATGCTTTTTGATAGTAAAAATGTAATTTAACCATTAAAAAGGATTCTAGAAAAAATAGAACAGAATTTTGGGAAAAAATAAAACAGTATTTCATTGGGCGCTATATTTAACACACAATTACAATAGTTTATTGTTTGTATGTAATTTTAATGAGATTTGGGGTGTTTTCTTAACAATAAAGAAAGATTTTATAATACATGCCAAGCTGTAAAACTATAAATAAGTTATTACAAATGCCATTACTCAATGCTGAATTGAAGTCAGATTTGAGTGAAAACTTAATATTCATTTTATAAAAAGTCTTAGATTGGTGATAATGTTACCTCTAATGCACCCGTTGCAAGACTT
Organism: Carassius gibelio; assembly: GCF_023724105.1. NCBI lineage: Eukaryota > Metazoa > Chordata > Actinopteri > Cypriniformes > Cyprinidae > Carassius > Carassius gibelio. The sequence continues at coordinate 22,541,013 of NC_068413.1, read as the reverse complement.
AACACACCTGTTGCAATTGCATTTAATGATGTATCAGAAAAATTCACCTAAGATTGTAAGAAAATATTTTGTTTTCTAGAAAGACGCTTTAAGTGGATAAATGTATATGATACACCCAGCACAATGCGACGCAAGGCGCAACGCAAGTGTGTTTGCTAGTTTCAGTCCGGCGCCATTCGGATTTTCCCATCCAGCGCAACGCAGTTTTATTAGCAAATGCAGTTGCTCCAATTTGTGCGCCCATGGGCATGCTGGTCTAAAAAATAGGTGTGTTTAGGCTCATTGCTGGCGCATTGCTATTTTAAGGAGCTGAAAATAGACTGCGCAATAGACCACATCAAACCTGGTTTAAAGTCTAAAGTCATTGGCGCAATATTTTTTTGTTATTTAAAGAGTTAGTGTTAGTAGAAAATTCGCCCCTGGGTGGGTCCACAGTGCGCATTGACTTTGCCTATTACACACAGGGATGCGCATTTTTCAAACATGCCAAATATTAAAAACAAAAGGATTACAGTGTAAAGAATATTATTGTGTAGGCTACATAAATATAAAAATGTAATGATGGATAGTCATTTCGTGTATTAGAATTAGGCTACCCATTTGCAATTCTTCCTATTACTACTTATAATGATGAATGAAAATGGCTAATTAATTAAACAATCGGCAATACACACACATATATATATTAACTGACTCATCGTGCAGAGCTTTGGTAGATTCATGCTTGTCCCGAAGATGATCTGCTCGCGCCCTTTAACTTCGCGCACGAGCAGATCGGTTTCTTCACTTGAAGCGTTCAGCTTTTCCGCCAACAAATTCATCCATGTAAATAGCAATCTGCTGTGGCGCGAGCACATCTCACTCTTAAAGGGAATGGGAGATGACACTCTGATTGGTGTATTGAACGTTACGCCCATTACTCATTAAGAGAAAAGGGACAACCCATTCCAAAAATGCGGCCCAGCACACGGACTGTTTTTCCGTCGTTAAAATAGCAAAAGTGGATTTGGACACGCCTTGAGTGCACCTGCGCCATGCGACTTTGCGTTTAAAACGTTAAAATAGGGCCCATTATCTGTTTTGCTCAATTTTGCCAAAACAAATATTACCTATTAAAGCAACAGCAGAGCAGAGTTGCATCTCTAAGCAACACACAATTTCTGAATGAATCTGCATTTTGAACTAATCGGGTGAACCGATGATACAGGGGCCCTTTTAAAAACAATCGCTGTATCACAATGTGCCTACTTATACTATGCTACTACGACTAATGAGTGTTTGTAGTTCTGGTACGAATCCTTCACCAAAATGCAGTGGATTGTGGGCAGTATTAGCCATTAGAGTGTGCATGGATCCACGCTTCAAAAATGGACCTGGAAGAGTAGATCATCCGGGGACTTGTGGCATACTCTTTTCAACATACTATGCTTTGGGACACACATATTTTAATCTCACATACTATTTAGGATGTATAGTATGAACACTGGGGTGCAGGGGCCGGCATTTCCTGAATGAATCAGTCGTTAAAATGAATCGAATGAATGAATGACTCACTCAATGACTTAGGCTACTCATTAAATTAAATATATTAAAAAATATAATGCAGAATGTCCAAAGTGCCTCTTTTTTGGATGGAATTGAATTTAAAAAGATTATAGTGGTTGTCCTGCAATACGTCATATTTCCATTATTTGTGCCCAATCAAAGGGAAAAGGTTGTTGTTCTGATTAGTTCAGTTTGACTTTCAGCTGACTCTTAACTGAGTAATACAGACGAACAAATCAGTCACTGTAATTCACAGCCTAAAAGCTTTAGTCTGTAATTACTACCTTCAGTTTCTCAAGTTCTGTTTACAGTATATGAACACTGAAGGTTGCAGTCCTATTCACATATTTCTTTAAATTTTAAGTGCTCTGAACACAAACGTTTAGAAGCCACAGCTGCAGTGTTACCAGAGCTATTTCAAGCATTTTTGCCTTGATGACATACCTAAAAAGAATAATGACGTGTCTGGAGAGCTTTTTACAAAATATTTTGTAATATTTAATCACTTTTACTGACAATGCCATAAGATGCAAAATAAACATTTGTACACGTTGTAAACTAAATCAAGATTATTGGAATATGTTCTACAAGAAAGTACTACTTAAGTCTTTCTACTTCAAAATGTCACATTTAATTACATGTGCATGGCCATTACTTTGTAACTATTTTTGAAATATACTAGATAAAATGGCTTTAATGTAAATCCTACATTCTTTTTTTGTCACTGTATAAAATGTACATGTAAACACATGCATCACAGCACAGAGGTATTTTTTCGAAATTGTGCGCTAATAAGGCAGCATCATAACCAATAGGGATGTCAAAAGTATTGATTTGGTACAAAATAAAATGCAACAATACCAGTCTTTCTCCATTATCGTTAGAGCATATTCAATTAACTGCCAAAGATCTGTCTGTCTGACATGCATACTGTATCTGCACATGTGAACACCCTAAAGCCATTATTTCCGGTTTTTAAATTTAAGACCTGTTTAACTGAAAACTGTGCAAGGTATTGCTGCATGAAATTTTTTAATATATGATATACATTTATGATAGTTTTAAAATGAAATTGTGATGAAAATTTTGATGAAGTTATTAAGCCAAACACAGATTTGTGGTGGTGGTAAAAAGAGATTACAGTAAGATGGAGTGTGTTGGTTTATTGAGCCAGAGCTCAGCCCAATGTCTGTGGGACAAAGTTGGCTGGCCAAGGCTTTTCTTGGCACTCTTGACTTGATCTCTGGCCCAAAGCTCGTATCAGATTTAAACACAACCAGATGATTACATATGCACTCAACCTGTCAAATTCATGTGTGTATGCCAAGAATCTGAATTTGAACAGTAACTGCACCTCGTCATTTACTCTTTTTATTGTTACTAGCTCTATCTTGTCATTCTGTGATTGCTCTGTCCTGATACCCCCACTTTACTGTTGAAATAGTACATTTAGTGTTTGAGTTTAGGATACAAGAATCACTGTTTTAGGACCATTAAGTTTATATTAAGTATGACCAAAAATGCATATTTTCAAATGTGCCTACAGGGAATCAATGTAATGATTAACATTTATTCAGTGTGCATATCTGACTGCATAACAATTCTGACAGTAAGATTGTAGAACCCCTCATTTAGAGAGCCACTATCACATACCAGCAGTCCAACTTAAGTTATACTGATTATTATTCAAGTGACTCAAGAGCACATACTGCAGGCGTGCTTTGGTTTTCCATTCGCATGGCAGCCAACATGAATAATAAATAACGACCAATGTCTTACCTAATTCAGCAAAATCTAACACTTGAACCTGGCATCATAGGCTATAAACATATAGTCATTGCCACCAAAGCGCCAACTTGTAAGGTTTTTGGAAGTTAGGATAATATCCAGTGGAAAGAATTCTGCAGGAATTGCCTGGTTGATGCATCTGATGATTTTATTTAGACTATGTCAGGTTCACGGAATTGAGATCATTGCAGATAAATTTAAATGTGGAAATAGGTGTTATGGGGAGAAAAACTCATTTAGATTTATTGATGAAATCAATAATGTTACCATAATTAACTTCTACTGATTGACTGACTGACTGACGGATTGATTACACTTGTTGTCAGCGTTTTTCATCTCATCACAAGTTAAGTTTTTGATTTAGTTAGAAACTATGGAAGCTTGTTTGTTTAAAAAAAAAAAAAAAGGAATTGCAACTTTTTATTATAATTCTTGTGAGTTTGTATGACACAATTCTGAGAAAAAAGTTGTAATTGCAAGATATAAACTCAGAATTGTAAAAAAATACATTTGCAATAGTATTTCTCTCTTTTTTTTATTCCATGGGGGGGGGGGTAAATGAATTTTAAGGAAAAAGTCAGAATTCTAAGTTTATATTTTACAGTTCTGACATTTTTTGTTGTTCAAGAGTTAATGAAACAGGAAATCACTGCTATTATTTAAAGTATTTTTTTTTCACGTTGATGGATAAACTGCTTCTTTAGACCTTGAGATTTGTCATCATGGGATGGCGATAGATCAGTCTGTATATGATATCAGAGGTTGTGTTTGATCTTTCACATCCAGAATCTGACACGTTTGTAGTACATCATAATGTACAAATCTTATGTTTTCAAAGGGGAATTCGATGGCTGATGCAAGTATGATAATTTATTATCCCCCCTTTCAGTTAGATTTAGTTTTTGCTTTGAGTCATCACTCTGACTTTGCAAAAAACATGTTTTGAATCATATCCCCATATTAGTTTAAAATAGGAATGGAAAATAGTTTTTCGATATGCTTACAGCCACAGCAAGACACACACCCATTGTGCAAGATATAATGTAGTCCCAGTTGTGGGCATTTATAGAAACTTCCTTTCATGGAATTCATCATGCTTTGATCTTACTCTATTTCTGGACCTTTCTTAATATTTCTTAATATATTGCACTACATGTCCTAAATGCTTTGAATAATTCTGTTCCAGGTTTCTTGTGCTTTATAAGGCACTCATCAACTGTTTGTTTAAAAAGATGTTGTTTTTCTCAAATGTACCATGTTAAATGTGACCCTGGACCACAAAAAAAAAAGAAAAAAAGAAAAAAAGAAAAGAAATCTGAATATTGAGAAAATCACCTTTACAGTTGTCCAAATGCAGTTCTTAGCAATGCATACTACTAATCAAAAATTACGTTTTAACATATTTACAGTAAATTTACAAAATATCTTCATGGAACATGATCTTTAGTTAATATCCTAATGATTTTTTAACATAAAAGAAAAATATATATTTTGGACCCATACAATGCATTTTTGGCTATTGCTACAAATATAACCCAGCAACTTCACCCCAAAATGATTTTTTATTTTTATTTTTAAACAAAGATGTGCTGTTTTATTTCAAATCAAAGCTAAAAAAACTTAGAATTCACGCATTCCTAAAGGAATGGAGGACACAGAGGAGCCATACGCAGCATGGTGATATGGAGTGACACACAGGAAACACAGTTGACAAAGAATTTATTAAAGTCATTATTTTTGTTTTCTTTGATTACAAAAAGTGTTCCCTTCACTTCATATAACCCAGATTGCACATCTGATGGAAGATTTTTATGAAAGACTTTTCATACCTTTTATGGACCTTGACACTGTTATTTAGTCTCAAGCCTCCAGGTTTTCATCCAAAATATCTTAAATTGTGTTCTGAAGATGAACGGAGCTTTTATGAGTTTGGAACGACATGGGGGTAAGTGATTAATGATACAATTTTCATTTTAGGGTGGAGTATCCCTTTAAGACTGGTTTTGTGGTCCAGGGTCACAGAAGGTATATGTTGAGATACCTGTTAATCATTCAGTACAATTTCTGCACCATTTTATTAAAGTACCATTTGAAAGGGTTCAATTATTATTTTCTAAATGTAAAAAGTATAAATTTAAATGTTAAAATGTTTAGGAATACCGTATGTTATCGGTTATAACAATCAGTAAGTGATTATTTTTACACAATACAATTTATATTATTTAATGTTTTACAGCTTATATAAATTCATATTGTTAAAAATTTAACTTAAATGGAACTACTTATTTTTATACACTACTGTTCAAAATATTGGGGTTGGTAAGATATTTAAAGTGTTTTTGAAAGAAGACTCTTATGGTGTGTGCACACCAAAAGTAAGGCGAATATTCTCATTATGTTATGTTTTTAGATTACTCACGGGATGTTTTTCGTGTCACTTGAATAAAAAAATCACATAATGCTCTCTTTCATTTTCTGATACAACTAGACATGTCAATAAGCTCTTTACTGATTGGCTCGTGCAACAACGTGTCATGCGAATTTTACACAAATTTTCCAGCTTTGCAAGTTTGCTGCAGTTGCGATGTTTTTCGCATCACCTGAAAATAATTTTTGTCTATTCTCTCCTTTGAATTGACTTTGTAATCAATCAACTCTACGAATAATTAAACTCACTTTTGGTGTGCGCACCATTATTAAAGGGGGGGTGAAATGCTATTGCTATATGCTATATGCTATCTGTTCCAAAAATACTCCTTCCGGTTTGTCACAAGTTTCGAAAGTTTTTTTCGAGTATGGCTCTGTGTGACGTTAGATGGAGCGGAATTTCCTTATATGGGTCCTAGGGCACTTTTGCCGGAAGAGCGCACGCTCCCGTATAGCAGAGCAGAGAGAGGCTGAGCACAGACTCACTGATCAGAGCGAGAGCGTCGCGAAATGTCACAAAAGGAGTTTTTTTGGTTGCCAGGGCAAGACAACCCTGCACAGATTACCAAAGAAAAAACAGCATTAAGGGACCAGTGGATGGAGTTTATTTTAACAGAGCATCAACGGAGTTGTGCAAGTGTTTGTGTTTGTTCCCTGCATTTTGAAGATGCTTGTTTTACAAACAAGGCCCAGTTTGATGATGGATTTGCGTATCGTTTATTTCTTAAGGATGATGCAATCCCAACGAAAAAGGGTACACGATCGTGTGTTGGAACCGCAGGCGGTTAGTAAAACTGCTTAAAATATCTCTGCCTCCTTGTTAGTGCGTCCCCTCCCATCGGAGACCCGGGTTCGAGCCCCGCTCGGAGCGAGTCTTTGCTGATGCTGCTCTCGTTCAGTTTCAGCCTCGGGATCTGATTCTGGATCATAAATAAACGGCTGAATCTAACTGTTAGCCATGGTTTATTTTGGATGATGATTTTTTCCTCAAGGTAATGTCAGAACTGTTAAATATGTTTTTCAACGGCTCTGGGTAATGTCACAGCTTCCAAACGCTCTCAACGCAAAAGCCTACTTGCTCTCGTGATTCTTTAGCTCCGCCCACAGGTCACGCCTCCAGTCGGTCGTGTTTTTCCGGGAAAAATTGGTACAGACTATCTTTCTCTTATGAATATAATAAAACTAAAGACTTTTTGGCGTTATGAAGGATGCAGTACTACTCTATAGGTACTCAAGATTAACAGGATATTGAGTGAAAACGAGCATTTCACCCCCCCCCTTTAAGTCAGAATAAAATGTTCTGTAAAATATTACATATTAATATTTCAATTATTTTCTGAAATATTATTACAATTTAAAATACCTGTTTTATGTTATAATATATGTTTTAATGTAATTTAATGTAACGTTTTTAATGTAATTTCTGCAGCCATATTTCCAGTCTTCAGTGTCACACCTGTCACACACATTTGACCTCTCGTGTACAGGTCCAAGCTCGCGGGGCGCTGCAGTATCTGGTGTCACTGTTAGCAAGTATGGAGCATAGTGCCCATCACACACTACTGCTGGAGATTCGCTGCCTGACCGATCGCTACACTTCCATCCTGGGTGGCGGAGGAAAAGACATCTACCGCATGAGCAACAGTTTCACCGCCATTGCTCGACTGCTGGGACGCACACTGGAGGCTGACAGCACACTTAACAGGTATTCACAACAGTTATGTCACTTGCTTAGATTTCCTAAATAGTCTTGACATGTTTTAATATTCATTCTTTAAACCACATGGGTGATTTGTTTTATTGAAGTAATTTACATTTTATTATGATAATAAAATAAAAGATTAACTTCTGCTTAAAAGCTCCCCAATCCACAGGCCTTTGTCTGCCTGTCAGCCTAAACTGCCGCAAAATTCATCAGCTGATTCTTCAGCTTTGACAGTTTAATTTCTAAAAGTCCAATGAGATAAAGGTATACAGGTATTTCTTTTTTTATTATTGATTGACTGATTTATTTTACAAATAATAGAAGGGACAGGATAGAACTGTCCGTTTTCTACTTTTATATTATTTCTCTCTTTGTTTTCGCTTATCTTCTTTTCCAAATTTGCTTTCAAAAATCAAGGAAATACAAAGAAATTGTTTTTATGTTTGGAATAAACCATTTTTATTACGTGGCAATGACATTAGTCTTGTATTTTTGTTTATTGACAATAAACTGGATTAAAACTGCAGTTTAAACTATATTAAAATGTAAATTAAACCTAAATTAAGCAATTAATATCAATAGGAGGAAAAATTCATTACAAGTAGCTTTTCAAAATGAGGTAAATACTAGTATATAGAAGGTAAACAGTGTAGTACAAAAAAATACAAAACACCTTAATTATAACACACATGATACTAAAATATTGCAATAAACATGAATTAAAAACAAGATGAGTATCATAAAACCCTAATATAGATAGATGACAACACGAACTGTTAAGAAACCCAATTATTTAAACATAATGTCAGTGTCAGACAGGGAATATTGGAAATGTTAGTTTACAGTTTTACACTGGAAATTATAATCTATCTTTCAGAATTCACTGTTACTATAGTAAGTATAGTAATAAAATATGTGTAACAAGGTAATTGTAAAATAAAGTGTTACCTACTGTAAGTACTATTTCAAATACTGTTAAAATGTAAGCAGTACATACTGTTCAGTATATATTAGGCAGTGTAGTTGTATTCCATTCTGAACTCTGCCTTCATCTTTGTGCATCAGAGAGGTGGAGAATGTGCAGGATTTGTCCAGGCCGTGTGAAGCTGAGTCTGGTTCTGACATGTTCGCTGAGAACAAGCGACTGCAGGTGAAGATCCAGGCTTTTGAGCAGAAGATGGGTGATGAGGTGGAGGAATTTGAGGAAGAGAGTGCTTCTCCTGGTCCTCAGAGACGCCACAGTCTGATTCAGGCAGCGCGAGACGAGCGCAGAGAGATGAGGTTCAACAGGTGGGCCTGACCTGTGGGAATTTAGAAATAAGTTAAAGTTTATAATAGCTGAAATAGATCTTCCGATAGACAAATGGCTATCCACCCAAATAGTCAATCAAATATCTGGACTGATATGCCTTGTTATTTGTTATTCTGATTATAAAGCTTTTTGAACTGTCTGTGACATAAAAGCCTCATCTTTGCACATGGAAAGGAATAGTAGAATGTATGGTGAAGGTTTTCAAATAGAACTCATTTTTCTTTATATACATATGGTATTCATTTTATTTTTGTATGTCTTAAAGTCTTACATTTGATTTAGAGAAATTCAACACTGCAGAAATATGAATACTAAGTACATCTTCTAAGAGAGTATGGCACCTTTTAATAACTCACAGCCTAAAATAAATTGACTGACGTGTGCTTTTCTCTCATGTTTAGGTCAAAGAGTCTGGCTCTTCATGCTATACGCACACGATCCATTAACTCTGACAGCAGTCCAGAGGGAGATGGGGTGGATCTGAGCGCAGAACTCTCTGTCTGTGTGGCCATTCCTGGTTCAGAGACTGGTTCTGCCCTCACGACCCTGCAGGAGAACCACAAACTCGCAGAGACTCAACCTGACACGTCTCCAAACAGTGAGGGGCTAAAGGTGGCGGCTGGAGATCCCCGGGAGGGAGATCGACTCTGGATCCACCTAAGAGACAACATGGAAGAAATCAAGACCTTCTGTGCAGAAATGATCAAGCAAATCCCCATACCTGAGCACTGTGTCATTGAAGGTAACCTGACAAATCTTAGAGCAATCCACACAGTAACACGTAAAAAAAAATTACCTTTCATTTATGAGTAGTACAGATGGAGAACTTTCATCCAGAAATTATTTTGGACGTAGGAATTAATTTGGACATGGATGTGTTTATACAAGACTAAATTTCAGGTCAGCTTCTAGTTCAGTTTTTTGTTGTTGTTTTAGCAACTGGAGGAGACAATTTTCCTGGAATATTTTGAAATATGTTAGAAATGTAATCACACCAGTTGCATATTGGAATACCATTAAACTTGGCAAATAGGATGTTGTTCACTGAGCAACTTATTGCACCATCAGCCCATTTCACTTTTGTCTTGCTTCTTGGCCGTTACTTGGAGTTACATGTTTGTTAAATTCATAAAGTTAAGGTTTTGTTCAAATCCATAAGTATGAACAATAGTTAGAGTGATGCTTGCCTTTTCAAACACCATTTATTATCATCTGTTAGTGTACTGAATGTGACATGCTATAAATCAGCTGAGAGGCAGCTTGGCTCTGGTATCCAGATGCAAAGCTATTTTAACATCTCCTCTGCACTGGCCTGGATCTCTGAGTCTTCACATTATTTAACAGAAACTGTAAGGTAATCGATCAGTTGGTGACCTGCTAAACCAGTGGAATACATGTGAATCTGCTTGTGTGTTTGTCAGTGTGAAGGATTCAGTGCAATCATACTCACCACATCATGGAAGATCAGCTACTGTCATAGTCATGTTTGGTAAAGCTGTCAGAGAGGATTTTGTGAGAGGTTTGTTAATAATGTCATTACAGTATTTGATTTTTTGTCAATAATTGTTAACGTTTATTGGCAGACTTCACAAGCAGACAGAAGTTTTCTGCTCTAGTCCTTTAATATAAAATTTGCGAGTAGGCATCAACTATCATGAGTATCATTGTGATTTACACCTGAGAAGACAAAAGCCCGCATAATGAGCTGCATAATGAGCTGCATAATGAGCTGCATAATGAGCCTTTAAGTCAGCTGTGTGTCAATGAGAGGGAGGTGTTACAAGTGAGAATGTGAGGACAAAATAAATCTATATAATTTTATGTTTGTAGTTTATTTAGAATATGTTTAATTATCCCACAACATAATTTAATATTCACTTGTGAGTTATTACAGTTAGTTTATTAGGAAGAATCAAAGCTGACTTTCAAAGCTAAATTTTTTGCATCAATACTCCAGTCACACAATCCATCAGAAATCCTTTTAACAATCTGATTTTCTACAAAAAAACATTAATTGTGTTTTATTATCATTATTATTATTATTATTATTATTATTAATGTTTTCAGTTTTTTTTATTGTATATTTTTATTGAAACTTCATAATGTTTCACTAGATTATACATTTAGTCAGGAATTATAGTATGGAAAAAGTGTTAACTAGTAAAATGTTTACACGTTATGTGAAAACTAGTAAAAGTATAAAAATAGATAAAAAGAGACGTACTCATGTTTATGATCTCTGCTGAATAAGGGGCCGTTCACATATCGCATCTTTTGCGTGCTCAAGTTCATTATTTCAAATGTAGGCGCGCGGTATGCACGCTCATAATGGAAGCGATGGGCACACGGTTAAAAACATTTCAACTTTTCAGAAAGCCGCAAGCGCACCACGGGTCATGTGACAAGAACTAACCAATCAGCTTCATCCTTTCCCGCAACAATGTTGAAAGCTCAGCCAAGATGAAGGAACAGCTGATCATAGCTGTATATGGATTGGCATTTTGAAATACATTTAGTAGCATAGCTACTGCAAGCAGATTTTTTTATAGCTGCAAATCCATTTATCCTTTGCTAAAATTTCCGCATTTTCATGTAGAGAGCACGTCATAATTGCTTAGCAACGGCAGATGCCTCAGGGGCGCTTCTGCCCGAGTGCTTTGGAAAGAAGGAGAAAGCGGCGCACCTAGCGTTTTCAATGCGTTTTTATGCGCGATATGTGAACGGCCCCTAAAGTGATTCATTCTTTTTTTCTGAGGAAACCCAAATCTCAAATCCTCAATCACATCACATCTTTTTGGGGTGAATTATGTCTTTTTCCTCTCATCACGAAGCAAACAGTAAAATAAAAAAACATGATGAACAGTCTCTCTGTGTTGTCTTCTGTTGTCTGGATGTATTCATGCCGCGTATCAGTGAAACATTATAATCTGAATAACGCGTTCAGCGTGGGGGCGTGGTCGCGTAATGAAGGGAGACGTGAAAAACGGACATCGCGTTGTTTTCATATGGATTACTTTATCACAGAATATTTGTTTTCAGTAGCACTTGTTTAGTTTAAAAGTAGAGGTCAGGCTTTCTATATATCTCTCTCTCATGTCTCTTCATTGAGTATTCACAGAGTTACAGTTGATTTTAATGAGGCGTGTCTAAATGAAGATCAGCACAGACCAAGGCTGCAGACAGCGCACCTTGTTTGTTATCTTTATTTTATAAATGCACAAAGTTTTGTTGTTATTATGTCTGTATACAAAAAAAGTAGACCCTTTACAGATTCGATTGATGTATTGCTCTTATCTGTACGATCAAAATTCAAAGTGTAATTTAACTTATTTTCGGAGTTATCAGGAGAAAATACGTGTATGCGCGTTAATCGACTTCAGAAGGTATGCAAAAAGATGTAAAGAAACATTTTGTATACAGTAGTTTGATCAGCCATGCTAAGAGATATCAACAAACATTCACTGGTTGTCACCTACTGGTATATTGATGTTACCTACAGAAAGAGTCACTGAACAAGTGAGTGAACTAATCTGACTGAATCTTTTTAATAAGCACAGTCAAAAGATTTGGATCACTAAGATGAAACATCAACACCATTAATTCCCACGTTTAATTTGCTTGTCTACATTCTACTTTGACTCGCAGAAGCTTGTCTTTTCCTATTTTCCCAGTTCCTTGAACTCATTTTCTTTTACAAGAATACACTCATTTATCTCCAGCCCATCAGGATTTAGTTATTCTAAGAGGCCCAACTAAAGTTTCTTGTTCGTTTTTTTTTATTAAACAGTTGATGCATAATCCACATGTCACTGAGTCACATAAAAAAAAGAATAGAGAACTAAAGCATAATTATGCTCCAAGTGTAGTTTCATAAACACTTATGGAGAGTCGAGGGACATTCAGGCTTATGCTAAACTGGCAGGGTCACATATACAAACCCAAATACATAAATGCAACATGATACTAACTTCACTCTTCATCTCACTCACTCATATAGTGTCAATAAAGGGCAAAAAGAATAGATGATTAATGATGTTTATAGAGAGGTTGATTATAATTGTTTTGTATAATCATTAGACCGAACACAAAACACAGTTATGAGTACCGGTTTACCGAAATAGGCTTCACATTGGCTGATTGGAATGCCAATATATGAGACTGAGAATCTAAAATACCACAACCAAATAAATATATAACATAAACCTCCCAACCATGATGTGACCAATATGTAAAATGACCAAATGCATCAGATGGGTAGTCATCCATCCATTGCCATTATGTATGAGGCTGATGAAAAAAGTTATGGTTTTACTGACTCAATTGTTTCTTCTGCAGTGGTTTGGAATCTGACCACACTATTGTATTAAAAGATGGAGCAATGTAGCTGCTGGGAGTTTATTTTAGGATATTTTGTGGTTTGGGTAAATAGATTCCATTTCTGGCAAAGGGATTCATAAGCAATTCATGCTCCTGTGTTTATCTGTGTGTTTGTTCTCCAGACTCACACCGTGGCTGTGTAGCTAAGCTGTCATTCTCCTGTCCACTGAAAGGACACTACTGCCTGTACGGGAAGTCCTGTTTCTCACTATGTAGTCCTCAGCCGCACCTCTGGATCCAAATCATGCTACTGGCACTGCAGGTAACAGGTTTTTGTGGCACAAGTTGTGTGCGTGTTTGTACTTGTTTAGCTATTTAGTTATTTCAAGGACTGACCACTTGTTCTATTTTCTGTAATGTTTTTCTTTATTCCTCATTTTATTACTTTGAGTAGTTAATCTTATCTAGCCATGAGCAGCAGTCATTACCACTAATTATGAGTAGCGTGTATTCTGGCAAGCTAGCATTGTATCACGTCTGTGTGCAGAGTAAAGTGAGCGAGGTGTTGTGCTGTCAAGATGAGTGTGTTAAGCAGCTAAGGAAACTTTGGGAGAAAACACAGCTGACTGGAGCTCACAGCTTTGAAGTGGCCATGACTCAGACAACTGTTCTTCACAAGAAGGTAAAGTCCTCAACAGTTTCTCTTGTGCTCTTCCTCTATTGAGCTCTCTCTGTCCATCTGTCACCAAGCACTTCTATTCACTTGAGCAATGACACTGGATTTGGATTCACACACAAGGCCATCTGATTTTGAACCAAACTTGACTAAAGTCATACCATTTCATAATGCTTTATCACGTGTAATAGCAGAGATGTTGATACTTTTTCCCATGCATTTTTGTTAATGGCCATTAGCCTTAGTTTTCTTAATGAAAGCTGAACACAGGTGCTTACGAGAGACTCATTTGAAACACCAGGTGGAAATAGTATGTGCGGGTGACCACTAGAGTGACCATCTTAATAACTCTGTATTGTGATTAATAATGTTTCTCTGTTCATTTTTCACATCAAAAGTGCATATTGTCACATTTGGATTTTGCCAATTGCAGTATAACCAAGCATCAGCATATTAGCACTGAAGACTGGAGTAATGGCTGCTGAAAATTTAGCTTTGCCACCATAGGGATACATTTATTTTGTAATTTTTATATTATAAAATAAATGAAAACGTTTAAATTGTTATAATATTTCACAATATTACTGTTTTAGTATATATTTGATAGAATGAATTAAACTTTAGGGGGCATTAAGACTAGGGCTGTAGCTATCGAATATTTTAGTAATCGAGTATTCTACCGAAAATTCCATCGATTAATCAAGTAATCGAATAAAATGTGCTTTTGCTTAATTAAAGTGTGATATTAAATATGCAAGAGAAAATTAGACTATTGGTTCTCTTAAAATGAACAACTAAGTTTTCTTTTTTTAAATGCATACAATGCAATGTATACATCAAAAATAAACATTTAATTATTACTCATTGTTTCTCTGTCTGTACTTGTACTGTGAACAATGACAGTAAAGTTGACAGATTAATTAAGTGCATTTAAGTGCTATTCATTTGGGGTTTGAAATAAAGCATTTTCCGAGATGCAAAAACAAATGAAATTAATTATTTTCAAATTACTTTTTTTAAAGTATCAAAACTAAGGCATACATTAAAATAAATAATAATACAAAACACTGCCTTTTAGTCATGCAACTTAACTTTCAGAACTAAAAGTTAACTTAAGCCTTTATTATCTTGGAATGCTTTGTAGCATTTAGGAGGCAAAAACACATGGACAGGAACTTGGAACAAGAGAATCATGTTTAAAATGCTCTCTGAAAACTCAGCTGCTTGATCAGTGGAACATGAAGTAGCTGTCCGCACATTTCTGTCCATAAGAAGCTGTCATGATTTACTGAAAGAGAGGTGAGAAAATTATTATTGATATTTGTTACTAAGCTAAAATATCATCATCAAACAGTTCATGGCTGTGCATTTATAAATTATATCCATGGCAATCAAACTAAAATGAACAACGACATGATTAGGGACATGATTATAACGTATTCAATATTGAGTATTCAAACGAAAGTATCAAATGAGTATTCAGAGGCATGGTACAAAGAAAGTATAAAAAAAGTTGTGAATAATAGAATAATTTGTATTATGGCTGCACAATATTGAAGAAAAATGTGATATGCGATAACCTGCAAGATGCAATGTTCGATATACAATCATGGGGTAATGCTTTGAGTGTAAATGTAAGTGTATAACGTTATTTAAAAACTGAAAATGATATAACCAACATACATGTTTTTCACATTATAAAGAAAGTATCTAGTATATTTAATCGTAAAATCCATTCAGAACTTTTTTTGGCAGTAAATTAACTCCTTTGGTAGCCGTGGTATAAACTAAGCTGTTAAATAATCTGGTGGTGTAATGGCCCCTCCGTATCCGCTTGCGGTATATTTTCACATAATTGTATTGCCCGTCATGGTTTGTCCCTTACATAGTTAACATGCTTTATTTAACAGCCTTCATCTCCAATAGCAATCACATTGAGTTAATGCTAAATTGAATTGACCTTGTCCCGGGTGACGGTCCTCCTGAGTAGAGTGGATGTTTTCTGTTGAGATTCTGCAGCATGGACGATGTGCTGTTGTGGTATGCCAGCACTGTCTGGCAATGGACACACGTCACGACGTTCTCTTTACGTTTCAATATGAAATGATCCCAAACCTTGGACATTTTGAGTCGTTTTCTCCTAAATGTTTCTTCTCTTTGCTCATCGCCATTGTTATCGCTCCCTTACATTTTGCAGCCCGCGCCCTCAAATCAAAACACTGCTGACTCCTTGCGTCTCCTTCCGCTTTGTGGGTGACGTAAACGCGTTGTGTCACATTAAAAAAATAATTGCGAAAGAACCTGACGTGAGCTTAAAAATAAATTAAAAGAGGCTTCGAGGCAGAGGAATTTGCCTCGATCATTTTTTGTAATCGACTTAGTAGTGTATATAGACAGTGTAATAAATTATTTATATTGCTTTCTCTTGATAATCCCCAGCTCTAAAATAGATTAAATAAACAGGAAATCTGTCATCCTCCCCCTTCCTCAATGCAGTACATTATGAGGAAGAAGTGGCCCGGAAGGATAGGAAAAGTATGTTTGATCCTGATCAATATGACTTTGAGGAGAAGGTATGGGTTTCCACAGTGGAGAACTATTTATGCATATGTTAACAGCAGCCTTGCTGTCCAAGTCAATGTTCTCTGTGAAGATCAATAAAGAGAGCACTAAAATACAGTATACTTTTAAAATTAAAGGTTTTAATTGACATTTGCGGTTCCATGATTAACCTTTAACATTCATGGAACCTTTACATTGCACAAATGGTACATTGGATTACTAGAATGTTCTTTACATAAAAAAACTGTTATTTTAAGAACCCAAAAATGGTTCTTCTATGGCATTTTTAACAGTGTAGATTTTTAACATCGCAGAGCCCACCTTATAGCCATGTTGTGCAAAATGTTACAGTTCAGAGGTCATGATTGCTGCTGATACAGGAATGTTTACCTTAGGTCATTTCCTCTTTATGGTGCCATGTAAATCCAAGTGCTCGGATGATCTTATCAAACATCGTAAATGTCAACTTTGGAATAATTACATAGTACAGCTGGTGTCTTTTGTGTCTTTATGCTGTCTTCCTTTTCTTCCCTTTTTATAAATCTGGGGTCATTTATCGTCCATTAAAGAACTTTGTGTGCACATAGCACATATGGAATCTGTTTGTTTTGGGCACATGTGCACATTCAAAAGTACGAGGCATGACACTAGCAAACCTATCTTGAATGCACTCATAAACAACTCTCAAATGATGCCCTAACCCCTGACATTTCCTTTGATTTATTCTCTGGCCTAAACTTAAAGAGACAGCCTTAGCCAGCATTGCAAAGTTCATATAATAAAAAACTGGATTTTTTTCTTGCTGTTTTGAAATGATTTTTTACTGTATAGAGACACTGTAGACATATCTGACCCTATATAGTGAGACAAATGTCCATGTTTTGGGGGATTACAAAAAGTCTCATTTTCCTGGCCAGTAACGGTGGACATTTTCAGCTGTTTTTTGTGATTTTACGGTTTGTGTCTATACAGAGTTTGACTTTATGTGAAAAAATAATTACCCTGACAAATATTCACAAGAATGAAATGTGAATCTTCCCCCTCGTTTATACATTAAGTTCAAGACAAAAGAAGATTTAAAGAAAATCTGAATCTGGCTATAATGTAACTGTCAGTTTTAATGCATCTCAATGTGTAATGACAGTATTACATTATACTAATTTGTGAAAGAAATCTGTAAAATTTACTGTAAGAAACAGCAGTTGGTATTACCATAAAAATATAGTAGCAACATAAATGTACATATAAAATAATATTTGATTTAACTAATTTAATGTTAATAAAACAAAGAAACATAATCAAAAACCTTTAAATGTGAAGTGTTATATAAGAAATCTGGGAATGTCAATTTATTTTAATTTTTTTTCAGTGTTAATTATAAGATGGCTCGTTCTTTTAGTGTAAAATTACACAAACTGTTCACTTAGCTCTATGTATCATTAGGAGGATCTTACTGTTAATCAAATTAGCAAGTTTTTTTCTTTAGCATTTTTGCAGTATTTTGCGATCACAATCTTTCTGTCACACCCCAGAACTGTTTTTGTTGTGTTTTCATCAATCATGTGTTCATTGACCCAATTTCCGTCTCTCTTTGATTAGTTCATCTGTGTCTTGTTAATCATCCTCACCTGTCTCTCCTTCATTATCTACCCTATTTAAGTTGTAGTCAGTTCACTGTTTTGTTGTCCAGTCTATTACTTCCCTATGTGTGTCTCCTGCCTGCCTGTCTGTTGTGGATTTACCCTCTTGTGGATTTATTAAAAGACTGTTTGCATTGATCTTCATCATCTTTGTGCGCCCATTCCACTGTAGCTTGACAGAAGACCAGACCTAGAAGTGAAAGTGCACTGCTTGTGTTCCCCCGTTTTGTTTTTTTGTTTGGCCAGTGTTTCGTTTGTTTCGTTATGTTTGACCCTGAGCTCAGCCAGCCATCACTCCACTTTGGAACAGTTTGAGCCCACTGCTGACTCATCAGCTGTGCTGTGAGATCACCTTGGGGCTGCCGGTCTCCATTGGCATCATGGATGGACAATACATTGTCTCCATATCCGCCCTCTGAGTCCTATACTCCGCCTCAGCCCGTCGACCAAGCGCCTCCACCTTAGCTCCTAGTTCCTCCTCTCCGCCGTGCCCCATCAGTCCACCAGCTCCGCCAAGCTCCCTCATCCCTCCGGCTCCAGCTCCGCCTTGGTCAGCCATCGACCACCGGCTGCCTCTGGACTCCCCTCCTATGGCTGCGCTCGTCTCTGTGGCTCTGTCAGGCTCCTCCTTCCCTTCTGCTCCACCTTGGTCCTCTGACTTCAAGGAGGGGGGTGAATTGTCACACCCCTGGACTATTTTTGTTGTGTTTTCATCCCTCATGTGTTCATTGACCCAGTTTCTGTGTCTCAACACCCGTGTCTTGTTAATCATCCTCACGTGTGTCTGTCCCTCATTAGCTACCCTATTTAAGGTGCAGTCAGTTCACTGGTTGGTTGTCCGGTCTGATACATCCCTACGTGTGTCTCCTGCCTGTGTGTCATGGATTTACCCTCTTGTGGATTTATTAAAAGACTGTTTGCATTGATCTTCATCTTCGTCGTGTGTTCCTTACACTGTAGCATGACACATTCTTTTTACAAGTGTGCTACATTTTATTCCAGTGTTTGCACAAGGTTTGAATTTATTTATATTTTTTTTACAAAACTGCAAGAGAAAAAATGTAAAAAAAAAAAAAAAAGCTTCTAAATCAGCTACTGTAGTTTAGGTATTTTCTATTGACTGTTCAAATGCTGGGTTTTGTGCGTTGTGTGTGTGTGTAAGAGAGAGAGTCACATCACAGTGGAGTCAGCTGTCTTAACCATGGCTTATGTACTGCAAACACATAGGAGCTTCATCACTGTGTCTGTCACTCGACTCTGTTGGTAAAACTAAGGACATTAACTGTCTTTACTTTTATTTTGAAAGATGAAGCTCGATTATTGTAAGGGGTGTTACATTTCCTATGAGTGTTTGCGGTGTTTGGCCAATCACATTGCACTGGGTCAACTGGCCAATCATAGCAGATTGTGCTTGTTAGAAGGAGGGATTTTGTAGAAAATGACGCATTTGAGTGAGACGGGGCATAGAGAACCTACAATAACACTATTTTAAAAAAAATTGTTTACATGTTGTTACACCAAATACACAAAATAATGATCTTTAAAAAAGCATCATATGACCCCTTTAAACTCGCCAGCAGTATGCCTTTGTAACTATTTGATTTTTTCTCTATTCAGAAAAAAAAAATGAAGTAGACAAAAATAAAATTGCAGGAGGTCTTTGAGGAATTTTTACCCCACAACATCTTGAAGGCATTATAAGTGTGTCACTTTGCTAATGATAGATCACACTGAAATAATAATAAATAATGGAAACTGCTTGGAGAATATAGAAATGCCCCTTTGCCTCACATCACTGTATTTTACTGATTGGTGGATGGGATCCTATTACCATCCCTGTGTGAGTGTAAACGTGCATGTGTTGTATGTGTGTGTGTTAGGCAGACTAAGGCTCTATAAAAGGACACTGGGAAGAGTGTTGCAATAGTATCCATTACAAACAGAAGGACCTCTGTTACTTTTCCGGTCTCCACAGGATAATGATGACATGTTAGCTAGTATGTAGTAGGCCCCATGGTTTTGGCTGTTCTCCCCTGATGCGTTTGCACATGTGGGGCTTAGTTTTTTCAGTACACATGGGTTTTGAGAGTCAAGGTTGCCGTTGACGTGTTTCTTTTGACATACTAGAATAGCAATGCTGGCCCGGATTTCCCAACATTTTGGATCAGAAAAAGAAAGTGAAAATTAACTTCCAGGCATTTTAAATGCTATCTGGGACCTTGCTATTAATTTTCTAACCACCCTCAATGTGTTATATGTCTCTGTGATTCACTGGACTGACTCATCATTTCCTGTGTGTCACTGAAGTCATCTTGAGTCATCAGTTTACTGACTTGAGTTTGTTTTTGATTTTATTGCACTTCTCAATAGTTTTTTGTATTAGTCATAAATGAATGATGCATTTATATAGTGCTTTATTATGTATTGCTGTATAAATAAATGCTGTATTTTCTTTTGGCAATTTGATATGCAGTTTCATATGCTACACTTTGCCCACCCAGTTTTATGTATGCCCACCCCCTTAAACATTTCTGGCCTCGTCCCTGATCTGAATAACAAAAAAGCTTAAAAAAAGTTAAACAATACATTTCAGTTTGAACAGGTTTATGTAAAATTAACACGTTAACTATTGTAGGTAAATTACATAAATGATCTTAGCAGGACTTTTTTTCAAAAACTATGAAACTGAATATATATATATATATATATATATATATATATATATATATATATATATATTTTTTTTTTAATTATCTACATGAGGGTGTTTGCGTGCAGGTGACTGCATATAATGAGCTAAGATATGGGAAAGACTACCTTGCTTTAGTTTTATGCAGATTACATGATCATAGAATATCTGTATTCGATTTTAATTTGTTCAATTTAAAAGTAGACACTTCAAACTTTCATATACGGGAAAGACTGTACCTCGCTTCAGTTTCATACGGATTTCATAATCAGAATATTAGTTTTCAATTTGAATTTGTTCATTTAAAAGTAGACACAAGCTTCCTATAGACATATTTCTCATGTCTCTGTGTCAAATATTCGCTGAGTTTGTGACGTGTTGAAAGTTGCTCATGGAGGCTTAGACGGCAGAAAGTGCACCCTGTTTGTTTTGTTTATTTTGCAAAAGCACAATGTTTTGTTGTTATGTCAGTGTACAAAAATAAAAGTAGGCCCTTTTTAGATTTGGTTGATTTTAGTCGTATCTGTATCGGAGTATTTAATGTTTCTTTGCGAATCAGAAAAAGCTGAAAGTTAACACGCTGGTGTGCATAGGGTTAAAGACCCTACATTAAATTTTATCTTTAGATGGTAAATTTAGATTTCAAAATCAATACTGATTTTAGAACTGCTGAAATTATTAACTGTATGTAACGCAAATTTTAAGTATATTAAGTAACTGTAATTAAATTTGCAGTTAATCCCTTACTTTACTTTCTCAGTGGATACGTAATTTAATTACACCCAACACTGTTGCTGTACACCCAGAGTGCTTTACAGTCATATGGGGGGTCTCTCCTTAATTACCACCAGTGTGCAGAAAACAATATATGCTAAACAGTGGATCAAACCGCGCATCGTGTCTGTGGTAAGTTCTGGGTTATTCCTCTGTGTCTTATTCCAAAAACAAGAAGTATCCTAGATGAACCTGATCAATATTCCCGCTTAGTTTACAGAGGTGATGTAGGCATTTACATGTTCGAGCATCTCACATGAATGTTTATCATTTGAATAATGCAGCTACAGCTGTAATTTGGGCTTAAAAGTTAGGCCCGACAGGACCCGAGCCTGACAAGTACATTTTGATTGACAGCTTTTTAAAAGTCCGAATCAGTTTATAGCCCGACATTATTCAAATGTGCGCATGCACGCAGACAGCTCTTTTGCCTTTTGTCAAGAATAAGTCATTGATACATATTTCAACATTTTATTCATGACTAACGTAGACTATAGGCCACTTGGAAGTTGGAATAAAGAAATAAAATAAGTCCTCTGTAACATCGTAACATCTCAGCACTCTAAATAGGCCTAGGCATAGGCTCGTTTAGTCTATAAATAGGCCAACGCACCACTAAAAACGAGTCTTTCTTAACAAATTAAATTAAGATAAAATCTAAATAACGGCAATAACGAAACTAAGATAAAGGCTCTGTTGGATTTGCTTTGCCACTAGCAGCTGGAATTTAATAAAAAAATAATGCCAACATTAGCCTATATACTCTGTCTACATTATGCATTTAAGACTCAATTAATATTTAGTTATAATTTGAAAAACCTTTACTCACCAAGATTAGGCTTGGCCTACATGTTATTGAATCCACTGTAGATGGCTTCAGTGCGTTCCTGCGATCACTGATGGTGTGTCCAGCAATATAAACCACTAGATCATTATTCTCATTATTCTCATGGTCAAAATTTTTCCACACCTCAGACTTTGCCTCAGTTGCTGGTGCAACCAAAACGTAATCGCCAGAGGCAAGCTTCGTTTTATTTCTCACAGTTCCAAATCAGATACAGATAAAGTAGCACAGTAAAGATTACATTTATTCGAATGCATTACTGAGAGCGATTTTGTGTGTGAATTATTTCTACGTGACAGTGTCTCTCTAGTAGTAGTGACACTGTGGGATTTAGTTATTAACAAATATATGCTTGAACCTTTTAGTTTCTAAGCTATTTTATTGAGAAATCACAGAACAGAGTTGACATTACATTTCTGGGCTAAATGATTCTGTGCACACGCGATCTGCACATGACGTACGAGCTACTGTCTATAGCCTATGTGTGTGTTACAGTGCAGCAGTGCATTAGATTAGAACAGCAATTAACTTACCTGTACAATAAGCTATTTAGAATGTGCGTTCTCCCATTCAATTTCAAGCATCCAGTAATATAATCACACATGACAAAATGACTGATTAACTAAACTGGGACAGGAACATGACCAAATGAGGAAAAAGAAGGACAGAAACGGGGGCAAAACAGTCCAGAATCCTGACACACTGCAGTTTCCAGTTAAAATGAACACTAGAGGCAGAAATTGTTTTATTTCTTTTCACGCAAATTATGATTTACAGGTACAGAGTTTTGATTTATAAAGGCTCATTTACACAATTGCTTGCAGAATATTATGTAATAACTTCAAAATAATTTTCACATCCTGCACAATTTGAAAACTGATACTTGTGAAGTGACCGGAAGCATCTAAGCTACAATGACCCGGCCCTGCAGATTTGCCTTATACAACATTAGGAAGATTAGAGCCTTCATGTCAGAGTAAGCCACCCAACTTCTTGTCCAAGCACTTGTTCTCTCCAGACTGGACTATTGTAATGCTCGCCTGGCAGGCCTTCTTGCATGTACTATCAAACGTGCAAACCTCTCCTCATCAGGTTACACTGGCCACCAGTAGCCACTCACATCAAATTCAAGGTACTGATGCTTGCCTATAAGACAACCACTAGCACGACACCAATATACCTACACTCACTATTTCAAACTTAAAGTGAAAGATGCCTTGTGGTGCCATCCCAAAGAGGTTCAAAATCACTCTCACGTTCCTTTTCCTGGACTGTGCCGAGCTGGTGGAATGACCTCCCAATCTCAATTCGAACAGCTGAGTCTTTACTCATTTAAAAAAAAAAAACATCTAAAAGACTTATCTTTTTCTCCAGCACTTAACCAACTAATACTAGCACTTACCTTTTCTTTTCTTGTCTACCCTATTCTTGAAAAAAAAAACCTGGCTACGGGTTCCGTGCTTGGATAACTGAGACTTGTCATGGCACTTGTATACTGTTGTTGTTCTCTTGTTGGTCTGATTGCTTCTATTTTTCTAATTTGTAAGTCGCTTTGGATAAAAGCATCTGCTAAATGATTAAATGTAAATGTAAGCTATGGTAGATGCCAAAGACTTTACTCCTCAAACTAACAAATAAACGGTATAACACAACAAATGTGTTATGTCCTTATTTAATTAAAACCAAACTGGTAAATGGAGCATGTTGTGATGTTCGTTGATATGTGCACCTATCACCGAACATACCCTACAGCGTCTTTATTCCCTAGTTAATGCCATCTTACCAAAACAACATGATGGATGCTAAAGATCATTAAACTTTTTGAAATATAAACTGTGTTATTGTCAGAGGGTGGAAACCATGTACTGACTGCATAACACACAGACCAGGTGACGATATAAATACTGCATCTTTGAACTTTGAAACTGCCGTGAAATGTGCAGTAAGGTACTAATAAAACAGTAATGCACCAAAAAGATGAGAGGGTGCACAGGCAGGAGGCCCAGTAGATGGACGCACCAGGGTGGCTCCGGAAGATCAGGGACCCCAGATTATGGCCAGGGCTAGAGCACAATCTGGATTGGCCTACATGGCCATGAGAGTGAAATCGGTAGCTCTTTGATGGCCAGGCACACAAGACTTAGACCTCCAAAATCACCGGACTCTGGATAACTGGACATGGGACCTCCATAACCACCAGACTTAAGCAAAGAGAGCCCTCCTCTTCTTTCTCTTGTGAAGGTTAGGGGGTGGTGCAGAGTTGGTTTCCTCTGGGAAAACTGAAGTTCACTCAACCACCTCTGGGGGTGGTCTGGGGTCCTCAGGTGAAGCAGACATGAAGCATTAATGTTGGGACTGAACCAGTACAGACAGGAGTGTCAAGATCTGCACACAATGCACGAGAGAGTGCACAGCATCAGCAAACTTGAGACTGCAAACAAAGACAAGACTATATATGAATTCTTAGTCAATAAGCCAAGAATAAGTGCAATCAAAGTGATTGAAACCTGCAACCTAATTTTGTGTTAAACCACCAGTTCAAGGCCACTACCTCATAGTGAATGATTTGGGCAAATACTTTTCAGCTCAGATTTTTGGAGCCCTTCTTTTAATAAGGAACATAAACCACAGCACAAATATCCCTTACTAAACTCCACATGTGAGAACATGTACACATACACACATGGCCCTCATTTGGATCTATGTACTTGACTCATCTGTAAAAAATACACCAGATTTAATGAAAGGTTTTCATGGCACAAATAATCAAATGCACATTAAATTTCTTGCTCGAATCTTACACTGATTTTGTTGGCGTGTAATAAATAATGGCAGGACAGTGGTAAGATGACTTGACTGTTGTTGCCAGATAGGTTGTCTGTGGGGGATCAATAATGATTTTCATCAATCTACAGGCAAGCAAAAAGAGAAATTTAAACATAAGATATGTGATGGATGGTCTTTCATCTCCCTTTGCTTTAAAGTGTAACTAAACCCCTGGTCAGAGCCTGACTCCACCCACTGACAATATTTGAAAAATGCTGAAAAGTGGGCAGATCACAGCGGTGATAGAGGGGACAAACCGAGGGCGGGGCTGAGCGAGTGCGGCGGATTGATTGACAGCTGCTGTCAGAGACGCTAAAATGGAGAGTGACTAATGACGCTAGCTTTGCAACAGAGCGATCATTTGAAGTAGAGGACTTTTCTCACCTACCTTCATCTGTGGAATGGAGGATGTCGAGGTGTCTTCATATCAATTCGAGCAACTGGCTCAAATTGCGGTCTTAACTCCCACATCGCATCGCTTTTCAGCGCGAGCTGTGTAGGGCTGGGTATTGTTCAAAATCTTTCGATCCGGTGCCAATTTCGATACCTCAGTTTCGATGCCGGTTCTTAACGATACTTTTTTCGATACCATATGTTTTGAAATCCATTTCAACATCAGCACAAATACATTAAACACAAAACTTTTATTTTTCACCTTAATTAAAACAAATTCTGGTAACACTTCACACTCAGGATAACATTATTAATACAACTGGTTGTGCTTTTTGGATAGGGGTGTGCTATTCAGCGGTGGACTGGGACCAAAAAGTTGCCCAGGCTTTCTGGCCCACAGCAGCCCACCACATCATAACGCAAACGCCCCTGTTTTTATGTCATTTATTAATTTTATATTTAAGTAAACAGTTTGGGGATTTTAACCAATAGGGCAACTGATCCTCCGTTGAAAAAAACAACAACAGCTGTTCATTTAATAATTCATTCAATAATAGCTCATCTTTGACTCGGTAATACAAGTTCATGATCAGATTAGTGAACCCATGATTCTTTTGAGTCAATGTTTTAAAATAATCATTTATTTTGTTTTTAACGAAACCAGTGTGGAAACCAGTGTTTCACAAATAGATGTGAGGTGCAGGGCTCGCAAAATCGTTAGCCCCACCTCCTGGGGCTATTGTGTTTTCCAGTCCGATGGGCTATCGTGAATAGTGATGTAAACTCGTTGTTCACTCGCTTGAAGGGGTGAAACGGATCATAACCGATCGTTTGCATTTGTTTCTAAATATTGCTGATTCAAGCATTTTAAACTATTCACGAGCGTTCAGAGCTTGCGCTCACTCATTCAAAGCACGCGCTGTGAGCAGCATTTCAGACAATGCGCGTACAGAGAATGAATTCATCTTTCGAGTATTGAAATTCGCTTTACCGGATAAATCTGTCTCTCTCTCTCTGTTTTTTATACGACGTGAAAGGGGGCGTTTCAAGATACGCAATAGAGTAGACCAAACTAAACAGGGAGGGAGGGCAAAACACTCATCCAAACAAATGCATCATTAACACCGGCTTTGGTTGCAATACTATTATTGCATATGTTGCACATTGCTGACTCGGCATGACTTTAATAAAGTGTAGCCGGAAACGTTTTGAAAAAAAAAACAACTACAGTTGTGTTGTGTGACTGCGAGTTTTTTCAGAAATCCTCCCCGTCCCGTCACGTCACGTGGTGGTGGAAAGCCAATCACGGCGAATTTGGGTCCTTACATGCACGTATGCTACAAGCTCACACAGACACAGCCGCTTGGCAAAAAAAAAAAAAAAAAAGAAAAACGGCCGTTTGGCTTTTGGAACCGAAATTTCGGTCTTCCAGGCCAAGTGCATGCAACCACTGGCGCCTAATTTTAAAGTCTGCTGGAAAACTATGCAGTCCAGCAGTGCTGTCACAACCAGCAACACACCTACCTACCATCCTGACCACTGTACTAAATACAGATAAATCTACGCTAACTTGAATATCTAAATAACTATATAATTGATATGCTAAATAGATGCTATAATCCTGATCCTGATCGTTTTCAATACTTGCAATTCCAACTCCTCACTACAGTGATTTTGACGGAACAAGATGGTTTTATACTGCCAGGGGCGTGGTAGCTCTTAGCAAGGGGCCTGGTGAGCTGGAAACTGCTTGCGTCACCTGCCACCGCTTACGTCACTTGCCACCGCAACATCCAATAGGAAAAATCAACTGCAGTAGCCACCGTTCAACCTGAAGAGGGCACTCAGACGTTTTTACACCATATGTTGTAGAATTAAAACACTTTATACTCAAATGTCAAAAAAGTTACTTGAAACAATGAACAGCACTAATAAAGCCCCATTCTTATAGATCATTAACTAAAAAAAGTTGGTTTAGGGTTTAGTTACTCTTTAAACTCAGAGAAATAAAATCTCTCAATTGTGATAGTCACTCAGAGGATAGGTAAAAATTAAACACTTGTCTACAACTTGTGTCAGACTACTCTTAGGTCTGAACAACTTGTATCATGTAGTTCTAATGGAAGTTCTTAGGGCTTGAAACAGGTTTCTTGAAGCAGTTTATTTTCAAACAAATTTTGTGTTGGTCTATTGTCACGGGAAGTTGGCTTTATTGTGTCCTTCACCCTAATCTAAGTGATGTGATGCCATGCTGAAGAAGATAGTGAAAACTCTTTCCATTCATCTTTCTGAGCCTCTGGTCTGAGAAAGCTGGAATGAATGATGACCTGATTGTATTTGCTTGTGGTGAAACTGTGTGTAATGCAGAAAGTAGAAAATCAGACCTAAATGGAATAGTTCCCCAGAGCTCTAAGAAAAAAAAAAAAAAAGCTCTGTATTGCTCAAGATTTATAATTTTAAAGGGATAGTTCACCTAAAATTTTAAATTCTGTCATCGCTTACTGAACTGTATGACTCATCTGCAGAACACAATTTTTAATTTTTTTTGAAGAATGTTCAAAAGAAGAATGTTGAAGAATGTTTTTTCTGTCCCTCCAGAGAAAGGCCATTCAACCAAATTTCATCAAAAGTCATTGACTTTTTGAACAATGATTTTAGCCCATCCAATATGGTCAACGGCAGCTCATCCATTCATTCTTAATGCACAAGAACAAACTTTCACAGTGATCTGTCATTAAAAATATTTTCAATCTGTGTTTCAAAGATGAATGATTTTCACTTGGCTTTGTAACGAGATGAGGGTAAGTAATAGATGTCAGAATATTCCTTTTTATATGAACTATCCCTTTAAGGGTGGAGGCAATACACAAGCCAGTGATTGTAATTTTCTTGGAAAGGACTTCTTAAAAATCCTTGTTTTTCTCCCAACTCTTCTGTGTGATGTTTGTGATCATCTATTTCCAGAATACCTCAACTCAGTATATTGGTCACTTCACTTATTTTGATATCTGTAAAAACAGATAATTTTCAAATATGATTGGTTGTCTTCATTTTGGCAGACTGCTCTTTCTAAAGGCCACACATCCTCACATCCATTGGAAGTTCTAGTTGGCACATTTAGATGATTACTATCATTGTGCACTGCATTGGTTTCAAGAAGAAATAAATCGTAACATTTAAACCAATAAAGTGTACCTGTTTCAAAAACTAGTAAGCTGTCTCGCTGTTACTTTTTATATGTGCAGGATAGTGCTTTTTTCATAAATGTTAGCCATTTTGCTAGCTTATAGCAGCTTCTCTCCAGTATTTTGCCCTTAAATTGATAGTTCACCCAAAAAAGAAATTTCTGTCATTAATTACTCATCTTCATGTCGTTCCAAAACTGTAAGACACAAATCTTCAGCACACAAATTAAGATTTTTTTTATGTATTCCAAGAGCTCTCTGACCCTCCCATAGATGGTAAGGATCCTTACACAATCAAGGCTTAGAAATGTTGCAAGGAGATCATTAAAATAGTCCATGTGAGATCAGTGGTTCAATGCTAATGTTATACAACTACGAGAATACTTTTTTATTGTTTTGATATTCAACAATTCATCTCCATCACTTCACACTATAGTGCCATTTTGGTCAGCAGCCATGTTCATACATTGCATACATTGTTTACTCTACAAAATGGCACTATTGGGTTATGCAGAGGAGACAAATTGTTGAATAAAGTGGTTATTTTTGTTGGGGTCTTTTTCGCACACAAAAAGGATTCTCGTAGCTTTATCACAGTACGTTTGAACCACTGATGTCACATGGATTATTTTAACGATCTCCTTGCTACATTTCTGAGCCTTGATCATGTAAGGATCCTTGCTGTCTATAGGAGGGTCAGAGAGCTCTCGGAATGCATCAAAAATATCTTAATTTGTGATTTGAAGATGAGCGAAGATCTTAAAGCTTTGGAACGACATGAGGGTGAATTTTTAAAGGGGGGGTGAAATTCACTCAATATCCTGTTAATCTTGAGTACCTATAGAGTAGTACTGCATCCTTCATAACTCCAAAAAGTCTTTAGTTTTATTATATTCATAAGAGAAAGATAGTCTGTATCGATTTTTCCCGGAAAAACATGACAGGCTGGAGGCGTGACGTGTGGGCAGAGCTAAAGAATCACGAGCGCCAGTAGGCTTTTGCGTTGAGAGAGTCTGGAAGCTGTGACACAGATCCAGAGGCTGAAATTTAACAAGAGCATGTGGTATGTACTAAAACTGTATATATTTGCTTAGCGGTTTTGGAAAATGACTAAGTTCCACTTTATGTCGTCTTTTTTTTTTTTTTTTTTTTTTTTTTTTTTAAGCTGTACATGTGGAAAGTGCAGTTTGATGACAACATCGCATGTTGTTTACTTGATGTGCTTACGCGCCGATAGCTAAGTTAACAACACAGAGATATTTGAAGCAGTTTTACTCACCGCATGCGGTTCCAACACACGATCGTGACCCTTTTTGGTTGGGACTGCATTATCCTTAAGAAATAAACGATGTGCAAACCCGGCGTCAAACTGGGCCTTGTTTGTAAAACAAGCATCTTCGAAATGCAGGAAACAAACAAAAACACTTGCACAACTCTGTTGATGCTCTGTAAAAATAAACTCCATCCACTGGTCCCTTAATGCTGTTTTTTTTTTTTTTTTTTGGTAATCTGTGCAGGGTTGTCTTGCCCTGGCAACAAAAACACACTTCTGTGACATTTCGCGACGCTCTCGCTCTGATCAGTGAGTCTGTGCTCAGCCTCTCAGTGTGCTGCTATACGAGAGCGCGCGCTCTTCCGGCAGAAGTGCCTTAGGACCCATATAAGGAAATTCCGCTCCATCTAACGTCACACAGAGCCATACTCGAAAAAAACTTTCCGAAACTTGTGACAAACCTGGAAACGTACAAATTAATTTTTTAAACTTTGTCCATGTTTAGCATGGGAATCCAACTCTTTAACAGTGTAAAAAACTCAGTATGCATGAAATAGCATTTCACCCCCCCTTTAATGACAGATTTTTTATTTTTGGGTGAGCTATCACTTTAAGGACAAAATATTGGAGAGATGCTGCCAGCTGAAGCTAGCAAAATGGCTTACATTTATGACAAAAGCCCTATCCTGTACATACAAAAAGTAACAAAAAGAGACAGCTTACTAGTTTTTGGAACGGGTACACTTTATTGATTTGAATGTTAAGATTTCTTTCTTCTTGACACCAATGCACAATGATAGTCAATAGTCTTCATCTAAATGTTGATGAATTGAAACGGAGATTCTCTCAGATCTCTTATTTGCTCATTCACACTGCATGATTTTCACTCGCGTGAACGAGTATCGATTTGCCTGTGATTTCGGACATTTGTCGTCGATTTCTCAAAACCTGTCAGCGAGCCAAAAACTGGTCTAAAATCGTGCAGTCTGAACTCCTCTTAATAAGTTGCAAATTGGTCCTCCAGCTGTTCCCTATATGTACATTTAACACTCTCAACATTTGATATGTTATCTATATTCTATTGTGAATGAACTATAAGTTTCTGAGATTTGTAAATTATTCCATTCCTTTTTTACTCACAATTTGTACAGTGTCCCAACTTTTTTGGAATCGGGTTTGTATTTCAATAGTGTCTATTCTATTCCATTAAAATGTACGAAATAAATGTGGTGACTAGTGACACTTTCTCTTGTGTGTCTTCTTCAGTGCTGTAGTTTCATCTGCTAAATTTCATCACTCCTTCTCTGTATTCACTCTCAGGATGTGGACAGTTTGCAGATGTATCTGGAGGAGGTTCGTTTCTTTGACCTGTTCAGCTACTGTGAAGAGGAGGGTGGCTGGCTCTGTTTCATGTGCAGTAACCCTGAGAAAGCCACAGGTAAATGAGATTTGCTTCCTGTTGGTCTTGTATAAACACATGCACACAATCAATGAGTCAAACCTATGACAATATCTCAAGGTTATTCAGTTGCAAATAACCAAACTTAGTCCCTGATGAGTGAGAGAAGTAATGGTGAGTCTTTTCAATGAATCAGTTTCTGTTCACAAAAAATGGTCTTAATGATTCGTTCACAGCTTGTGCTTATCTGGTTCCTTGAGATCAACTTGCTAACTCGATCCGGTCACAGCTGTTAACAGCTCACTAGAGGGCAAGATTGTCAGTTAATAACAGTCATGGTTTTAAAAGAGTTACAGTTGATCCTTCTCTGAAATTAATGATTAGCGGCTACATGATTTTGCAAAAGCACATCAGGACTCCAGATGTCACATACTGCTTCAGTCCTCTGTTAGTATTTCTGAAATCTGTTTTCCATGAGGAGAAGAAAGAAACAAAAAATAGAGGAGAAGGTGGTTTGTCTCGTTTCTGTAGATGAGATTTACATCAGTCCAGCATTAGGATGTTCATCATTTAAACAAAGAGGCTTCTGATCCCATTCAAGTGCATCCAGAATCGCTGTTGCTTTGTTTTGAATCTTTTCCAGATATACAGATGTGCTTTTCCACAAAAACCAATTACACTACAATGGAGAAGGTTTTTGCCTCTGGCCTGAATTTTTACCTAAAACAATGAATTATATTGTAAATTGGTGCACATGGAGCATGGCTATTTCATCTGAGATCATTTATAGGCATTTGAATCACAAAAAAAGAAAGTCTCAGGTCTGAGCATTGATGTTGCTGAAACACGCCATCGTTTTCCATGTGTTTAACAGAGCTTCTGCATTGCCGTTGGTGCAGGTTGCGTAATGAGGTCTAAAACAATGTGTTTCTATAAAAAATAGCTTAATTGCTTCATAAGTTTCATCAGAAGGTCAATGTAGTTTGTCTAGCTTCACCAACAAAGATTTGTGTGACTACTAACTAATTAAAATCAACACAATGCAAAACTATTTTTTCACAATGATATTTTAAAATATGTAATCAATTGAAATATGTTAAATGAAAGTTTACTTAATATATTTGGATTATTTTTGTTTGTAATAACTAATATGTACATTTGTAAAGAGACCAACACAAACAGGGGTGCGTCTCCGGTACAGTGACATAACTAGCTGCTAAACCACCATAGTATGCAACGTTGAAGAAATTAACTAGCTTCTTATCCCACAAAACTTCTAATTTACTAGCACTTCTAATATTTTATGCTCAGTAGACAGTATTTGTAGGCTTTGGGTCTTTACTTTGGTTTTTAGTTGTTAGTCATCATGTTTTTCTACTTTTAATATTTTACACCCCCAGAGTTGGATGTTAAAATTGTTCACTGCTGTTTGGTGGAGTATTGGATTGCTACAGTACATAAAATTTTGATGCCGTCACTTTTTACTTCAAAAAGCAAATGTTTAGGCCACAAAGAGACACTTTAATGAGAAAGGAAATGTTTTTACACAACCACTATCCAGCAGCCAAGGTGGGAATAAAAGACTCTTTGAAACCTCAATAGCAAGAGCCGCTCATTAAACGAGGGTTGTAGCACACATTCTACCTCTTTTCTACTTATTTGGAATGTGGGACAGTTTCCATTAGCAGAGAAATGTAATGATTCTTAATAGAGCGAGGTGAATGTTTACAGAAATAAGGATTTGGGGAAGGGTAAGCTAAGCTTGGACAGTCAGCACATACCTTGGCAGTGTTACGGTCTGACAGAAGTCTGGTGTGTCATCAGCTCATAAAGCATATTCTGTGCTTTTAGAGTGCTCCAGAGTCCGGATCCGACATTAATAAGAAATTCAAACAAGAGGGAGAGAATGCAGTTATACAGCTGCAAAACTACCGATATGATGCTTGCTGTGGAAATTTCATGAAGTGCATCCTAGCTTTTGGCTGCTTTTCTTTCACTGTCCTATCTAATTTGTACATTTCAATTGGCATTTTAAGTTACACAAGAAAACTGTAGAATTTTTTATGTAAGCATTGCCTTTAGAACAAATGGTTTTTAAAATCATAAAATTCAATCAGGTGTGTCTGAACTAAAAAGAGTTTGTGTCATTTGTAACAACAATGAATTTTACATAGTAATTAACTCAAATGATATATAGGGAATTTGAATAATTAATCAAGAATTTGATTAATATATATCTCAGATGACAGTTACATT
Source organism: Carassius gibelio (assembly GCF_023724105.1). Taxonomy (NCBI): domain Eukaryota; kingdom Metazoa; phylum Chordata; class Actinopteri; order Cypriniformes; family Cyprinidae; genus Carassius; species Carassius gibelio. The sequence goes on along the minus strand of NC_068413.1, from coordinate 22,507,402 downwards.
TAATTTTATTGATTATGAAAAATAGCTCAATTGCCAATACCAATACTAATCACAGGGCACTGTAATTTACTCATTAATATGTCAATATTACATTCTTCATATCAATTATTGTGATATCTCTTACTGTAAATTATTGCAGATCAAACCGTGGTATGTCCAGCACACCACTATAGACCTATCAATTTTCAATAAAGTTATCACGCCTTATAATTCAAGGAAAAGTATTCTCTGGCCATGAAAATATTATCCTATCCTTATGATAAATTTAGTTTCTAAATTTAGAGCTTGTAGCTAAAGACCAAAACATTTCAGTGACTCGTAATGTGAGTGGGGTGGAGTCCAAAGCCAATCATTTTATATATGGGTTTTTAATAATTCAACTAGTAATACATCAAACTACAAATCACACAGAGTAAATATGCGTACGAAAATACAGACAATAAACATTTACAAGACATAACGGAATCCAAATAAAAGAGAGAGAGAGAGAGAGAGAGAGAACGAGAGAGAGAGAGAGAGAGAGAAGTGTAGAAAGCGAGAGAGATCACAGAATGAGCTCAGGTATGAAAATCAGTCAGTAAACCTTAGTGGAACCAACAACGAATCAAATAATAGCAACACTTTAAAGCAGCATTTAAATCTCCATAGAAAACGATACTTGCATGGCCCAGTGGGTGAGCGTGGTACCGGCGACGCACGTGTGATGTCACGTGGTCCTTTGAAAACTGCGCGCGTGGGCCGGAGGCCGTGTGACGCGCGTGCAAGCTGCGCTGGATCTTGGCGTGAGCGTGGAGTCACGTGTTCCTTTGTTGCAAAGAGGTGTTCGTTCATCTTCGCGCGGTATTTGAAAGGTTCAACAAACAATGTTCCAGAATTCGTCTTCATTGTGTGGAGAGGCGAATCGTTGAATAAACTTAGTAAAGAAAAGAAAACAAAACAACGAAAATGAAAGTTTCCAAATGAGCCATGAAAATGGCTTTCCTCTCCTCAGTCCGCGTGCTGAGGGGGGAGGAGAACTGAGCGCGGCCCGAGGCCGCGCGGAGCGACGTGTCCGAGAACGGAGAACGGGAAGAAGAGCAAGAAGAGCGCAAGAAGAGAGGGTGGACCTTGTTTGGTCAATTCTTATAGCTTGAAATAGTTCACGCCCATTTTCGAGGGAGCATCCAATGAATGTCCGCGATCTGAAGCGGAGGGAAAGTTCCTTTGTCTCGGTTGAGACAACCCCCTGATGATTTAGGGCCTGTCCGATTTCATCAGGAATATTAAAGCAAGTTCATTATTCCAGATTAAATACATTTTTCATTACTTTGCTCTAGATAAATGGGTCTGTCAAAGCATGACGATTAGAACAAGACTAGACATAATATATATATGACCAAAGATCTAATTTTTAGATCGAATTACACATTTAAAGATTTGTTTAACACATGATAACACTGCAGATGTTGGGAAACATCTAAATGTACCAAAAGGGAATACGTAATACATTTATAAAACATGAAAACAGAAAGTTAATGAATACATTCCATAGAATGCATTGTTCAAAAGAAGCCAGTGACTTGGCTTCTCTCCTGTCCTGTGTGGTCGTAAAATTTTACGAGCTACCAAGGAGTGTGGGGGTTGCAGAACATTTCCTTTTGAGAAAGTTAAAGTGAGGAGAGACATTTCCTAAAGTATGAGCTTGCAACTTATACTCTTCACATAACAAGGATTAACCATTTTATGCAATCCAAAAACATAATTAAAATACATATTAATAATAAAATGAAAGTAAGGAACTTATACAAAAAGGTTTCCTTTGTCTCCAGTGTGTTGGAGGAATTTGGGGGGGTTTCAGGTATCCTTTGAGGCTCGCATGGGTATCGTAAAGTAATTTAAGTCCAGCCAGGCTGGCATTTAGTACCAACAGTCTGAATTTATAAAACAGAATTTAACCCATGAATCGCTGACCTGCATATCTGTTACATCTCCCCCTTTACGTCAGATGAAGTCCCTGTGTGGACATCATCGGACGGCAATCATCCGGATGGGCAGATGACAGGTGAATCGTGATGGTCATGCAGCAGGTGGGTCATGATGACAGGTGGTTCCTGAAGCTGAGGATTCAGCTTGGTGAGGTTCGGTATTGTCTTTGACTTTGCGTCCCTTTTCCGGGGATTCCATCGGAGACCTCCAGCCACAGTTGTCGTGAGTTTGGCTGTAGAGGTTTGCATCTCGTTGAGTATCCTGTATAGGATGAAGGTCACGCCAAGAGTCAGGGTGGGACCAATGACGGTGGAGATGCACCGTGCAGTGTCGGCAGCAGTCCAGGCTAGGACCGCAGATGACTGGTTCAGAATGGGCTGTCGAGACATTGCTTGGAGGGCTGTATCGACAGGAGTAATGTCAATGTGTTGGGTGGTACCTTTCAGTACTTGGTCCAGCAGGTTGGCACGGGTGGCGGTGTCATGCTGGTCGTAGGTCAGCATAGCTGAGCGCACAGGAGTGTTGACGAGCCATCTGTTACCCACAATCTCTGCTTGCGTTTCTGTGACTTGTGTACGAGGCTTGGCTTCGGCAGGGCAGCGCGTATCGCTGACCCAGGGTTGCAGCTCGCAGATTCCTTCAGAGTTGTGTCTGAGGAAGGGTTTGCTAAGGCAGAGATAATGAATGTCTTTGGTTAAAGTACACATGTGCATATTTGGGGCCAGGTACAGCTGTGTGTTGCTGTCGTGGTAGGCCACCACATTTGGAATGTGTGTTTTGGTGTGGGTGTTGCTCTTCCACATCCTGACACTGACAATGTCTTTAGGTCTGTAGACTTGGTTTGACTCGCTGATGAGTTGGTTCAGGAGCACGTTCACTTCTCCCTGTTTGGGGTTTGCGTGCCGTAGGAAGGCGCTATCCAGAGAGTTGGCCAGGTGCATTCGTAGCAGGTCAGCTGGCATGGTGATGGTGTAAGACAGCACAGTTAACACAAGGCTTAAGGGTATCATGTATGGTGGGGTTTTACTCGTGGTTAGGCTGTCTTTGGAGGAGCTAACCTCCCACAGCATGGCTGTTGTTCATGCTGTAAACAGCTGAGTCTGGGTAAAGTTCTTCTGGAAGACAGTAAACAGTGGTTTCAAGGAGTTTACAGTCTGGTTCGCTGCATTGACACTGGACATAACAATGTTAAACATTCTGGCGGCAGCAGCAGCGGCTCTAAGCAAAGCTCCCGGGAACTGTTTGGAGCGGTGGTGGTGTCCACCTAACTCCATTTGTGTAACCGTCACTTTCTCATGTTGGCTGAACAGGTGTTTGACATCGGCCTCAGTGTGAGTGAGGGAGTCCTCTCTCCATCGGAACCTTGTACAGCTGTATTCGGTTACAGTGCTGGGGTAGTGTGCCCTGTCATCGGTAGTCAGGAGTCTCAGCGGTTTTCTCGGTGGCAGCTGTCCTCTCTTTGGCTGACAGCACGGCACGGCAAACCACAGCAGCATCCTGGTACAGATAATAGGGAGCGAGAGAGAGAAAGGGGAGAAAGAAACAAACAAGGCCTGTCTTTGGTTGGACAGGACAGTCTCTTTGCTTCGTGGGCGGTGACTGGGTTTAGCTCGCCCTCGCCCATGTTTTGCCACATCTTGCTGCTGGCATGACGCTTGCTTCAGTGTTTTGTCAGTGGCTCTGGTGCTGCGTGGTGCAGCACATGCTGCGTCATGGAAATATATTGGCCTTATCCCCCTTTTGCTCCGTGGCATTACACGCCCTGGCATTGTGATGTCAGACGGTGCACAACCCACAATATTGTTCTGTGCACGCAGCATGGTTTGTGTATCATGCAGTGGTCTGGGGCTTTGGTTGTCAGTGACTGTAGACTGGTTGCCAGGGTGGATGGAGGGGTCTGAGAGGTGGTAAAACAAAGTCATTATCAAGGTTTCAGAAGCCCGCATGTCCGCTATGTTGGTCTGTGTAGACAACGGAGCCTGCGTAAGCGATTCAGAGGTAGGCAGTTTAGCTAGTAAAGTTCTTGTGCTGTGTGTAATCACTTCAACCTTGAATGTGGGTGGGTGGGTTGGGAGTGACCACAGAATGTTGTTTAGTGTGCCAGTTTTGGCAAGGGTGTCAGTGTGATCTTTAAAGTCCTCGTCTAGACTTGGTAACTTTGAGTGTCCTTTTACCTTCTTCCAGTACACGATCACATTGTGTGTTTTTGTGATGTTATCACATTGCTGGAACAGGTGTTGGTGTTTGACATGCTTGTTTGCAAGTGTGAGTCCGAGTTCCACACATTCAGGTGAGGATTGGAAGAAACCCAGCGTGTGGTGTAAGGTTTGACCACCTTGCAGGTTGAGCCGAACAGCGACCCCTTTGGTGTAAGCTGGTACCACCGTACCCTGTTTGTTGACTAAGGTACAGAGGCTTGAACTTGGGCCTGTTGTTAGGGCGTTGTACTCATGGCTGGCTGCTGGGGTTCCCGTGACCTCTGTGACCTGACCGTCTGGCTCTGTGGGAGTTCCCGTGACCTCTGCGACCTGACAGTCTGGCTCTAGCAACCTGTGTGGCTGGAGAGAAAGAGGTTCTCGCACTTGAGCAAAGTCTTTTAGCTGTTTGAAGTTCAGAAAAGGGTCAAAGTGTTCTAGCAGGTCTATGTCGATGAGCAATGTATGAGTGTTCATTGGTGGGACATACATGGGATGTATTAGACTCATCGGAACGAATGTCAGGTGAATGGAAACAACCTGTTCAAACTGGATGTCATCCTGTCTGTACACCTGTACATTCAGTTCATAAGTTTGAGGTGTAAGAGTTCGATCTTGTCTCTTAGCTTCAAATTGGAGTCTTTTGAAAAGGTAAGATGAGATCACCGTCAGGTTTAATCCTGTGTCGATCAGGTCTTCCCTGTTGACTCCTTTTCGGCCCACCCCCTTTTTGACAAGGCTGCCCAGGAATGTTGGCATCAGGGCAGGTGGGACGATCGGTGGTTGGTGGTCTTGTGTAGCTCGCTGCGAAGGCAGGTAGTCGAAACAGCATTTTCTGGTACCTTGTGTTTGTGGTACCTGTGCTGTCTCGTTCAGGGTGTGCAGGTGTTGACTGTGGAGCTTGGGTGTTGCTGTCACCTTGTGCTGTGACAGTTAGCTCTGTGGTCTGTAGATGACGGGCAGTGTTCTGGGTGCTTGGCTCATCTTCCTTGTGAGTTTTCATGTGAAGAAGCACTTTCAGCACCCTCAGGATCTCTGCTGTCTCAGACGTGGCTGCACTGTGTTGCCCTCTGCTGGCTTGGAACGGTATTGACTCTCTGTAAAAATGTCTGTGACTGTGGTGTTGTAGGGCGCCATCTAGGGTTAACTCCAAGCAGTGCTCAGAGACAGAGACTTTGGGTTTTTTCACAGTCTTTTCACAGATAGTCTTTTGCTTGGTGCAAGCTTTGTGGGCTAAGTTCCGTAACTCTTGTGTAGTCCTGTTACGGGGACACGCTGGGACTCTGAGATGAAAACTCCAACTGGCATGTAGGTTTGGGAGGAACAGAGTTTTTAAGTTGAAATCCTGTTCCATACCTGGTTCGTTGCATGCTCCGAAGTAGGTGTTTCGTAGCTGACTACAGAAAGTCTGTGGGTTTTCAAATCGGCCCTGTTTGAGGTCCATAGCAATAAGGAGCCCATGGTCTGAGTTTGGATCAGAGAATTCAAGAATCAAAGTCTGTAGCAGTTGCTGGTAGTACGCTTTGACAGTCTCTGGTTGACGATCCAGAAAGCAATGCACATCACGGCTGGCCGTGATTTTTAACAGGTACAATGTGTTCACATCTGTCACGTTGGCGACAGTTTGCAAATGAAAGTCAATGGCTTGTAAAGAAGCATGAACATCATGTCCTCCTGCAGGATCTGGATTGAATGTAGAGATGCTTCTGGTTAGCTTGTGAAGTTCTCTGTGAGCAGTGCAGGGTTTGGTGACATGCGTTCTCTGGAAGGGTTCTCTTCCCTCCGTTGTTGACAGATGTTCTTGTAAGCTGGCTGGTGATTTCCTTAGAAGGGAGACTACACCCCCTTTTCCAGCTCTGGGTTCTTGGCTGAAAGGGTTGGAGTGGCGGCCCGGGAGAAATTTTGTGGTGTGCGTTTCTCCGATCCAGCCACTCTGTAATCTGTGAAATTGTCTCAGTTCTGTGTGAACAGTGTAAAGTTCATCTTGGAGCTTGTCTCTCTGCAGAGTAAGCTTGTTGAATTTAGCTTGGGCCGCTTGCAAGTGTGTTTTGCAGGCCCAGGTTTTATAGTCTCTTTCTTTCAATTCAGTCTCTGCTCCTTTTAGGAGAGCGTCACCTTGCTGGAGTTTTTTGTTGAGGTCTTTTCTGGCTTCTCTCTCCAGCTGTTCTCTTTGATCTGTGTCGAGGCGAAGATCTTGCAGGGCATTGTGAAGTCTTTCACCTCCTTTCTGTAGCTCTGGATCTGTGTCGTCCTCTTTCTCGCGCTGGTTCTGGGTCTCGAGGAGAAGCTGATCAAGATGACTCTGGGTTGGGGCCTGGTCCTTCCAGGCCTCCTCCGCGATGTTGCTCCGTTCACTGAGCCGTGCCTGGGTGACGAGAATGTGAACTAGGCTTCCGAAGATCCTGGCGAGTTCTCTGTAGTAGTCGCTTTGGTTTGGATCGCGTGCCATCAGTTCATCTAGCTCGGTGTCTAGTTGCTCTGGGTGCTGCAGGTTACTGGCGTCCTTGGGCAGGAAGGGGGTCGTCACTGCTTTCAACCATGTCGAGAGGTTGCCCCCGTGGACTGCTGGACTGGATGCCTGGAACATCCTGATTCTCTGTCGGTGAGAGAAGCACAGCACACACACACAAAAAGACCAATGCAAGTTCGTTCTACATTTAACAAGCTATATTCATACGGGCTGTGCCGTTTATGAGAATTTTGGGGCTGACTGATGCAAACAGTCAGACAGTTAAGTAGCCAATTAACTTGGGTCAACGAAGGACCTGAAATGGAGATTTGACAGGCAGTAGCCTAGCGGGTCGTGTGATGACACCGGCTGCTGGTGGTCGCTCTACTATTTAACTTCGTTGGTGGCTCCCAGGTTACTGTCTCTATGTGAAATGAAAGAAACAAATCACAACAGAACAGAGGGTAGAAAAAGATCAAAGTGAAGCACAACACTTGAAATGAGATGAAAACAATAGAAACACAATGTGTTAGTGGGAATAAGGAGGCCTGAGCCTACTGCTAGGTTTTAAGATAGGGCCAACAGGTGAGTGGGCTATCTGGGTAGGAAACCTAGAAATATGGTGTGGCTTAAAGAAGCAAAAGGGTCAGAACACTTAAAATATATCCGGGGGAATATCTAATATTCTGTGGCTTATAATAAGTGGATAGGTTTTATCACTTTTGGTTCACCTGGTTGAATTGAAGTCATTCAGGTGGGAACCAGTGGCTTGGTCAACCTCCCCGGTGCTCCCCAAACACTGAACCGCAGTGTCCCCGGTCCTCCGTTACTCTGGCGTGTCGCAGGACAGCACGGCTTGTGACTTTTAGCACAACCTTTGGAGTGCCAAAATTGCTGATGTCTCTTGAGACAAGAGGGACCGAGTTTCACTCGCAGCCAGTATCGGTAACACCGATCGGGCAGCCTTGCTCACTGGAAACCTGAGATGACTGTCCAATCACCAAGGGAGTTCTACAATCAAATACACAAAGGATGAACAAAGGAAACTTAAAGTTAATTAAGGTTTGGTTTGTTTAACATCAATTGAGTAACTATATGTAGAGAGGAAAGGTAACAGCTTTACCTAATCATGATAAAACAAAACAAAGGAATTTATGATAATAATGGTAATTATCAAAATAACCTAAGTCAAAAGAGAGAAGCAAAATAATAAACATCAAATTAAAAGACAGTAATGAAACAAGGGAGAAGGAGTAGCTGGTTTTCACCACAAGGGGGGGAAAGTACTGCTTCTCTGTCTTTAACCTGCTGAGCAGAAAACTTAATTCAAATTAAAAATTCAAAACTGGTTTAAATCAAAATTTAAAATAAGCATGTAAGAATTAAAAGGAAAATCGGAATAATATCCTATAATAACCATTGATAGCTTGTAAGTTATCATTAATGATCATGAAATTAATCAAACAGTGTGAGATCAATCAAAAGGGGTAAAAGTAGACATGCAGTTTCAAAACAGAAAGGAAAAGACAGAGGTCTGTTAGTCGATTTAACAGGAGACTGCCACTAGATGGCTTACCTTCTAAGTGGGTCAATCAGTGGTTGACCTGACACATCTAGATTTCCACTATTAAACAATTACATTTTAATTCAAATCATGTTTGAACTAAACTCAAAGTAAATGTGAACAGTCAAAGGCAGGGAACATTCTTTTGTTTCCCTGTAATAATATGTGCACGAGCAAAGCTGTAAATGCAAATAATTATCGAGAATTTAGACATCCCATTCAAATATACATCACAGGGGATTATAAATTAGCAATCAGAGCGCATTATCTGAAATGGCCACAGGTTGGCAGCTTTGCACTCATGCAAGCTGGAATCAGAAAGCAGGGCGTACCCTGAAATTTCTAACCCACACGTTCCCTCTAGTGTTTAGATAGAGGAATTACAATTTCAATATGACTTAGAATTTATCTGATCGTTTGTCAGGCTGATTTTCTGCATCAAAAATCACAAGTAACAAACAGAAAGTTTTAATTTCTGAGGTGCTATATATTCACATAGGATGAAGGAAGGATCCGTTCACTTCCAAAATACAACTGTAATAAAAACAGGAATTTTCCAACTGTTGACTCCAATAAACATTTATCAAAATAGCACTTATGATTTAAATGTTTTAGGTTTAAAAATCGGGTAGCTAAGCCAATTTTAGACCAGGAGTTTTTTTTTATCGTTTTATTTTTGAATATTACTGTGGTTTACCACGAATTCAATAACGATATTGAATAACAAGGCCTTTTTACTGAATCAGAGGAACATCGCTCATGTTCAGATTTACATGTTGCAACTAATAAAAGATTTCTTCATCTTTTAATTATTCATATTAAAATGTTCTCACTGTAAAAAGATTTTGGTCTTTCTTAACAGGATACTTTTAACATTATACTGCAGTTTACTTTCATCAAAAATAACAGTGACTATACTGTTAAGTTTCTACAAATACCTAGCGCTGACTGACCAGCTTTTTGCCTCAGTCAGTTGAGTGAGTTCGCGTCTTGCGACTTATCTCACCAGTAACGTTACATAATTTCATAGCGCACGTGCAGAAATTATTAAAAACCATATACACAGATTGATTGCTCACAAAACGAAGTTTGAAATGGCCGCGTTCCTCCACCAAAATGTAACAACAATGAATTTTACATAGTAATTAACTCAAATGATATATAGGGAATTTGAATAATTAATCAAGAATTTGATTAATATATATCTCAGATGACAGTTACATTTAATTTTATTGATTATGAAAAATAGCTCAATTGCCAATACCAATACTAATCACAGGGCACTGTAATTTACTCATTAATATGTCAATATTACATTCTTCATATCAATTATTGTGATATCTCTTACTGTAAATTATTGCAGATCAAACCGTGGTATGTCCAGCACACCACTATAGACCTATCAATTTTCAATAAAGTTATCACGCCTTATAATTCAAGGAAAAGTATTCTCTGGCCATGAAAATATTATCCTATCCTTATGATAAATTTAGTTTCTAAATTTAGAGCTTGTAGCTAAAGACCAAAACATTTCAGTGACTCGTAATGTGAGTGGGGTGGAGTCCAAAGCCAATCATTTTATATATGGGTTTTTAATAATTCAACTAGTAATACATCAAACTACAAATCACACAGAGTAAATATGCGTACGAAAATACAGACAATAAACATTTACAAGACATAACGGAATCCAAATAAAAGAGAGAGAGAGAGAGAGAGAGAGAACGAGAGAGAGAGAGAGAGAGAGAGAAGTGTAGAAAGCGAGAGAGATCACAGAATGAGCTCAGGTATGAAAATCAGTCAGTAAACCTTAGTGGAACCAACAACGAATCAAATAATAGCAACACTTTAAAGCAGCATTTAAATCTCCATAGAAAACGATACTTGCATGGCCCAGTGGGTGAGCGTGGTACCGGCGACGCACGTGTGATGTCACGTGGTCCTTTGAAAACTGCGCGCGTGGGCCGGAGGCCGTGTGACGCGCGTGCAAGCTGCGCTGGATCTTGGCGTGAGTGTGGAGTCACGTGTTCCTTTGTTGCAAAGAGGTGTTCGTTCATCTTCGCGCGGTATTTGAAAGGTTCAACAAACAATGTTCCAGAATTCGTCTTCATTGTGTGGAGAGGCGAATCGTTGAATAAACTTAGTAAAGAAAAGAAAACAAAACAACGAAAATGAAAGTTTCCAAATGAGCCATGAAAATGGCTTTCCTCTCCTCAGTCCGCGTGCTGAGGGGGGAGGAGAACTGAGCGCGGCCCGAGGCCGCGCGGAGCGACGTGTCCGAGAACGGAGAACGGGAAGAAGAGCAAGAAGAGCGCAAGAAGAGAGGGTGGACCTTGTTTGGTCAATTCTTATAGCTTGAAATAGTTCACGCCCATTTTCGAGGGAGCATCCAATGAATGTCCGCGATCTGAAGCGGAGGGAAAGTTCCTTTGTCTCGGTTGAGACAACCCCCTGATGATTTAGGGCCTGTCCGATTTCATCAGGAATATTAAAGCAAGTTCATTATTCCAGATTAAATACATTTTTCATTACTTTGCTCTAGATAAATGGGTCTGTCAAAGCATGACGATTAGAACAAGACTAGACATAATATATATATGACCAAAGATCTAATTTTTAGATCGAATTACACATTTAAAGATTTGTTTAACACATGATAACACTGCAGATGTTGGGAAACATCTAAATGTACCAAAAGGGAATACGTAATACATTTATAAAACATGAAAACAGAAAGTTAATGAATACATTCCATAGAATGCATTGTTCAAAAGAAGCCAGTGACTTGGCTTCTCTCCTGTCCTGTGTGGTCGTAAAATTTTACGAGCTACCAAGGAGTGTGGGGGTTGCAGAACATTTCCTTTTGAGAAAGTTAAAGTGAGGAGAGACATTTCCTAAAGTATGAGCTTGCAACTTATACTCTTCACATAACAAGGATTAACCATTTTATGCAATCCAAAAACATAATTAAAATACATATTAATAATAAAATGAAAGTAAGGAACTTATACAAAAAGGTTTCCTTTGTCTCCAGTGTGTTGGAGGAATTTGGGGGGGTTTCAGGTATCCTTTGAGGCTCGCATGGGTATCGTAAAGTAATTTAAGTCCAGCCAGGCTGGCATTTAGTACCAACAGTCTGAATTTATAAAACAGAATTTAACCCATGAATCGCTGACCTGCATATCTGTTACACATTTGTTGCTTCCAAACTATTTGGAAACTGTTTGGAAACTCTGGAAGATATTATTTTATTAGTCTACACACTTTGTTTAATGTTATTTCTGTTGCTATTACTAACAAAAAAAATTTAAAAGCAAAGTAGAATCCACTTTATATTAAGTGCCTTTAACTACGGTGTTCTTACATTTAAATTGATCAATTGACAAAAACGCACACATTGGTGGTAATACATAGATGAACACTGCTTGAAAATATAGACATAACCAAAACAAGGTGCCTTTTTATACTACAGGTATCAATATTTTACGTGTGGCATCGATACATCGTATCATGAGACATTTGATCAATGTATCGCTCTATATCGATGTATTGTTAAACCACTAATAATTACATGCACTTAACATAATGCTAACCATTTATTTAGTACATGACATGTACTTTAATATTATTCAGTACTTAAATGGACTGTATAATTACACTGTAACAAGGATGCTAACGTTCATTCATGTATTAATTTTATTTTAAAAAAAAAATCATTATTTGTATTTATTTTATTTTATTACTTAACGTCTTCAAAACCCCAGATAAACTCTCAAACCTTTATCTTATGTTTTGTTTTCGACATGGAGTTGGAAGTACTCCAACTTTGCTAAAATATGTGAAACCCTGTCCATTAAATGCTATAGAAGTGAATCCACATTCTCAGCAGGAGCTTCTTTCTTTAGTTACTCTAAATCAACAGTAATGCAGAACGGGTTCCAAATCCCAGAGAAAAATCTATAACATACACCAACCAGCAGAAAAATAAATACTAGCCTTTCTTTCCCTACAGTGACTAGGAATAGCCTCATTGTTTACAATTGTAGGAGAACTGGAATAAAAAATACTTACCTCAAAAGATATAGTGATGTATTGGTAACATAGTGCTCCAAACCTCTTACTCAAACTCTTTTCCCATTGGGATTTTTTCTTGCTGTGCTACATGTGAATTGGAACTGCCAAAATCCAGATTTCCAAATGGGCTGCATCCAAATTAGTATAATATACTGTTTACTGCAGGTTTGTACTTCGCTTGTGATGGGAGAGCACATTTGAGTGCGTCACAAACAGCTACAATGTTTTGGGACATTTTGTAATTTCAGAAAGACCAAAATTCCTTGCTTTTAACTTGCTGAGCATCAGTTTTGGCCTCTGCTCTTATCATAGTGTATGTTTCAGTTTCATGACCACAAACAGACAAACTCATTTTTAAGTACAGTATCATATTCGCAATAAAATAGACAGAGAAGCCAAACAAATGTAATGCAGAATCCATCACAGATGCTTTTAATATTCTGGGATTTACAAAACATACATTTTACATTTATTTTGCTCATGTTCTCACACAGTCATTCAAGTGCTTGGATTCATGCATGACAGAGAATATCAGAAAAAGCTAAAATTATTTGGAATTCATAGAGAATTATTGTGCTGCTTATGGGATGAACATACACTAATTCAATTATCACTCATTACCAGCAGTGTAATGCAGACATCTGCAGAAAACTTTGGGTTGAAATAACCAGAACAACAATTATCTCATCTAAGGCTTTTCATTTGTTCTTCCAGTTTGAAATTTGAAATGCTGATTTTGGCTGTACAACTTCAAGTGTATCCGACACCCAATACATCATTATTGTGATATGGAACTGGATCTTTCGGAGAGAATCTCTGGAGAGAGTAGAAGAGGAGTTAGTCCTTATAGTAAGCATACAGGAATGATCTTGTCGCGAACGTGACCGGACAAAGACTGGGTGCGTGTGTGTGGCTTTTGTATTGCAGCGTTGATGAGTGGGTGATGAGGAACAGGTGGATGTGATCTAATACTCAGGTGAGGGTGTGCTCCTGAGGGCCGGGAATCCCGACGACGTGGTGGGCGTCCTCTTCCCCTGGGAGCTGGTCGATTGGGAGGCATCAAGTAAGGTGGGATCCAAGATGTCGTTGCGTGGTACCCAGGAACTTTCCTCTAGACCGTATCCTTCCCAGTCCACTAGATATTCCAGCTGCCCATCACGCTGCCGGGAGTCCAGGATGTCCTTGACTGAATAGGCTGCGCCGTCATCTAGGATGGTTCTGTGGAGGGAGAAACAGAAGGATGGTGAGGTTTAAGGAGTGACACATGGAATGTGGGATAAATCCGGTACTCAGGAGGGAGCTGGATTTTATGCGTGACCGGATTTATCTGCTGGGTGATGGTGAACGGGCCAATGAATCTGGGACTGAGCTTGCGGCAGGGTAGACGCAGGCGGATGTCCCGGGTGGACAGCCAGACCTTCTGACCGGGTTGGTAGTGGGGAGCCTCGGACCAGCGAAGGTCGGCTGTCGTCCTGCGTCTGCGAAGTGCCCGCTGTAGTTGGTGATGAGCCGCGTCCCAGACCCTCTCGCTCTCCCGGAACCAGTAGTCGACGGCGGGGACATCCGAGGGCTCTCCTGACCAGGGGAACAGAGGTGGTTGGGTTGACAGAGGGAGTTTTGTGCGTACTCGGCCCAACCCAGGAATTGGTTCCAGGAGTTCTGGTGGCCGTGGCAGAGGGTACGGAAGAAGCATCCGATCTCCAGGACCTTCCTCTCCATCTGCCCATTTGACTGGGGTTGATAGCTGGAGGATAGGCTGGTGGCCACACCTAGGAGGGAATGGAATGCTCTCCACACCCGGGAGATGAACTGGGGGCCTCGATCCGACACAATATCTTCTGGGAGGCCGAAGTACCTGAAGACAGGGTTGAACATCAATTCAGCCGTTTCCATGGCTGTAGGTAGGCCCTTTAGAGGAAGAAGACGACAGGATTTAGAAAATCTATCCACTATAACCAATATACAGGTGTTATTGTCAGAGGGTGGAAGGTCCGTTATAAATATCCACCCCTAGATGTGACCACGGGCGATTAGGAGCGGGCAGAGGAAGGAGTTTACCAGATGGTAGGTGGCGAGGACTCTTGGACATGGCGCAGCTGGTACATCCACTCACGTACCTTCTGACATCCGAGGCCACGTTGGGCCACCAGAAGCATTCCCTTAGCAGCGAGAGGGTTTCATTGACCCCCGGATGACCAGTGCCAAGTGACGTATGCGTGGAGTGGATGAGTGGAGTGCGCCGTGTCCTGGGGATGTAAAGGTGTCCCGGTGGGCAACCCGGCGGGGTGTTATTAGGAGGTTCGGTTGGAGGAAGAGTCTCAGCTGACCATGTGATTGGAGTAACGATGACATCTGGACAGTGCATCCTCTGTGTCCAAGGGGGTCCAGAAGCCTAGATGATAGAGATTTTAACATATAACAACACACATGCATTCATCAACCCCAACCGTTGCAGGCCTGGATTGTTGCTAGGATGCATTGTGGCTGATTCAAATACAAAACTGCAAAATAAAACAATGCAGAGTGAGACACTTAGACTATAAAACTTGCTTGAAATACTCATATTTAAGACAGCGAACTACACCAGAAACGCAGTCTAAACACTGACAGATGTATTCTTGCTAAACCTATACCTACTTCATAACAAAATAGCAAGTTTAAGACAATCACTGATATAACAAAACTCGGGTCTTCTCTCTCTCTTCTCCTCCTGTCATTCAATGGTTCTTCCCTCAAAAAGGATCTTAATCCACCAATCAGAATACACCAACCAGTTGTTGGGAGGATTACATTTACTAACCAATCAAAATGAATGATTTTGCTTACCCATATTTGCATACTGAAGGTTATAAATATAGGTGACCACTCTTAAAAATAAACAATAAAAAAACTTAAACGTGAACATTTACAATCAAAATACACAATTAATCACACTAGAAATAATGTATAATCTAAAGCAGTGGTTCTCAACTTTTTTTCCAACCGGGCCACACTATGGTCCAAGTGCAAGTCTCGCAGGCTGCACGCATATCATTTACATATTTCGTAAACCAATACAAACCAACCTAATTTATAATATTATAGCCTAAATATTATGAAATCTAATCGATTACATTCAAAGAAATAAATAATTCTACTCTCCATAAATAAAACACCTGATGCTGTCGGGAGCTGACCAATTTTGTGAAATTCGGCTCGAAAGGAGTAACAGCTCAATGAAGTTGCAAAAAAGCAGTCTCTAAGACGCGCACAGGAGCATGACTTTATTGCAGAAAATGTGCGTTCACAAATGTAGCCTATATTAATCCAAATATGGAAAGCACTTTCTAATTTAATAATATGAGCTTGTCTTCAGAGATGTTTTGCCACATTTCTTCAATTAAGGATGATTGCTGCATAGTATGGGTGTTTTCATTTGCCTGAACTTCTTGTGGGGCAAACCGAAAATCCAGCACTTCTCCATCACTACTGATACTCCGAATATTCTGGTTTGTATGTGTTCATTCGCTTGCATTTCTCCCTTAAAAACTAATTTGGCCATTCTGATGCTCAATTTTACCAAACTAATGGCTGTTGATTAATATTTGAATGGAATTCTACCAAAGTGCGCACTTGTATGTATTCGTTAAATGCGTAAAAATTATGTGAGTAGGTCTGCTCATGTCTGAAAATAATATATAAAAAACTACATAATTTCACATAAAAACATTAGCATATAGCTTATATTTCTTTAGTAAATTTTATAATTAATGTAAAAAAAAATTAAATTAATTGTCAAACTGAAAGTTTTTTCTTTTTTTTCTTTTTTTATTGTGTTCAGCATGGTGGACTGCATTTTAATTCGTGGGTTGATCAGTGGGTTGAGAACCACTGATCTTAAGGCTTAATTAATCCAAGTTTACCCAGGGTTACACTAATTTAACTAAAAAACAATGGCCCTTTTTTGTTTTCCGGAAAACTGATGCAGGTCCAATCAGCACACTAGTGTTCTCAAATACACCATGGACTTAACTTTTGCTAGTTGGGATCATAGTTAGGTGATTATCAGAGGGCAGTCTTGCTTAATCTTAAGCGGGCTATCAAAGCACTGCAGATTCTCATGTTTTCCTTGCTGAAAAAAAAGGAAAACTCAGACAATGGGCTGCTTTGTACCATCTTGGAAAGGCTATAACACAGCTTCCTGTTTAACTGAAATAGACCCATGAGAGATCTGTGAAATGCTTTGTGTAGTTCAGACTGACCCAGCAAACACAGGCAGGAGACAAAATATTCACAGTGCCTGAAGCACACCAGATATTTCAATATGATAGTAAACACTGGGCAACACTTTACTTTGTCTAATGAGAAAACTTCACCCTTAATTCTCTGTGTGTGTAAATAGCATGCAGTCCAGAAAGAGGATAGCAGTGTTAGTGAAGAGCATTGTTTGGTGTTGAGTTTCTATTTTCCTTGGGAAGAATATAGTCAGTTTTACACATGCTATCTTAATGGTAAATTATGCTTTAGAGGTACTATGTTAACAGGACCTTTTCAGAAATAGCGATAAATCAGTTTTGGTTATTTTCCGGTATTAGAAGTTGTGACATTAACAGTAAATAACAGGTAACATGCTATGTATGAACAACAAAAAAAATGTAATGACTACACATGGACACGCTGACAGAAGAAGTCTGCTTTGGGTCAGTCATAAAGTTCTGACAGACATGATGTTATCCCAGGCTTATTTTATTTATTTATTTTTTTATAGTTTTTCTATGTAAATGTATGTTATTTTGAAGTCTGATCATTGTGTTGTGCTTTCCCATCTTTTCCTTTCATCAGCACTGTGGCTCTGCAGTTGTGTACTATTGTGTGGCGTCTTGTGTCTTTACACACAGAAACATGTTCTGTGCGACCATCTTCTTATACCTATCATGTAAAAGTAACAAATTATCAAAGTGGAAAGTTAACTTAATCACTTCTCTCGTAAAACAGCATAATTTCTGATAACTGACGTCACAGAGTTCTGGTGTTTTGGTGCTAATGTGTGAATGGTCTCTTAACTGTAAAAAGCCAAAAAAAAAAAAAAAAAACATTATTTATTCAGTTTTTGTGAACAGCTGATTTTGTGTATTTACCAGAAAAGTCATTCTATGTCATTTGCTGGCATTACTCTGTGAAAGGGGCTAATGTTATAGGGCTTGTCCTATAAATTTCAATTGATCATTTACTCTCATCCTCATTTAATCAAAACATGAAAACACAATTACAACTTCTGTGATTCTTCATCATGTTAATGATAACATTGTCTTACCATTTAATTTTTACTCTTTCTGCTCAGTTGTTAACCAGGACGGCCAGCCACTCATCGAGGGTAAGCTGAAAGAGAAACAAGTGCGCTGGAAGTTCATCAAAAGGTGGAAAACTCGTTATTTTACCCTCGCTGGCAACCAGCTTCTCTTTCGAAGAGGAAAATCAGTAAGTGTCTCATTCACAAGACCACAGAATGTATTATTTATGCATTCCTTAATGCCAAGATGCTTTAAAAATTAATTTACATAACCTTTATTTGCAGTGCAATATTTTTGTGGGAATGTGCATTCACTACCTTTCAAATGTTTGATGAAAGTAAGATTTAATAAATTAATTTATGTACATATAGATTTATTTATAAAATAAATAATACTATTTAGCAGTGATCAAAAGTGGCAGTACAGAAATGTATAATGTTTTGTATAATGCTGAAATGCTGAAATTTCGATTAATCTAAGAACTCGCAAAAGTATTACACAGCAAAGGAAACAAAACAATTCATTACTGTTTTTACTGTATGCTTTAAAAACATTTTAAAAATCTTAATTTTTTCAAAACGTTATTCCAAACATATTCCATACAACTTGTGTGGTATGTTCCAGATCTTCAGAAGTCAAATGACAGCCCAGTGTAAGAAGTCTTTATTTTCATGCCACTCTTAGACGTGTCATGCTAAGTTTGACATATCTGCCAAATGCCGTTTTCTATGCGAAGTAGGACATTTGAAAAAAACAATGACAACTAATTCCGCATTTCCATCGAAATTACCTGGAACAATTGTACGAGGAACTATTTGCCCAGGAACTAAAGTACAGACCAAAAGTTTGGACACACCTTCTCATTCAAAGAGTTTTCTTTATTTTCATGACTATGAAAATTGTAGATTCACACTGAAGGCATCAAAACTATGAATTAACTATGAATTATATATGGAATTATATACATAACAAAAAAGTGTGAAACAACTGAAAATATTTCATATTCTAGGTTCTTCAAAGTAGCCACCTTTTGCTTTGATTACTGCTTTGCACACTCTTGGCATTCTCTTGGTGAGCTTCAAGAGGTAGTCACCTGAAATGCTCTTCCAACAGTCTTGAAGGAGTTCCCCGAGAGATGCTTAGCACTTGTTGGCCCTTTTGCCTGCTGTCTGCGGTCCAGCTCAGCCCTAAACCATCTCGAATGGGTTCAGGTCCGGTGACTGGGGAGACCAGGTCATCTGGCGCAGCACCCCATCACTCTCTTTCTTGGTCAAATAGCCCTTGAACCCTTCAGTGTGACTCTACAATTTTCATAGTCATGAAAATAAAGAAAACTCTTTGAATGAGTAGGTGTGTCCAAACTTTTGGTCTGTACTGTATTTTACCCCCAGACCTGTTGCTTTTTGCGTTTCCACCACGGTGTAAAGTACCGGGAAGATTAGTGTTACGTGCAGCCTGTGCCGGGCTATGCAACAGAGAGGGAAGACCACGCGGATATTTGCTTTAAAGAAAATATATTTATTAATGATAAAGAATGAGCAACATAAAGTAAATAAAGTCAGTATAAGTGTTAAACTAGAGAACTGAAAACGTATCCAATCAGGGTATATGAAGAGTCATGTAAAAGGAAACAAAATCAGCAAAACGGTGCGGGAGAGAAGGAGAAGCGGCGGCCCTCTTTCAACCCGGTCTGGAGAGCTTTTAAACATCCAGGATACTAGAAGCAATCCCACAGTCCTGGAAGCAATTATAGGCAACATGCCACACCTGTGCTCTGCTCACCTGTAGGTGACGCAAAGGCAAAACGAGGAGGAGGAGCCGGCAGGTCCGTAACACCCCCTCCCTTAAGACAGAGGCCCCTAAAAGGCCTCTGCAGAAACAGTCAAAACCCCACACAACAAGTGACAAAATATTAATTTTTTAAAAAATTATTTCTATAAACAAAGTGAGCACTTAACTTTAGTTTAAGGGATGTTAACAGCCCATTTACATGGACTGGACAGAAGAACTCTTGTCCACAAGCCCCAAACCCTTCTACTCTCAAACAGCTCCAATCGCCCTCCTCCATACCAAGAGCTCCAGCAAATCCTGGTAGCTGGAAAGCTACATTTAAGGAGACTAGGCAGAAGAAGAGTGGAGAAACAGGAAGAGAGAGAAAAAGATCTAGGACAAGACAAAACATTCACTCCAGCCCACCTGGAGCACGGGACAAGGCGTCAGCCATCACATTGTCCTCGACCCAAATGTGCCATATCTGCAGGTTATATGGCTCAGTTTATGATAATCGGTACAGATTCTAGGTGTTCCATCAGGTTTACTGACCAATATACAGGGTGAAGCCCAACTCGAATAGGAAGGCTTAGCCAACCCATTATCCAAAAGGTACTTCACCTCTGCCTCTAGATGTCGCTGTTTGTCTTGTGACACCCGATAGAACCGCTGTCTTATTGGTTCTGCATCACCAACATCAATATCATGCTCAATTAAATGAGTACATGATGGCGTATCTGAGAATAAAGAAGGAAAATCAGACAAAGACGACAGTTCTGATGCCCGCTCCTCTGGCAAATGTCCAAACAAAGCATTTAACTCTGCCAGTTTCTCAGAGTTCCTCAAATGAAGTTTCAGCACACAGTCATCAGGACCTACCACATCCTCCCCACTACGTGCTGCCACCATGTAGGGAGTCCCAAGGGCCCTATGAGCCTCAACAACTGCGGCTAAAGAAACAGGCATAACCCGCTCACCAGACTCTGCTGCCCCAGAGACTGAAAACCTGTCATAATAGGACTTCAACAGATTTATGTGACAGAGCTGAGTGGGACGCCTACGATTTGGTGTAGCAAGTAAACAATTCAGGTCTGACACCTGTTGAACAACCCTATAAGGACCTGTGTATTTTGCAAGGAAAGGAGAATTTGCTATCGGCAACAATGCCAACACCTGATCACCAGGACTGAACACCCTCGGCTCAGCTCAACGTCATGCCAACTCTTCATTTTCTGTTGGGCTTTAGTCAGGTTGTCGTTCTCCATCTCACAGGCTAAAAACAGCCTACGATGAAAACCATTTACGTAGTCCAACAAATTAACAGGAGACTCAGGACACTTCAGTTCCCCCTGTAAGACTGCTAAAGGCCCACGAACTCTATGGCCAAAGACCAGATCATTAGGCGAGAAACCCGTGCTCTCCTGGGTAACCTCTCGTGCTGCCAACATTAGCCATGGGAGCCCCTCTTCCCAGTCTCTGTTAAGCTCAACACAATACCCCCTGAGAAGCGACTTCAGTGTCTGATGAAAACGCTCCAGAGCACCTTGGCTCTGGGCGTGATATGCACTACTAACTGATGTTTCACACGCAACTGCTCGAGCACCTCTCTGAACATGCGTGACGTAAAGCTAGAGCCTTTATCACTCTGTATAGTTTGAGGGATACCGAAGATGGAAATAAACTGTGAAAGGGCTTTCTCCACAGACCTAGTTGTGATCGTACGCAAAGCATAGGCAGCTGGGTATCGGGTAGACAGACACACAGTCAGTAGGTAAACACACTCTGACTTAGATGAACGCAATGGTCCCACCCAATCAATTAACAAATGTTTGAATGGTTTTCCTATAGCTGGAATAGGGTAAAGTGGAGCTGGCTTTAACACCTGATTAGGCTTCCCCATCAATTGGCATACATGACACGTCTTAATGAAGGATGCCACATCCTTCTTTAGGCGAGGCCAATAGAAGTACTTCATAAGATGGTCATAGGTCTTTCTTACCCCCAAGTGCCCAGCTACATCCCCATGAGCTGTCTGTAGGACCAAGTCTCTAAACTTAAATGGCACTATCACTTGAAACACTGGATCCTCGACCCCTTCGTCAGTGTGAGAAGACCACCTCCGGATCAACAACCCATTCCTGAATAAAATAACCCCTCGCTGCATTTCGCAACTCCTCAGGTGGTAACACCCCAACAAACAGATCTTTTAATGTTGCATCCTCCTTTTGAGCTGCCACAAAATCACTATGAGAGAGAGATGGTGGTAGATTAGACACAACAGCAGACTTAAACTCTCTACTCGGAGAAACATCATCATCAGAGGCACGGCTCATAGCCCGTGTCACGGCACAAGCTGTAAAGACAGTCAAATTCTGACCACGAACGACACTGTCGGCTGCAATAGAAGGAACATTGTTAACAATTACAGGGGGCGTTATATCATGCCAGACATGTTCTCCAGCCAAATTGTTACCTCAAAGAAGATGGACAACCTCTATAGGTAAGGAAGGGCGAACTGCTATTTTTACTTCCCCTTGCACCAAATCAGACTGCAGATTAATCCTGTGCAATGGAACAAAGACAACCTGCAACCCAATCCCCCGGTCTAAAACATTGTTCCCAGTACTCGAGTCTGCAGAAGAAGGCAATACAGACTCCAAGATAAAAGACTCAGACGCCCCTGTGTCCCTAAGTATCTTAACTGGCACTCGGTTGGAACTACCCACCAGTGAAACTAAACCATCTGTAACAAAAGGAAAGAAACCACTTCCACCAGTCACAACTGAATCAGCTCCACTATTTCTCTCACTAGCCCCAACAGAGCTCAGGCCTGATATCTGAAATGACGTCACAACGCCCTTAGGTTCAACCTCAATCTCACCCATCAAAACTTTAGCAGGTCTAACAGATTCAGATACAGCAAGTTTGACTCCCCTAATAATCTCAGTACCCTTTCTCTGACTTTTCCCCTTTAAAACAGGACAGTCCTTCTTCCAATGCCCCTTTTCCAAGCAGGATCGACACACATCAGCATCATTCTTAACCTTACTGGAGTAAACGCAGAAAACCTAGAATCTCTGCGAAAACTCACAGCACCGTTGTGTGACTGATTTAGAGTGTGAATCTATTCTACTCTGAGTTGGTGACTCAAATGAACCTAAAGAAGAAGACCCCAAAGCTCTATTGAAACGTCCAAAACGTTGTTCCTGATAAACTTTACCTGTATGGTTTTCTTTTAAACTATACTTGTGTGTCAAAGCAAAATCATCAGCCATAACTGCGGCTTCCACTGCGGTTTTCATCTTATGCTCAAATACATGGGTAGCGACATGCTCAGGAAGGATATTTCTGAACTGTTCTAAAAAAATTAGATTAGACAATTCTTCAAAAGTAGTGACTCCTACTGCAGAGCACCACCGATTAAAATGGCTGTAAAATTCCCTCGCTACCTCTGTATACGTCTGTTTATCTCCCTTCCTCCAGCTGCGAAACCGCCAACGATAAGCTTCAGGAACTAATTTGTACATTTTAAGCACTGCCTCTTTTACTTTGACATACTTTTTTCTATCTGGTACAGGCAAAGCAATAAATGCTTCTTGTGCTCTACCTACCAGAACACTTTGGAGTAACAACGTTCTTTCTGAGTCAGACCAGCCACGGTCATCAGCCACACTCTCAAATAAAGAAAAGAAAATATCTGGATCTCTCTCATTAAACTTTGGCAGCAACCTAACAATGCTAGATATATCAGGGGAACGCACAGACCCCCTAGGAGCAGTACCCTCATCCCCATCAACTGGAAGCCTACCTTCAGCGCTCAGTTTCAGCCTTTCTACAGCCACATCACGTTCACTTTTTATTCTTTCCATCTCTAATTGACACTCTGCTTCACGTTGAGCTTCTCTTTCATTCTGATTTGCCTCATGTTGAGCTTCTCTTTCTCTACGTTCTGCCTCATGTTGAGCTTCTCTCTCTCTATGTTCTACCTCACATTGAGCTTCTCTCTCTTTCTGTTGCATTTCTATCAACACTTTTTGTTGCTCAAACGTAAGTGATACTTTAGAAAACTCTGTCATAATTGGTGTTGATGTTTCTCCTAACTCTAACTCATCCATAATTAGAGATACAGGTGATGAAAGAATATTCCTAACAACCAGTTCACACTCTAATCTGGGCTAATTTAGCTGTTCTAGGTATACCTAAGTCAAAGTTATAATGGTCACAAACCTGATTACGCAACTGATCCTTTGTCAAATTATTCAAAACCTCCACGGATGGAGCAACAAAAAAAATCCTCCAAACTAGCCATACAAATGAAACCAGTTCTGCAGCATACAATTCTTTGCAGATAGACTACTAAAGAAAAACGAGGTCACCTTTCAAATGCAAATGTGGCCATCGGACGAGACAAAACGGAGCTACCCTATAAAAAGAAATAAGAAAAACAACGATCCTCTTCATGCATTTCCCAAGGACAGAGATTTTCATTACACAATATCAGCGGAGCCTTAACTCCTCCGACAAAATGCTGTTAAAGCAGGCTTCCACGACGGTGCACTCTGCCCAGGATAGTACGAAAATAACAAACTAAAATAAAAAACAAAATAACAAACATTAAAGCTAATGGGCACTCTTAAAGCTCCGATAATTTTTTTATCAAATACTTTATCAATAAACTCAATCTTGAACGCGCAGTGCAGACCCACACTTACCAAACAATAGCCCACCGCCAATACTTCAACCTGGCTCACTTAAAAAAAAAACAGCCCAGGCACAAATTAACTAAATGTTCTCCTCCTCTCACGCACCAACAACGAAAAATAAACAAATTATTCCAAACGCAATTAATTTTCAAAATAATACACCTGCGTCTTCCCAATGAATCAAAACAAACTTTCAATTCAATGAACTATCAAAGCACTTTCCAAATCAGACGCACTTAAACGAAACGGTCTCAATACATTTAAAGCTTAACACCTAGGCTGTCTTTTTTTCTTAAACCTAGTTATAGGCATAAAAAATGATATATTTACCGACTGCTATACGGTAATGCTATTGTCATCACTGTATATTTACAATAAAACGATATCAAAATATCAAATATTCACTGCCTCCTTCGTTTTTCATTTAAACATAATAATAGCTGCAGAAATGTACTTAGTTCAGGGAAATGTGTATATATACAGACAGTGAAACAAAATATTATATCAATTGCCTTTCTTTTCATTTTAACATAAAGATAAATTGAATACAGACCAAAGATTACCTGTTAGATTTACCCAAAATGAATGATATTTTATGTTTAACCACTAAAGAGATATCAGAGCCAGCAGCACATATCAGAAGGTCTAGCCGAGTAGCGGCTGCTCTCGCTGGATACATAAGCACCAGTGTTGGGGAGTAACTAGTTACATGTAACGGCGTTACGTAATTTAATTACAAAATTAATGTAACTGTAATTAGTTACAGTTACTAAGAAAAAATGAGTAATTAAATTACAGTTACTTATGAATTTTTTAACGATTACAAAGGGGATTACATTTGAATATTTACACACATCCACATACAGATTTAACTGATTTCTTTCCCAAATTGCACTGACTATTCTAAGACATATGCCCTAATAATTTCCGGGATGCGGAAACACAGTCTGGTTCGTAGAATCCAGTCAGAAAAATGGAATGCCTAACGCGGACGGAATATGACACATTTTGGATGACTAAATCAAAAGTAGGTCAGTACACTTGAATCAAAACATGACATGGACTGGTGTCTCTGAATATCAAGCCCCCAAAATGCAATATATGACTCCTGCACGTTCTGCGTGTCAGTTGAAATCACGCGCGGACTGGACACCGGGAGAACCGGGACAATTCCCGGTGGCCTGCAAGCTTCCTCAGTCTTCCTCAACTTGTCCCAATATTTTAATATCATTATTGTATAATTGCCTGCCGAATGTACTAAAGCGATCATTTGCGAATCCGCCATTTGATAATGGCGAACTGAATGGCAAAAATCTGTAATAAATCTGTTTGTCGTGACTCGCGCGCTCTCCGCGCCTCCGCCAAACGGTTTGGATCAGACTCCAAGTAATCAATGCGAAAGAGAGATAAAAGAGTGGACTGTGGAAGCGCACAGCTGGAACAGAGAAGCAGAACTACTGTTCAGGGTTTCAGGTCAGTTTCATCTGTAAAGATGCTTTTTTTTTTTTTTTTTTTTTTTAATCAAGCAGCATCACGTTGTTCATCAGTCATCACTCAAAATATATAAAGGACATCATTATTATCTGTTGTAATGTTACAGTAGTAATTTAGCTGAAAAAATAATCCGATTTTTTGGGGAAGCTATGACAGACAACAACACAACCCTTGCGAAAATTAACATTTTATTATTTTACTATAAATCCAGTGAAAATGGTTACTATTGTTTAACTGTGGTAACCCAAAATTTAAAATTATTTTACACATTTATTTATTTAAAAATAATTACGAATCCATTTCCAAAACAAAAAACCATACAAGGTTATTGTACTTTTATATAGGCTAATAAAAGCATGGTAAATTTTTGTAAGGGAAAAACATGACTCGTGTACAGTATTAGGATTTTTCTATAAATATATTGTAGTATTGTAGAGTATTGTATTGTAAAGTACAGTTTTGTTCAATCTTGAGTATTAAGATGGATAACGGGGCAAAATAATGAGACTGAAGAGAAAAATGGAAGTGAAGGTGCCGTTCAGGAGAGAACTTTTAATTATTTGACATGTCCCCATATTAAAGATTTAAACCTTTTTTATGTCAGGTTCATACAAAAAATAGTATTGTCCATGAATTTGTTTGTACGAGTTTGAATTTTCCATTCTGATTTTTTTTTCCCAGTCTGCCCCTCCTGTAAATTAATGGCAAAGACATGCAGTTTCATAGGCCTACTGAAGCTCGCAGTGTTTTCAACCTCTGCCGTCTCAATATATGAGTACACGAGCACATACACATAAGTTCTAGAACTGCTCTGTCACTTCATGCATTTTACTTATTTTGAGAAAACTATCATCATATCATATATAAAGAGACAGCAGTTTAAAAAATAAAATAAAAATACCAATGTTTCAGGAGTTTATTAAACAGCATGACACATGCTTATTAGATAACTGTATTTGAGTTGATATATATGCTTTTATTTATTATAATGTTCACAAATTTAGAAAAGTAATCAAAAAGTACTCAAAAGTAATTAGTTACATTACTTTAATAAAGTAATTGAAAAATTTACACTACTATTACATTTTAAACAGGGTAACTTGTAATCTGTAACCTATTACATTTCCAAAGTAACTTTCCCAACACTGATAAGCACTGAGCTCCCGTGAAATCGTGGAGCTCACCGTCTCCGAGATCAGCGAAACACATTTTTAAATAGGCACTGTCTTTATAAATAAACCACATATTTGAGTTTTAAACAACTACATTCTCGCCTGAAACACTTTTAAAATTACATTTCATGACACAATAACAGTAATATTTAGAAAATGATCCGAATAAATAGTGGTTGCGCCCAGGTCCCGCTCCCGAAAGTTCTGGAAGTATGAAAAAGTACCACCTTGCCATCAGGGACCAAGATGTCGGCGCGTTCACATGCAGCGGCTTCTCTCTTTCCCGACAGAATGGTGTTTTCGTGTTTTTTGTCTTGTGAGTTGCAGTGTTTTTGTACGTCGTCATCGCGTCTACCTGTCTGTAAGCGCAAATACAGTCGCGAGTTTCTGCAGAACCTCATTTTTAAAGTTAAACTCCGCGCATGCACAACAGCTGCGGGATCTCGTTCTGCTACGGAGGCCTTCACCATCACCGACCCCCACTACTGCATCTCGCCCACAGCGGAGGTGCCACAAGCGGTGTGAGAGGAAGCAGAAGAGGGGTAAGCACGGAGGTATACGGGGTAGGCTAATGGCTAGCCCACACAAGCCATCTATCCCCACCATCGTACTGGCTAATGCACGCTCATTGGACAATAAACTGGACTACATTCGATTACTACGCTCAACTCAGAGGACTGTAAGAGACTGTTGTGTTTTTGTGTTCACGGAAACATGGCTCAGCAACAGTGTTCCAGAGTGCACTATTCAGCTCGACCAGCTGATGTGCTATCAAGCGGACAGAGCTCTCGTCGCGGGAGGAAAAACCTGTGGCAGCGGGCTTTGTATTTACATCACGCTTTGTATTTACATGACGCGTGGTGCCGCGATACTGTTGTGATCTGCAAACACTGCTCGCCCCTGGTGGAGTTTATGATTATTAAGTACAGGCCGTTCTATCTGCCGAGGGAATATACTGCTATACTGCTCATTTTGGTGTACATCCCCCGTTCAACATCATCAGCAACAGGAACGACGCACTAAATGAACTGTACCAGCACATCAGTGAGCAGCAGACAGCACACCCCGATGCTTTTTTCATCATAGCTGGGGATTTCAACCATGCTGACCTAAAGAGTGTGTTTCCAAAAATACACCAACAAATTAACTTTCCAACACGAGGTAATAACATTTTGGACTTACATAGAGGAGCTTACAAAGCCCTACCCCTCCCCCACCTCGGAGCCTCAGACCACATCACTGTCATGCTAAAGCCTGCACACAGACCACTCATTAAAGTCATATAAAACAGATTCAAGTGTTGCCGGAAGGATCGTCAGAGTCTCTTCAAGACACAACTGCCTGGGACATGTTTAGTAAGGCTGCCACATGCAATAACACCACTGACCTCCAGGAGTACTCAGAGACTGTCACTGCCTACATCAACAAGTGTATTGATGATGTAACGGTCACAAAAACCATCACTGTCCGGGCCAACCAGAAGCCATGGATGACAGGGGAGGTCTTCAGACTCCTGAAGACACGGAACACTGCCTTCAGAGCTGGAGATGAGGTGGGCCTGAGAACAGCTAGGGCCAACCTGTCCCGTGGCATCAGAGAAGCTAAGAGACAGCCCTCCAGGAGGATAGCTCATAAATTCAGTGACAGCAGAGACACTAGGAACCTGTGGCAGGGGATACAGACCATTACAGACTACAAGCCCCCACCACGGACCTGTGACAACAATATCTCTCTGCTGAACGAGCTGAACACCTTCTTCGCTCGCTTTGAGCAACAAAACAGCACCACTGCACAGAAGACTCCACCTTCTCCCGGCGACCAGGTGATGACGCTGACCTCAGACAGCATGAGGAGATCCTTCAGCAGGATCAATGCACGCAAAGCTCCGTGTCCTGACAACATCCCTGGGCGTGTACTGAAAGACTGTGCAGCAGAACTTACTGATGTCTTCACAGATATTTTCAACATCTCACTGAGTCAGGCTATTGTTCCCACATGTTTCAAAAGTACCACCATCATTCCAGTTCCGAAGAAGCCATCTCCATCCTGCCTCAGTGACTACCGTTCTGTTGCACTTAC
Organism: Carassius gibelio; assembly: GCF_023724105.1. Classification (NCBI taxonomy): domain Eukaryota; kingdom Metazoa; phylum Chordata; class Actinopteri; order Cypriniformes; family Cyprinidae; genus Carassius; species Carassius gibelio. The sequence goes on along the minus strand of NC_068413.1, from coordinate 22,478,667 downwards.
CCCCATCCTCATGAAGTGCTTTGAACGACTAGTCATGCACCACATTAAGTCTGCCCTCCCCCCCTCCCTGGACCCCTTCCGGTTTGCATATCGGTCCAACCGGTCAACCGATGATGCCATCACCACTACACTCCACTCAGCACTCATACATCTGGACAAAAAGGACTCATGTGTTAGAATGCTGTTCATAGACTTCAGTTCAGCATTCAACACAATCATCCCTTAACAGCTCATTTACAAACTGATTCAGCTGGGGCTCAACACTTCGCTGTGCAACTGGCTGTTGGACTTTCTGACTGGAAGACCTCAGGCAGTACAGGTCGGCAGCAACACATCCAGCACCATCACACTGAACACTTGGGCCCCCCAAGAATGTGTGCTGAGCCCCCTCCTCTTCACTCTGCTGACCCATGACTGCACACCATCACACAACTCCAACCTCTTTATTAAGTTTGCAGATGACACCACTGTGGTGGGTCTCATTAGCAACAAAGATGAGACAAACTACAGGAGTGAGGTGAGCCGCCTGGCCAAGTGGTGCAGTGACAACAATCTCTCTCTGAACGTGGAGAAGACAAAGGAGATTGTTGTAGACTTCAGGAGAGCACACACTCAGTACGTTCCTCTGACCATCAACGGTGCGACTGTGGAGAGAGTGAGCAGCACCAAGTTCCTTGGTGTGCACATCACAGAGGACCTCTCCTGGACTGAAAACACTGCAGCACTGGCCAAGAAATCACAACAGCGTCTCTACTTCCTCCGCAAACTGAGGAGAGCCAGAGCCCCGGCCCCCATCATGTACACCTTCTACAGAGGCACTATAGAGAGCATCCTGATGAGCTGCATCACTGTGCAGTATGGCACCTGCAATGCGTCCTGCCGAAAGACTCTGCAATGCATAGTGAGAGCAGCTGAGAAGATCATTTGTGTCTCTCTCCCCTCCCTCCAGGATATTTATGGAACACGTCTCACCCGCAAAGCCCTCTGCATCACAGGTGATTCCACTCACCCATCACATAGCTTCTTTAGCCTGCTACCATCAGGGAGGAGACTGCAGAGTCTCCAGGCCAGGACCAGCAGACTGAAGGACAGCTTCATCCAACAGGCTGTCAGGAAGCTGAACTCCCTCCCGAACTTGCCCCCCAACCCCCCCCCCCCCCCCCCCCCCCCCCCCCCTTCTGCCCCAGGCCACCACTGAACTATTATACTTTAACTATATACTTTAATCAGACTTAATAAGATATTTTTAATAAGGGATTTTTTTTGCACTGTTGTTCACTTCATTGCACTCTATCTGTCTTTTGCCTTGCGCTGCTTTATTTAACTTTATTTTTAATTTTATTATATGCCTTTTTTTTTACATTCCCTTATTGTAGTTGTATCTACATTTTATATTTGATCTAGATTTTTTTAGGCTTTAATGTTAATGTTATCTGTATGCACCGGGTTCTGAGAGTAACACAATTTAGATTCTCTGTATGTATGTACTGTACATGTGGAAATTAACAATAAATCAGACTTGAACTTGAACTTTCTGAGAGGTATTTTTTTACCCGGAACTTTATTTAGTTCCTGGTTCCTGCGGTGGAAACACACCGAGTACCGGCCCAAAGTCCTTAGTTCCTGCGCTGGAAACGCGGCTTAAGAGAAATACTGATTATTAGTGACTATGACTTACATTTATGTCTGTTTCTCACACAAAGCTATTGTATTGCTACCACTGATCACTGGTCTGCTTTCAATATACTGAATAAAGCAGGGTGACCATAAATCGTATTTTGTGTTCTGTGAACAAAAATAAGTCACGACAGTGACCATGAGGGAATGCAGAGAAAATGACAGTTTTTGCATGACTAATCGTTTAATTCATTTGTTTTCAATCAAATCAAGTCCTCAAAAAATGTATTAGTGTATCATTCTAGTTAGGTCAAATTTCCTCTATTGAGCAATTCTGTAATCTGGTGACTAAAAAGTATTTTAGTTGTTAGATGTTTTATTCTAGGAGCTAATGGCTCACTAGTAATTTTAATAGTATAGTGGCCTGCTTTACGGAAGATGATCTTTATTAAAACCCATCACTTAATCTTGAGATTCACCAAAACGTTCCCTTGATGGGATTTACTTGAACTAAATAAAACTAAAATGGCTTGTAAAAATCTCATAATGTTGTATTTAAACAAAGCAAAGACCCAGTTTATTATGCGTCTATATAACTTGGAGCCATTTAGGGATGTGCAAAAGAGAATTCATAACCAAAACCATGACATACAAAGAATGAGTAAAAAGCTAAGATCAATCAGTTGTGCAGTATTCTGACAGAAAGCCAGCAAAAGCTTTTTAGTAAAAATAAATTAATTTTTTTCAGAGTCGTAAGCACGTAAGATCTTGATTCATTGTAAATCTTAATTTGAAAAAGCAATGCATTGCTACAGTCATTTTATTTCGCAAAGTCTTGACAGAGACTTCATTTTATCAGGAATGACACAAGCTCTATCTTGTGTCATGCCTGCACAGTATCTTATTTTTATTAATATTTATTTTATATTAATATTTTATTTATATTTATTGTCTTTAATTTGCTTGCAATTCTGTAGTCTTTCTTTCATTTTAATGGTGCTTATTCTCATCAGTGGACACAAACAACAATAAGCCTCATTTTTGGCAAACTTCTTGCAGCGCCTCTTAAAATCAAGTTGAGAGACAGGCAGAACAATAGAATTAGAGAACTGAAAGCATCAAGAGAGGACATGCACGCTTTGATCCTCCAACCAAAAACCCCATAACCTAAACCCCATCCATTGTGTTTTCCCATCAGGAATTAATGGTTGACTAGTTGACTAGTCAACACAAGATTGTCTATTATGCAAATGCACTGTAACCCTTGTGAAAATTACAAGTTTTACTTTAAAGTACCTTTAAATCATGATGTTTTAACATGTAAAATGTATTTTGTGCTTTAAAGAAGTACACTTATTTTGATGTGGAACATGTAAAGTACCTGATTATAAGGTAGTTTGTTTAAGGGTTAGTTCCCCCCAAAAATGAAAATTAGGCTGTGTTTTACTCAACTCATGGTATCCTAGGTGTATATGACTTTCTTCTTTCAAGCGAATCGAGTCAGAGTTATATAAAAAATTAACTTTGATCTTTCAAGCTGTTTAATGCCACTCAGCGGGTGTTGCATTGCATCAGTCCAAAAGAAGTTAAATAAAAAGCGCCCATCCATAAAAAAAAGTGTCTCACACAGCTCCAGGGGGTGAACAAAGGCCTCCTGTGGCGAATCGATTACTATTTGTAAGAAAAATATTAATATTCAAAACATAATAATAACTTTAATTTAGCTTGCGCTCACTATTGTAAAGAGTAGTTCCTGGTGGATGGCGTATGAGTTCAGCTTTCCACATGCGCCGCTAAGAAGTGACGCATGTGAAAACGCAGCGGAGAGATCAAAACAATCAACGGTCACTAATTAGAAATACAAAACAAGAATTTGTAAAGAAGAATGTCAGAGTATTTCCATATAAGCCAAGAGGAGACTGGTTTTCCTTTGCTAAAGTAAGGAAACTTTGCTTCCTTTGCTCCTGTTAACAAACGTTGGTTTTCACGAGACTCCGGTGCATGCATAATGCTGATTTCATATGTCATTCTGCTGGAGCTGCTTCCATGTACAACTATTGGCGCAAGCTACATTAAAGTGATTATTACATTTTAAATATGGATATTTCTCTTACAAAAAAACGCATCAATTCACTAGAGGAGACTTTTGTTCACCCCCCAGAGCCATGTAAGAAAATTTTTATTAAACTTTTTTTGGACTGACGAGGTGTAGGGTCTGACTATTGGATCAATTCACATGGCAGAGGTCCATGCAAAGCTTCCTAATTGTTAGCGTGTAAAGAATTAGCTTTGATTGAAGGTGCTTTTTTCCTCTTTTTACTCACAGAAGGATGAACTGGACAACAGCACAATTGAACTTAGCAAAGTGCAAAGTGTTAAGGTGGTTGCAAAGAAGAGGCGTGACCGTGGACTGCCCAGAGCCTTCGAGATCTTCACAGACAGCAAAACCTACGTGCTGAAAGCTCAAGACGAAAAGCATGCAGAAGAGTGGCTGCAGTGTATCAATGTAGCTGTGGCCCAGGCCAAAGAACGAGAAAACCGCGAGGCCACCACATACCTGTGATACTTGTTCTGCTGAGGATCCTGTGGGTTTATCAAGTCAGATGGGTGCGTCTTATTGCCAAAATTTTACATTATGACAGTTTATTAACATCAGAGACAAATGTAATGTCTCAAATGCCACCTTCAACCTTTGCAGTCATCCTCCACATAAATTCTTGCAATGGCAAGCCACTAAGACTGTCAATTTGTCCTTTGTTATGTTGAGCTTGGCAAAGGGCATCAAAGGCACATTGTGACCAAGAAGGATCCCTCAGGAGAACCCTTAGGAATCATGAAATGATCAATGGGACATCCTACAGTCTTATGGACTTCTCAGACATGTGTTAGTAAAGTGCACAAGACCCCAAGTCAATACCAAGTCATAGTGCGTCATTTGGGACATGACCAAAGAAAATGAGTGACGTACAATGAGGCTGAGTAACCCTGAGCTGCGCCTGTGGGTCATATCTAAACGTTTTGATAACAGAACTTGTGATTTAATACATCTTTGTCTTCCAGGGAAGTGTAGAAGGCTTATTTAGAATCAGCTATCGCATACAATTAGAGCTGTCACATTTCACATGTTAACGCATACAGTAAATACAGTACGTTTTAACACTCTTTTGGTACTCTAATGTTGATAATACTAATCTTAATAAAAATTTATACAATTATTAGTAATAGTAGTATATTTAAAATAATTAAAATAGAAAAATATTACTGTTATACAGGACAAACTTGTGCTATAAACTAAAAAAAAAATTATATTTGATAATGAAATGCTGATTTATTTATTAAAATTTTACATTCAGTATCATTAATTATTAATTAACTTTTTTTTATCATTGCAGTACCCCTGTTTGGGAAACCCTGGTTTAATCAATTGACAGCCCTCGTTTCAGTACATGGCATGAAGTAAGCACAAGTTTTCATAATCTTGAATTTTACTGCCAGCTCCTCTACGCTTCCAGAATACAGCAAAAGCCAATATTATCTTGACAGCAATAAAATTATACTACATTTAGCCCTCGGTTCACAAACCATGCGACCTGTTACAAACATACAGCAATAAAAGAATTTAGCTGGATTGATTTCACAGAAGGACCAAAAGCATCAAGAAGTGCCTGAATGTAGTGGCAAAACAGATTTTGGTACAGACTGTTCTTTGGCCACAGAAACTCAACGTCTTTTTGAATAACACCGAGGACATCTCCAAAGTTCTAGGGAACCACAGAACTATGGTGGTGAAAGAAATTTGTTCCACTGGTATACGTTTCAGAGCTGTGTTTTGTGTGCTGGGATGGGCTTTCATGTCTCAAGGCAAAGTTTGTCCTTTTTTCTCAACCATTTTTATCCATGGATGAATACCAGTTATGTTGTACAGTAACAGTGACTCAAATTGAAGTCATTTATCCATTTATAGTTATTTTGTAACACAAAGACACATCGGGCCTACTACATTACTTTCTGCCCTGTGACAAACAGTAACTGCTTACATGTATTATGGATTATGTAATCAGATTCCAAAAATTAAGTACTTGTTATTAGAGTATAATCAGATTACTGTTTTTTTTATGGATTACATGATTACATATTATTCACACAGTGGCAGTAAATTATTCACAATTTAGTGATTTTCCCTAATTCTTCTTTTTTTTTTAACCCTACTGTGTGTTAAACCTTGCAGCTTTTACTATATTCACAAAGACAGACAGAAAGAAATATGTTAAGGAAAATATTTTCTTTATATTTGTGGTTTATATCAATATGGTATGTTTAATGGTAAGTTTTAAACAAGGTTAATAAAAAGTAATCTAAAAGTAGAGAATATATAATCTAAAGTAAGTAACCTAAGTTATGCTACTAACTACAGTTTTCAGCATGTAATCTGTAACAGTTTGTAAGTAATCTACCCAAATGGGTTTGGCTCTATTATGTTTAGATTCAGAGAGAACCGAGTGTGAAACAGTATTTCAAATCAGTCAGAATTCAATATTTTTTCATGCTTCAGTGTTGATTTAGTTACTGTGGTTTGGTTTCTAAAGATTATTGTGCATCTTGACACTAATCATGTTAGTGATAAGTAATGACTCAAACATACCCACAATATGTGTATTCAACACAGTATGCATGGTGTAATTCTCAACTGTGCATTTTGATTCCAACTGCTAGATTATGAATAATGTAAAATAAACCTAATTTAGGGAGGTTTGTGTAGAAAATTTTCACAATTTACTGTAATTGAAATGTTAAGTATTTCAGCACATTTAGCCGGTGTAGCCAGATAACAGGTTGTTTGTGAATAGATCAACTATCACGCGCCAGTTCTATGCATTATGAAATTGCAGTTGCTCAAATTAAACATAAACATAAACCTTCAGAAAATAACCAATACAATACAATACTTGACAAAACATAAAGTATCCCAGACCTGGTCCTCTCTCTCTCTCTCCCTCCTCCTTATAAAGTTCCTCCATGAGACTGGAGACGTGTGGCACGTTTGGCCCTTACACTGTAGTAATTCATTGTGTCTGAATATTACAAAAGTATTGTGTAACCCAGGGTTAAATCTGGCTTTAACCCAGGGCAAAAAAAAGATGTTAATCATGGCAAGAAAAGCTTTGTTGTAGTTGAAAACAGAAGTATGTCCACAGATGTTTCTTGTTTTGCTTCACAGTGTTGATTTCCTCTGTTTATTTACTTGAGTTGACAGCATAATCCAGTCAGGATGCATGTCAGCATCTTGTAGCATTTATTTAGATCTCACACCCCTAACGGCCCATAGCAGATGGTCTTTCAGCTCAGCAAGGTGCCTCAAGGTCCCAGGATGTGTGAAGACCCCCAAAACACATTTGCATTTCCATGGTTTGTTACAAAGTTTTGCTTCATTTACCAATAGTAAACATTCTCACAGTCATCGTTTTGGGGTCTCTGAGCCGAAATTCTATTTATTTTGAAAGTATTTAGTTTTCTGTTTTTAGTTCTTCTGATTTGAAATGCACTTCCAGGCAGCTGTGTAAATATCTGTCCAATTACTTGCTAAATGAAGGTGTGCACATGTGCACATGACCTCTGTGACATGAGCATGGCTTATGTTTGTGTTGTTTCTCCTGAGGGACGAATGTCTATTTTCTTTGTATTGAATGCTGGAGGGTTTTGCCCTCTTCAAATGAAGTTACTGAATTTGTTTTTTTTTTATATACTTGAATGCACAGTGAAGGAACTACTCACTGTGAGAGACGTTTTTCAAAGATATTCAGTGTTAATAGATTCTGTTTATATATATTGAAGTATTAGTCAACATGATATTGACCCTATTAACTTTCTTAAGACATGTTCTTGGTCTTGTTGTGAAAGATTCATCTGATTATGATATCCAATTATCCATGTGAGCTAAAGGATAATGTGAGTAGCCAAATCTGTTTCACCATTATTTTAGCAAACACAATTCATATTCCGACTTATTTCTGGTATGGTATAACCTGTGTCCTGGTCATGATTCTCAACAGATGAAATCAAATCCTGCTTTACATTTTCATGTTGAATATACTGATTCACAATGAAATATGTAGGGTTACAAACAGCAATTCACATTGACATTATGAACAATTATAATGATTTTAAACATGAAAAGCAATGAAAATATTATTATTGTAAATCATGTTTTTTTTTTGTTTTGTTTTTTTTAATCTGTATTCGTTTTAAGTGTTTGAAACGATATGACTAAACTCTAATATATCAATTCGTTGAAGATTAATGTTAGTTGACATTTTCCAAAGCTTAAATAGTTTATTTAGAAGAACAATTTCACTAAATCAACCCATTATTGACTAATATAATGAAATGATAAAGGAAGATTAATTTAGTTTTTCTTTTGTGTAGTTTGATGAAATGTAAACTGATTTATTTGTTTTCAATAAACAATTCATTAGAATTATTATAATGGCAGTATTTACTCTCATTACTTTGAATCACAAACACCTAAAGGGGTAGTTCAACCAAAATTCTATTTATTTTTATTTTTTTAAGCAGTGTAGTATGTTGCCTTTGTGAAGTTGATCTTAAGAGTTTTTGATGTTGTTCACACATTAGACAGTGACCACTTGAGTTGTTCATTAAAGTGCTGCTACATGCCTAAACAGCAGTCACTGCTCTGAATACAGTGGAATAGCCCTTAAACATGATATGACGGGGCTTCAGCACCCTTGAGTAGAAAGCAGCTTTGCCAAAACATATCCATGTCCACCCCCCCCCCCCCCCCCAAACAGACTGAAGACACACTGGACCGGCTCCAAAGCAAATACAACCACCATATGTACTAAATACACATTAAAAACATGAGTATGTCTGCAAGTAAATTACACCATTCAAAAACATGAACAAGACCCTTGGGAGAATATAGGGTTCCGTCTGGAATCTTCTCCTTGAGTTATCTTGGCAGAGAGGTTTTGTTTGGCCTCCCCCACTCAGCATATAGAGACCATGCTGACACTGTGATGACCAATTGTGATGCGTAAAGTTTCCTAGAGTCAACTAATTTATTAACAGCTGTGGAACATGACAGTCCTAGCCAATCAGAATATATGTTATGTTTAATGTACACTGATGAGGAACAGGACTTTTACAGCAGAAACATCTTTTACATCCCATTGGTTCATAGATCCCATAGTTCCATATTGCCTAATGAGTTATGAAAAGTAAAGATGGTCCTTCGGGATGAAAGGAATGGTTGTCTGAACATTTCAGCACCAGATGCCATCACATAATAATAACATATTTATATTCAAAAACATGGCTCATTGTTATTTTTCATAACTGAATTAGAAGGATTTTGGACTAATCATTAATTAATATAAACTATAGGCTACACTTCATTTCAATAGTCCGCTTTAGACATTCTACTAACTATAAGCAACTAATGTCAACCAATTCTGAAGAGTATTAGCAGACTGTTCTGGTAGGGTTAGTGGTATAAGTTGACATGTTCTCGAAGAGTTACTAGTCACTAGTGTGTTGAAGGACCATCAAAATACAGTTAAGCAGACTAATACTCTAATGACTAGTACTTGGCATGTAGTTGCAAAGTTACCTACAATTACAGTAGTAAAAAAGTCTAAAATGGACTATCAAAATAAAGTGCTACCAAAATTTTGAAATGTAAGTATATCTGACTTTATCTGCATTCAGTACACACAGTATACTCGCATTTGGCAATATATGCTTATTTCATATCTAAACTACTTGATTGCTTTTATCATCACAAAATGTGAACTATATTATTACTCAGCTCCAATCTGAGAAATTCAACTATAAGGCATGAAGATATTAAGATATTATAAACACTAACGTCATTATTTTCTGTAAAGCTGCTTAGAAGCCATGTATAATGAGAAAATCACTATACAATTAATTTTGACTTGACTTTTGACCGTTTTAGGGCTGAAAATATCTGCACTGCTTCCTTAAGATGACATGGGAAAAAGTGGACTACAGTTGATTTGTTCTAGAATAACGTAAAGAAAAAAAGCCAAGTGGTGTTAAAATGCGGGTTAAAGCAGTTCTGTCTGACCAGCCGCTACTATTATTTATTGCCTTGACTGTTCTGGTCAGCTTGTGTTGTTCTTTCTGCTCAGCTGCATTTTGGTTTGTTCGTAGAAAAGTGCTCGCATAAGTGAAGAAGAACAATAAATCTTCCTCTTCATCAATCCAAGCAGCCCTTGATGCCACTTTTAGATCAAATGAACTCCTGTCTTGAAATGTTCCACACTTTGGAACAAGCACGCAGTGTAACGTTGCAGATGTTAATGTGACAAAAAATGTGTAATGGATTTTAGATTAATATTTAAAGTCTGAGTAAACTTTAGTGGGATACACTGTTAAATTGCATCTCACTTTAAATTCTTGTGAAGTGCATTGCTGAAATTGCATAAGGTTTGTGTCATTTCACTCTATGTCTCTCTCTCTCACACACACACACACACACACACAAACCATTTTATCTGTTTTAAGGCTGCTTTACGAATATCCTTCACAGAAAAGCAGATGATGTAATATGAGTGAAAAGAAAAACATCAAAGATTATGGACAAGGAAAAATTGTTAAACATTATCATTAAATACTAAAAACTATACTCTAGATAAAAGAATTTAACCTAATTAAAAATGTACTATTTTACCAATTATGTCTACTGTATGTATTTTATGCGTTCAGATGAAGGTAGTTTCCAATGGAGGAAGAAGACATAGTGAGGCCACTGGCTAAAGACCAGTACTGGAGCAGAGCCATAGATTACATTTGGCAAGCAGACTGTTTTCCAAGTCCAGAACTGTTAGCTAAAGTTGTATATCAATGTCTGGTTGTCTTTTGAAGCCGGACTGTGTGTGCAACTCTGGAAATTTGTGTTCCTATGACTGCATGTGAGCCATTAGCTAATTTCATGAATCTATAAGAAATTTATAAATGAGAATTAGACATGAGCCCAGTCTGTAGGAAAAATCAGTGATTACTGGCCGTCTGGGCATTGTGGATTCACAGATGAGGTGCTGACTGGATGTCAAAGGGTTATGGTTACCATCTCTGAAAATATCATCTTGATGCCAAAGAAAACACAAGCAAAGGTCATCTTGTAAATAAACAAACTTCCAAAAGAAAAGAAAGTGAGAGTTTGAGAAGGATTATTTACATACTTAAGATTAGCTTCTGTGCTAGTGTGTGACAGTTCAGCCAGACCCAAAACATTACTAACTGGATTCAACTCAATTCTATGTTTATCTCCAGCACTTCATAAACAATTATAAGAATATGTTATGGTAAAAACTAATTTGAGAAACTTTCAGTCTGGAATTATTTATTGAATTGATGCACAAAGCAGAAACATGCCAAAATGTGTCACAAAACAGTTATAATGCAAACATGTTGAAATATAAACTTTGTTATAGTAGCCAAGAGTATAACTGCTTTTCTTTTTCTTTAGTACTGACCTGAATAAGATATTTAACATAAAATATGTTTACATATAGTCGACAAGAGAAAATAATTGTTGAATTAAAAAATAAATAAATAATTAACCCTGTTCCAACATCCCCTTAACACTTAATAATGTGTTGTTACCTGAATGATCCACAGCATTTTTTTTTTTTTTTTTTTCTGTTTGGTTTTTTAATTATTATTTTCTTTATTCATTTTTAGTTTAGTGACGGTTGTAAATGAGTCCCTTGTTTATCCTGAACAGTTAAACTGCCTGAGGTCCCACAAATTCTTTGGTTTTGCAGCAGTTTTGTGTATTTGAACCCTTTCCACCAATGACTGTATGATTTTGAGATCCATCTTTTCACAATGAGGGCAACTTAGAGACTCATACGCAACTATTACATAATTTTCAAATTCTCACTGATGCTCCAGAAGGAAAAACCATGCATTAAGACCCGAGGGGTGAGAACTATTGAACAGAATCGAGATGTGTACATTTTTCTAATTTCGCATAAATAGCTTTCTTTTTTTTTCTTTTTTTTTTAAGTCTTGCCCTTCAGAGGATACAGAAGATATGTACATGTTTCCCATAAGAAAAAATTAGTTAAAATGTACCCTGATCTTATACAATAACAGGCATTTTGTTTGATCCATCTAATTTTGGTAAAATAAAGCAGAAGCTTTATTGCAAAGTGATTTCAAGGTAAACATTTTATCAATTCATCTATACACTGGGAATCGAAGTCATCACCTTGTGGTTGCCAGCTCCATGCTCTACTGTAAAAGCACATCATGCTTTGTTTTTCCTGTAGAATATGCTGCTTCACGCAGATGATGGAATTAAAAATAAACGGGACGGTGCTTTTTCATCTATGTGCTTGCATACAGATGTTTTTGGGCAAAAATATGTATTTGTTCTTTCTATTTTGTTTGGGTGCTCTTCTAATCTAATGCCAATGTTACACGGAATGTTTAATGCTTTTCAGAAGTGGCATACATGCATTTACACTTTACATATGCTTTAAGCCTGCTCTGACCCTAATATTCATTAAGTGTGGCTTTTATGCAATACAATACAATGTCTATAATATGATTCTCTTTTGAGATGTTTTGTCACTTACAAAGCGCAGTCCACTTCAAAGTATTAATAACAATGTGAAATTGAATTCCAGATCTTTTCTCTCACTTTAGAGACACATGCCGCTCTCTCTGGGTTGTTTTATGGACATCTGTGGTGCCAAGACACGGCTTGGATTCATCGTTTTAAAACCACAGTGAATTCATGGATGATACATCTTTGTTTATTTAAGTCAGTTACTCATTAAATTCCATAATCGATTATTATTCAGAGGTTCCCCGAAGACTGATGGGAAAGAATAGAGAATCAAAACAAAAAAAAAAAGATTTGGAAATTGCATTAGAAGCCAATCAAATACATGTAAAAACCCTTGAGTGGGACAAAAGTGAAGCGATGAAGAAACAGCACGAGTCGTTGTACACTAACTGAGAGGCAGCATGTGTTTTCAATTGAGTCTTCTGGCTGTGATTTGCTAGAGGCCCTGTGGGGTCCCGCGTGTGTCTTAATTACCTCAAATTTTGCTTTAATAAGCTTTTCTGTAGAGCGTTGACTCTACCTGATTGGACTCCTGGCTCCAGAGAGGCTGATTTGTGACATTTCAAGTAAATAACAAAACAAAGCCGACACATACTGCTTTTACTCTGTAAAGTACATGCAGGATTGTGATATATGAGCATTAAAGGGTTAGTTCACCCGAGATTAAAAATACTTCTACTCACCCTCGACGAATCCTAGGTGTATGTGACTTTCCTCTTTCAGAATAATCAGAGTTATATAAAAAAAATTCCTTGCTCTTCCAAGCCTTTTAGTGGGGTAAACAGGTGTTTGTTGTCAACAGTTCAGAAGACGTGAAATAAATTGCACACATCTGTAATAAAACGTCCCTCACAAGGCTCCGGGGGATGAACAAAGGCCCCCTGTAGCGAATCCTTGCGTTTTTGTAAGATAAATATCCAGATTTCAAATGTAATAAACACTGTTTTTCTCACTTCTACTGACTGTTGGGAACCGGAAGATGTTGTATTACAAGATGTGCATGTGCACTCTATTTCACGTCTTCTGTACAGTTGACAACAAACACCCGCTTTACCCCAGTGAAAGACTTGGAAAAGCAAGAACAATTTTTTTTAATATAACTCTGGATTATTCTGAAAGAGGAAAGTCACATACACCTAGGATGCTTCGAGGGTGAGTAGAAAATGGATGAATTTTCATTTTTCGGGTGAACTAACCCATTAAGTACAGGTAGCACAGACTTTTTTCCCAAAATTCTGAGTTTACATCTCAAAATTCTGTTCTTTTTATATCTTGGAAATATTTTTTTATATATATTCTTACAACTGAGGATTTATATTTTACAGTTCAGACTTTTCTTCTCAGAATTGCAAGTTTACATCTCACAATTATGAAATTTTTCAATTCTGAGTTTAAATCAATTTTCTTGTAAAAAAAAAAAAAATAAATAATTTAGACTTTTGTTTTAAGAATTTCACATTTATATCCAGCATCTCTAACTTTCTCAGAATTGCAAAAAAAAAAGAGGTCAAACTTAGTTATTATCTCAGAATCGCAAGGGAAAAGGTCAGAATTATGAAATGTAAAAAAATTACCTATTATTTTATTAAATAACCATAAAAATAGTATTGGCCTTCAGCATTTTGCAGAATATTGACATAACATGAATATCAATACGATCTCAGTGAAAAACAACTATTTTATAAGGTGACTCATATTCATTTTTAGAAATATAAGTAACCATTAAGGTCAGCTCCTAAACATAACTTTCCCAGGGAATTAGCTGATATAAAAATAGTTATGAACTTCCATAAGATTGTGTTGTTAATACAGTCACTTATCTCTGAATTTACAAACCACAAAAGCTTAGTTTGTTTGGACTGTGATTTGTGCCCTAAATCTAAAGTCGACCCCCTTGAAAGCCATTGTGTAATACCCACACTGCTCATTAATATCATAAACAACTTCATCAAGGCATGGCACGTTTGTCATTTGATTTATGGAAGATGCATATTCTTCTCTAAACTATACTTACACATGTTCTCTACACATATACATGTCCGTTCAGTAACCTTAGCGCTCTGTGCTTTTAGAATATGATGTTTGAATTATCATCCAGCCATTGACTCAATCCATCTGTTAGAGCTCTTAACGGGAATCGTTTTGTCAGTGGAGCGGTTAAATAACGTGAACATGACGTTCTGTGAGAGCTTTGGCAGATTTTAGGAGCAGAACCCCTGCATACCAGCGGGCAGGCCAGTTTCAGAGTTTGGTTTATGAATTGGTCTAACATGGATTATCGTATCACCGCATATATTTTTGAGAAAGCCTTGCTCAGTGACTGGGACGGTTTTTATCAGCTTCATATGGATGTCATAATCAGTGACTGGGGAATCTGGGGATTGTATCTGTCCATATAGGCTAACCTTTTACTTGCACTTTCAATGAAGTAATGAATAACTCATAAATGACCGAATATTGCACTCGCTTATAACCATGGGGGATAATATGTGTTCTCATACTGTATGTCTAGTTAATGTAATTTTGTTTTTAGTATATATTTTTTAATGACTGTAGCCGAAGTTAAAATGCATTATAATATTTGTTAATCCTTGTTGTTTTGTCATGTTCTAATGTAGTATATTTCCTAACTGTATAACAATTTATAGAATAACATTATAATGTATTGTAACTGTGGTTAAACTAATTCATAAGATCATATGGTTTTATAAGGTGAATTAAATTAATGCCAAATACTTTTAGGCTTCTTGTTAAATGTTATCTTTGTTTCTTATAAACCTGAAGGTTTTAAAGCACACTGTGACACACTGTGTTCAAACCTGAACCTGCTAATGAAATACCATGAACTGGAAGAGTTCCAGCAAACTGCAAATTAAATAGTGAGTTATATTCAAACTGTGATTTGATCCATTTCTGAGCTTTTATTTTAGGAAAAAGAGCAGCATGAACATTCTTCAAAATACCTTCGTGCTTCAAAGCAAAACTAAAGTCATGCAAATTTTGAAGTGAACAGATTGAACAGTTTTTTTATTTGGAACTATATACCTTTAAATGTCCAAACTACTTTCTGTAAGACACTGGAGCGACTGAGGTCTATGTTCACTGATGTCCTCTTCCAACATAAGACTGACTGGTAGAAAGCAGTCTAATGAATGCTTAAAACAGCACCTCTAGTGGTTCAATGTAATTATAAATCTTTGCTAGACAGACATTGCCCTCTTGTGGGTCAGTGCCTGTAATTTGATGAAGAAACCTGCAGGGAAACCAAACAAACATGATGTGCTCTTGAAGTGATCCCCCCAATGAGGCCCATAAAAAACATCCCCTCCTCCAACGCCCAGAACCCACCCGCCATTAGTACAACATTCAGATTCAATGCTCAATGTTAAATAAACAGCAGGAAAGATGATGTCATATTCATGTCTTAGGTCTCAAGACATTGTTTGTTATTTGTATGGTTGCTGGTTTACCATTGAACAACAGGAAGTCTTAAATAAGACCTTTCAGACATGGAAATGTGAACTACGCATGAAAAAAAAAAAACATGATTTCATTACACAAACTTTACCAGAGTATCTATGATCCACTGTTTGTTTAGCAACTTCAAAGATGATATTCATGAAATAATAAGGAATACCTCAGTATAGTCAGTGACCCCCAAACTGTGCTCAGAACTGCCAAACACACACACACACTCACAAATGGTTAAGCAAAGTTCTCAAAATCAGTCTCCTTCAAAATAAATAAAAAGATCAGCCAGGATCCCGAATTTAATCATTGTTGTCTACATTTAGCTGTTATCTCACACTTAACTTCAGTATTATAGATATACAAAATTAATAAACAACAACAACAAAAATGTGTCTAAGAGACATTATGTTTGCATTTATTTATGACACTTCATCAAAACTTGAGAAGAAGAAAAAAAACAATTTACAGAATGTCTGTCTTTTGATTCTTGAATTTGAAATTGAACTGAACTGGCCACAAACAGAAATTTAATAGATTATGATTCAATGAAATTTGACAGTGTCATGTAGCAAAGGGATTTCATTAGTCCAGCATGTGTGAAAAAGACATGAATAAATGTATAATTAATTATGCAGAAATACAAAAATGTATTCCATGATATGTAGAACAGATGTGTTGTTAAGTCCATTTCTGTCAGACAAATTAATTTCATTTAATTTTGCCACCATAATCCTACACTAACAGCAATTATATTAACTGAACTGCATTTTAATTCTGCTTCATTCTATTCAATTTAAATTCAACACATTTTTAGGAATTTAATTTGAAGTTAAAAGGCAGTTCTTATTTCCTTTTTGCATTGTGCACCACCTTGATGGAACCAAATGGTATTTTTACATCTTGAATATACTCATTTCAAAAATAAAAAAATGCACTGAGTTATGAAATATCACAATAATCTAAATGCTATTGATCAAATAAGATGAGCCGATTCATTTACAGTACAATGGTAATTCAAAGTGTTTTACATAGAATACAGTAATAGAGTTAATTGCATGCAGTTTATATGTAATCGTGCCACAGCAACCATCAGGCATGCGCAGCCTCAAACCTCTCTCTCTCTCTCTCTCTCTCTCTCTCTCTCTCTCTCTCTTTGTCTGTGCCATCATACAATAACAGTGCTCTAAAAGCCCATTCTCACCATAGTGACCTCAGATGAGCATAAACCACTTGATGAATGATATCAGAAGGGGTGGAAAGACCACACTTACATGTTATGTCACCCTGAGAAATCTGTTTAACAGCACACTAGAGAGAAGCAAGACATCACGGAGTAACTGGCACTCACAGGTAACTTCTGTCTCGTTGCCATTCAACTCAGTTGGATGGATCTGCAAATTGAAAAGCTAATTTCTTTTCATTTGTATTTATGTGAATGCTAATTCGAATTTACTAGATGCAGGTTGTCTTATGAACTGATTATTGTTTGGGGTACCATTAAAATATGAGTTTAATAGCTATTGCTAAGAAATATGACTCAAATTATTTCACTGTAAATGATACAAAATAGCATCATCATGATGCCTAGCTGTTAATGTTCCTCAGCAGCGGTGTGTCTGTGCATTAGCATGTTTTTAAAAGACATTTTGCCTTGATAAATAGGCAAGGCAGGAGGCAAGGGCAGGAGCCAGTTGTCCACCCACATAATCCCGAACTCCCACGACATGACAGACAGTACACGCCTCCAGATCTCCTGTGGCTCATAGCTGGACATGGAACACGCTTTCACACCAAGGAGAACACTTCAACTGTAATCAAATATACTGTACAAATGGAGTAGTTCACCCAAAAATTTTACTCAGCCTTGTATCGTTCCAAAACTTTCTTCCACTGAACATAAAAGATGATATTTAGATAAATGTTTTTTTTTTTGTTGCTTTTTTTATTTATTTATTTATCCATACAATGGTTGTCAGTGGTCACCAAACCAGCACTACCAACATTCTTCAGAAACCCACAAATTATAGAACGTCATACAGGTTTGGAATGAAATGAATTTTGTGTGATTGTGTGCATTTTGTAAGAAAAAAAAATTAACTTTCATTTAAAACAAACTTGAGGCATGCTTTACTAAAAATATTGCTCACAGACATAGACAAATTATATACATATAATGTTTATGCATTCAGTTTTGCTATCTAAATTCATTCATTAAAGTTAAAAGGCATTTCTCAATTAATAACTGCATGGTGCACAATCATGATGAAACCTAATGGTAGTACACCAAACATAAAAAATGCATTGAATTGAGAAAGATCCCATTAAGCAAAATAAACGATAAGTATTTTATAGGATAAGTGAGTGATAATATGGCTTAATATTCTATAGACTTAGAATGAAATGCTAATAATATCACTAAAATGTTTTCCATGTGTTGTTTCTCCTCTATAAGACAGACTGCCAGTGAAGTTAATGAAAACCTCTAAAATGGTAAAACCATTGTAACCATGACAACTGTGTCTCTAGATAGAATTACAACAGAAAGACGGATGAGAAGAGTCTTTGAGAATGCTCACTGATAGATCAATATAGAATTTACTAGAGCCATTGGGAGAATGACTTTATAGGTTACGCAACCGCTCCAGTGATTTACACACTCTTAAAATGTATCATACTTTAAATGTAGGTCAGAAACAGCCAAATTTAATGATGCAACCGAATTGGCTGAGAATCTTCTGTTGTAAAATTTTACCACCCCCTGGTGGAATTAGTGTATAGTTATCCAGAAACTAGTTTGTACAACTGTTCATACTCTTTTAGTGCAGTATAATCTAATGAGCAATGAAACTAAAAGAACTGCCTTGTAAATCAATTTCCTCCACAGACTGTCCTTCCATGGCCCATGCAGGCCCAGAGGTGCACTGGAGGTGGTTGGAGCTCCACGACTCGGTGTCTATGGAGAGGAAGGTCCGGACGGCTGCAGGGACCAGACAGTCCCAAACCAAGACACTCCTTTCTGGATGAGTGCAGGCTGCACTACGCTGCTTGGGAGGGATGTCTGGACCAAGTCAAGGCCATTCTGGAACGTGGTGTGCCTGCTAACTGCCAGTTAGTGCTCTATAACCTCAGAATAGTTCAGGGGTCATATTGCACATTTTTTAATAATCTGATTCTGTTGCGTACATTTTGACAGATGATAAAGCAACAAATAATAAAAGCTATGTTTCCCAAGTTTTTTTCCCTCATATAGAGTGCAGAAGTGCCTGGCCACTTTTTTAGCAGCCTTGTTTTTTTTATTTTTTATTTTTTATTCACATACATACACAAATATTTAAGTACGTTGAGTGTGGAGGGAGACTGACTGGATTGCATTATTCTTCACATTAGTTTTTTATGAGAGTGGGCATTTTTTAGGAAGATTTGCTTGTTTTGATTTTCTGATTGTTGGAGATTTCTCTGCAGAATCATGGTTTATGTAAGTATCTCACCAGATGTCATGCAGTTAAACACTATTACTCAATAAAATATACAGTAAATGCAAAATGGATGTTTCAAGAACATCCTCAGTCGCTCCACTGAACCCCCACCCTCCCTCCTCTGGACGTTGTTGTCGTCATGAGCATGTGCCGTTCCAGGAGGGGGCAAACTGTTATAGTCACCTGTTTTGGTTTAGTTTTTTTGTGATTTCCTTTCTCCTTCGTTTTTGTTTCTATTTTTTTTTGACTAATTTGCTCCTTAGTTAACTCCCTCCACCTGTTTTCCCCTCATCAGCTTAAAGTCTTCTTCCTGTTTGGTGTTTTGTCCATTCTCATTGTTTATTCGTTGCTCTCATGTGGATTTATTGACCTGTCTCCTGGCTATTTTAATTAAAAACCCTTATTGTTGATCTCCTTCATCCTTGTGTGTTTGTACCTCACCAGCCTGTAAAATGAGAAAATGATGCCAGAATTTTTATTTTTTTACAAAATATTTTAACTTATACTTATCACTTTTTTTTTTTTTTTTGCTATAATGCTATGTCACACTTTCCATGATATGTCTGTTTGAAATAAATATTACAGTGTCACACGTTAGTAACAAAAGGTACCAGTGTAAAAATAGTACTAATGTCTATTACCATGAAAAAGTTTGTTGTGCTATTGCCAAAATATGTAGTCATATTTTATTTTAATTTTATTTATTTTTTGCTGACTGGGCCATTTTTTGCTTTCAGGGACCCATATGGTTGGACAGCTGTCCACCATGCCTCTTTCAAGGGTCATCTCATGCTGATCAAGTTTCTGTTGCAAACCAGCCAGGTTGAGGTAAATAACCAGGACTTCTTCAACTGCACTCCCCTTCACCACTCCTGCAGTGGAGGAAACCCTGAGACCACAGACTTTCTCCTCCAGAGGGGGGCATCACATTCAGTGAGGTCCTGCTCCGGCCAGACACCCCTTCACCTGGCTGCAGCCAGCGGACACCTGGGCACTGCCCGAATTCTGCTCCAGCACTTGGCCTCACCGAACCCCCAGGACTTTCATAAGTGGACACCCCTGCACTGGGCAGTTTTTGGAGGCTGGGGCGATGTGACGGAGCTCCTGCTAGATAATGGAGCAGATGTGGAGGGAGGAAAGGGGGTGGGCATGAGCCCCCTACAGCTGGCAGTGTTGGTGGGGAATTAGGCGGGTGTAAGGCTACTGCTCCACCGAGGTGCAGATGCCAATATGAGGGGTCCTAACAGCCGCACAGCCATGCACCTTTGTGCCTGCTCTGGAGACAAGAAGGTGATTGAAGGAATTCACTTCACATTTAACATTTTAAATAATTCCATAATATACACACCCTCAAGCCATCCTATGTGTATTTTCCTTTCTTCTTTCAGACAAACACAATTTGAGTTAAATATCCTGAATTAAAGAGCCAGTAAGATGAAAATTCTAAGCTTCCTGTCACTGTTTATAAGTCCTGTACAATAGGTTTAAATCCATCCAAGGTTAAAAAACATTGTCATTTTGTCAAAATATCATTTTAAAATTACCTCAATTCTCAGAGATCCCCAAACGGTTCGCGCGAAGCTGTTCAAAAGATTCAGTTTCCTTAAACCCCACCTTTCGGTAGCATACCGTGTTCTGATTGGTCAACTAACATAGTCAGGTTTGATTGGTTGTTCCGCACACAACATCACAGTAAACAATGCGTTAGCATCTTTTTGGGGTGAATTATGTCTTATTCCTCTCATCGCGAAGCAAACAGTAAAATAGAAAAACTTGAACAGTCTCGCTGCTTTTTCTTCTGTGTGGGTGTATTCAAGCCGTGCGCTTCAGTTTGAATCTGAATAGCGCGTTCAGCGCGGGGGCGTGGTCACATATGATATAATGAAGGGAGACGTGAAAAACGGGCATCGCGTTGTTTTCATATGGATTACTTTATCACAGAATATCTGTTAGCAGCACTTGTTACACTTCATTTTAATGACATGTTTGTAAATGAAGATCAGCACCGACAAAGGCTGCAGAGAGCACACATACTGATAAGACGCTCGGGAGAAAACAAACACATAACTTCATAATCATACTTCGCGTTGTGATTCGGAGATGCTTGTTGGTCTAAATAAAGTTGGTAATGAACCCTCTTTTATGGCCAAACACTTTGAAAATCCAGCCTTGTACTCACCAAGATTAGAAAAGCAGTCATCAGTGAAATGTTGTGAACACAACAAAAGGGATTTGTTGTACTGCTCTGGTATTGTGGTAAAAATGAATTTTAGCCATTGGTTCTTCTGATCTTCATTCTTTGGCAGTGAAAATAAAACAAACTTGCCTTTACAATTAACCTCTTCAGCTCTGCAGCATATTTTGAATTTTTTACAGAATTAGGCATACCAGAATTTAAAAGAGAGCCCTACTCGCATACTTTGGAATAAATTGATACAAATGGTCTCATTTGACAGAAAACTCTCTGAATTTTAAAACATGGGTAAAATATTGCATATTTTGTATTTTATATGTTTACAATACTGTGATAAACACTGACAAAAAGTCATATTTTTATTATTATTTTTTATTAAGTTTTTATTTAAGAGTCTGTAATTTAGGACTTGTTTGGTCTATGTCGCTTCAGACAATCTCTTTTGATTCCTCTAGGTGGCATTAAACAGGAGAAAAAAGAATTTTTTTGATAACATCTTCTAAGCAAAAGTTATTTAGCTTTAATAGAAAGGAGGCATTAGACTCTTCAAGTGTACTTTTACAGTCACCATTTTTGATTACTGAAACCAGCAAGCATACCTGAACTTAAAAGACAGCCCTAACCACATACTTTGGAATAAATTGATACAAATGGTCTCATTTGACAGAAAACTCTCTGAATTTTAAAACATGGGTAAAATATTGCATATTTTGTACTTTATATGTTTACATTACTGTGATAAACACTAACAAAAAGTCAGATTTTTATAATTTTTTTAATTAAGTTTTTATTTAAGAGTCTGTAATTTAGGACTTGTTTGGTCTAGGTCACTTCAGAAAATCTCTTTTGATTCTACTAGGTGGCATTAAACAGGAGAAAAAAGAATTTTTTTGATAACATCTTCTAAGCAAAAGTTATTTAGCTTTAATCGAAAGGAGGCGTTAGACTCTCCAAGTGTAGTCACCATTTTTGATTACTGAAACCAGTAGGCATAGCTGAACTTAAAAGACAGCCCTAACCACATACTTTGGAATAAATTTATAAAAATGGTCTTATTTTACAGAAAACTCTCGGAAGTTTAACACAAGCACAAGATATTGCATATTTCGTATTTTGTATTTTTACTATATTGTGATAAACACGGAAACAAAGTCAGATTTGTATTATTTTTTAAAGTAAGTTTTTATTTAGGAGTCTGTTATTTAGGACCTGTTAGGTCTATTTCCCTGCAGAAAGTTTCTTTTGATTCCACTAGGTGACAGTAAAAAGAGAAAAAAATAATTTTGTTGATAACATCTTCTAAGCAAAAGTTATTTAGATTTAACCAAAAGGAGGCGTTGGAGTCTCCAAGTTCTGTAGCTTTACCTGAAGAGACAGAATGTCTTATGTCTCCAAGTTTCCTCAAAAAATTCATGTCATGTAATAAGCAAAATAAGGCAAAGTTCTGTTCTTACATTTTATTTTACACACACACACACACACACACACACACACAAGATAAGTATCCTGACTTGCTGGCTCCCATTCTTCACCACTGGATGCTACAACTGCAAAACAAAACAAAAATGTATAAATTTACACTGCAATCCCAAAATACATGCTAAAATGACATACACAAAAATAATCCAGATATGCAAGTAACAGAAAGAGGAAAATAATGATTACACATACACAAATCCATGAGTATGTATAAATAAATGAGAACAACCCTTGCATATCTTATGTATATGTGAATTGCATTCATGTGTTCGTTGCGTGTGTGTAATTCAAATATGTAACGAACACATGAATGCAATTCACATATACATAAGATATAAAAATGCACAAGGCAGTACACGTATATATAATATTGATAAATAAATTCATGCAAAAACAAATTAGCATGCAACTAACGAAGGCAACCGATGAATGCAATTCGCGTAAACAAGAAAGACATAAACTGCACAAGGCAATACACTTATGAATGCAATCGATGAATAAATTAATGCAATAATAATATTAGCATGCAACTTACAAATGCTTGATACAAACAACGTATACTTACTCAAAATCAGGGTCTTCTCCCAGTTTGTAAGCAGCTTCTCTGACCGAGTCAAAGCTAGCTAGCCTCGCTGCAAGTTTCAGTGTCGGACATCCGATCAAACTCCTCCAAAGCCGCCTCCACACCAACAAAAAACTTTCTTGAAGTCATTTTTCAGAGACCTATAACTCTAACAGTAATAAAAGCACGCAATAATTCGCTAAAACGCTATCCAAAATCACAAACCAACTTCCGATCAACTCCTAATAATCCTCTGCGTCCGTTTGCACCGTTTTCTTTAGTCCCACCTCCTCAACTTTGGAAAGGAACAACTCGGGCTCTGAATGGTCTAGAAGCTTGATCGATGTGTCTATGGAGAGGGGAGGCTGTCAGCTTTCATGACATAGGACGCACTGCGTGATGACGTCATTGCAAGTCGAAAGGAATCAAAGAGAGTCAATACAAATAGACGGTGGGCCGAGGGGAGATTTCGTGTTTTCAAATGATCTGTGGCGAGGGATAACCCGGTTTTTTAGATGTAACCGATACGCTTTTCAACAAAGCAAATAAAAATTGTTGCCACTCAAACACTTTGCACATTACTATAATATCGGTAATTTTCTCCAGGTTATTTTCCCGGCGAATAGACCAAGCAGCTACGTGCGGGGGTCCGACCTGCATGACGTATTTGTTGCCTTCAGCCAATAGCGTGCGTGGAAAGTGTCGGTGATGCGTTTGTGAACGCACTGGCGCTCTTCGCGCCCAGGATTTAAGATTGTACTATTTAAGATAAGAACTATTTTACCTAATTTTGTTACATATTCAGTTTGACACAAAATAATAATGTAGAGGTTACGTTATACATTTATATTTGTTTTTATTTTATGTAACCACCTTTTGTCATACGATATCCTGTCATTTCTTTGTAATCTTTAATAAATACACCCTTCTGATTTAACACATTTGACATAATGGTATTGCTTGGAAACAGCGTCATGAAAAAATGAGACAGACAAAACTTTTTTTCCCGCCCATGTTTACTTGGATGAAATGAAAAAAAAAAAAAAACATGAAGTGCTGTATGCATATATTTGAGGGAAGTGGTGGACCCACCATTCCCTTCACAGACATAAGTTGGGAGAAATTTATTAAATCAGTGTTTCTGTGGAAAGACCTTGAGGGCATAGAAGGTATCATTGCAGAAGAGGCAGTACAGGCATACAAGTTGCAAAGCCAGGAACCTACAAACCAGTTAGTCAAACCAGCTAACACTGGCTACCACAGGGAGTGCTACAGTCATTTCACAAATATAACGAAGATAAAACGAGCACAAAGGAGAAGAGAGAAGGCAGTATCAGTTGAAGAAACTGCAAAGGAAGGTTGGTATTATAATGTATAGACAGGCAGTGCAGTATTGGACATACAGTACAGGTCAAAAGTTTGGAAACAGTACTATTTTTCATGTTTTTTTTTTTTTTTATGAATTTCTTCGCTCATCAAGCCTGCATTTACTTTATCTAAAATGTAAGATTGTGATTATATTATTACAATTAAAATAATTGATTTTCAATTTATTATACTTTAAATTATCATTTATTTTTGTGATGCAAAGCTGAATTTTTAGGATAATTATCACACAATCCTTTAGAAATCATTCTAATGATGATTCATTATCAAAGTTGGAAACAGTTCTGCTTAATATTTTTTCAGAAAATGTGATACTTTTTTAGGATACTTTGAGGAATAAAAAGTAAAACAAAACAAAAAAACATAACTGTTGCTGCTTTTTTTTTTTAATAAAAATATTTTGTAACAATATACACTACTGGACAGTAATTTTTTTTCTTTTTTAAATAAAATCAATACTTTTATTCAGCAAGGATATGTTCAATTGATAAAAAGTGATAAATAAGATTTATATTATTAGATTTTTTTTATTTTTAATCTTTTATTCATCAAACATATTAGACAGCAGAATTGTTTGCAACACTAAAAAAAAAAAGATTTCTAAATGATCATGTGATAGACTGGATGTCACGTGACACTGAAGAATGGAGTAATGATGCCATTTTTATTTTTATTTAATCACTAATATAATAAAAATAAATAAACACCCTGCAAAAATTAACCCTTCCTATTATGGCCTCATTAACATCAACAAGGACGGACACCTGAAAGCTGTGAAACAGGTTTATTACCCTTGTTAAGGGAACAGGTGGAACCAATATACCCTGCTGAAAGTTACAAACCATTTTTCTTTAATCAGTGATGTGGGGAAGGGTGCAGAACCTAAATCTATTGTTTTGCACTTTTAGTGGTAGAGGCAGAGGATGGTGAGGCAACTCCAGTTAAAACACGGGCTCTGAGATCTTACGCCCGTGATTCCTGCACGTCCAAGCGGGCCCCACACCTGCTTCCAGTACAATGCATTATATGCAAACATGAGAAGTACAAGGTTCAGTCACACAGCAGGAAAAGGGTAAAAGAAAAGCTAACACAGTGTGAAACACTCCATGCCGGGAAATTGCTACTCGCCGCTGAAGAGAAAAGGGACGAGTCTCTCCTTCTCCATATCCAAGACAGGGACTTGGTGGCTAGTGAAGCACGGTATCACTTCACTTGCTATCGAGATTATACCCGGTATCTGACCACAAACAAAATTGAGAGAACAGAAACAAACATATATGAAAATGGATACAAGCACTTCTGCAAAACAGTCATTGAGGAGAGGCTGTTAAAACAACGCGAAGTACTTCGACTGTCAAAGCTGAATTTGCTTTTCAAAAAATCTGTGGAAGAAACAGAGGGAGTGAACATTGCAGCTTATAAGGCACACTCACTAAAGTCAAGACTTCACAAGTCTTATCCCTTCTTGAAGTTCCTGAAGGCATCCACAACCTACCTTGTATATGTGGACAATCTGTCAGCTGACGAGATTGTGCATGAAGTTGCCTTCTCCTCTGCTTCCTCCTCATCTGAAGAAAGTGAAGGAGAAATGACAAGTCAAGGAAATATAGAAAATGCCACCAACACCACGGATGATTCTCGGGAGTTATATCACGCAGCAATGAGACTTAAAGAAATAATTCAAAATACATCAAAAATATACCCAAAGCTACCATGGCCTCCAACAGCAAGTGATCTCACACTGGAAAATGGCATGAGTGTAGTGCCTCACCAACTTTTTAACTTCATTGCATGGATATCAGGAATGTCATCACAACCATCAGATGAACGTGTTGATGTCACTTCAGAGGACAACAGAAAGATAGTGTCCACTTGTCAGGACATTATTACCCTGGCAACCAGAGGAAGGTGGCTCATGCCTAAACAGTGCTCACTTGCAATGGCAGTTCGGCATATGACTGGCTCTGCACAGCTTATAGGGCTGTTAAATGGTCTGGGTCACTGCTCATCTAATTCCCAGGTCCTTGAGCATGATACTGCCCTTGCTCATCTACAAATGGAGAGGGGAGAAGTATACATCCCTGAAAAAATCAGTGATGAAGTGCCTGTGACTCTTGTCTGGGACAATAATGACTTTGGAGAGGAGACTCTTTCAGGTAAAGGGACAACACATAACACCAATGGTATAATAATTCAGAGGGCCATAAATAGTTATACAGCATCCTTACCAGACACATTACCCAGACAGAGAACACGAGAGCGGTCGGTTCATCCTCCTCCACTGAATCTTTCAACATACACAAGAGGCAAGCGGTCTGGTCCACAGAACTTTGCATTGAAGATTGATCTCCATCAGGACCAATACAGATATGCCCAAACTACCGGTAGAAGAATTGATGCTGCATTCTTTTTACTGAAAGTACCTGAGGCCCAGCACAAAATCCTTCCTGGATGGACAGGGTATAATATAATGTTGAAGGAAGACACAGTACTACCACCATCTACACATATTGGCTACCTCCCAGTGATTGACGCCAGTCCGACTGATCTCAACACTGTCCACACCATCCTGAGCCGCTCCATTGCCATTGCTGACAGCTTGAAACAAAAAGAAGTTGTTTTAGTTATGGATCAAGCCATATACGCCAAGGCCCAAGAGATCCGTTGGCAAACAGATTCTTACTCTGAGAGAATCGTAGTGAGGATGGGAGAGTTCCACACAGCAATGGCGTATCTGTCATGCATAGGAAAGTTGTATGGTGATGCAGGCTTTCAGGACATCTTGATTGAGTCTGACCTGGTGGCCGCAGGCTCAATCGATGGAGTGATCTCCGGCCATCACTACAACAGGAGCATACGGGCTCACAAACTCCTGATGGAAGCACTCCAGAAACTACGATGGTGGGCATACTTGGATACACTCACACAAGAACAAAATGCCGCTGCTTTAAAAGTGGCAACAGATCTGCAGGAGTGTTTTCCCTCTGAAGAGTTCAAGGGCATGCTAACATCAGACACATTTCAGCAGTTACTGCAAGGTTATGAAGAATTTGTGGTGAAAAACAACTGTAACCACACATTTGCATTTTGGAGCACATACCTTGACATGATGGAAGATTTGCTTCTTTTCATCAGGGCAACAAGAGAGGGGAACTGGGCTCTCCATTTGTCCACTGTGCAAAGTATGCTGCCCTGGTTTTTTGCCTGTGACAAAGTAAATTATGCAAGGTATTTGACGGCATATTGGGCTGAAATGACCAACCTGGAAGACACACACCCTTCAGCACACCAGCAGCTTCTTTCAGGTGACTTTGTGGCACAAAGACATCAAAGTCATGGTTTCGCCGGCACAGCATGTGATCAAGTCATTGAGCAAACAGCCAATCGTGACTCCAAGACAAAGGGAGGCATCAGTGGGTTCTCTCTGAACAAGGGTGCAGTTCACCGCTGGACCCTAACACAACATGAGCGGGCAGCAATCACTTTTGAATGCAAAACAATGGCAGGAAAGTGCCCGGTAGGACATCTTAACTCTGAGCTAGACAACACCAGAATGCAGAGAGATCAGGCTGATGTGATGAACATTGTGGCCACTATCCAAAATATGGTTAACCCTTTTGACCCATTGCTGGATGGAGATTCTCTTTGTCACATCTCTTCTGGCCAACAGGCATCAGAAAATGTTGCCACAGACTTACTAGGGGCTAAACAAAGAGGTGTTAAGGCACTCACTGAATTCTGTGAAAAAAGGATAGTCCATGGCCAAGCATCATTCCATGACCCTATAAAGAAAATGAAAATAAAAACATTTAAAGACAATGGACAAAGTACAGTCACAAAAATTAGAGGAAAAGAAATTACCCTGACATCACATCGCAACTTGTTTGCAAGGCTAATTGTTGTGGGCGGGGTTAGGCAAATTAACATCAATGAAATGCTCACTTACAGTTTGGGTCCTTTTCCACAGTCAATTTCCAACTTTGATGGCTCTCTGGTCAAAACCAACAAAGCTAAGCTGATGCACATCTTGCTAGATGAGATCCACCCGCCTGCAACAGTGAGTGACATTCCTGATGGCTCAGTTTGGATTTGGGATGCTATGGCTCTGGTGCAACAACTAAAGCCACAGCCAACATTTGGGTTGTATGCGGATCATGTACTGAACACATTAGTTCACTCAGCTAAGGCAACAAGGTCAACAGAGCTTCATTTTGTATGTGATACATACAGCGACCTGAGCATCAAAAATGCTGAGCGTAGTCGGCGCGCAGAACAGGGCTACCAAAAAATCAAAATCTATGGAGATGACCAAAAAACCCCAAAGCAGTGGAAAAAATTTCTGGCATGTGGCCAAAATAAAGAAAACTTACTGGAGTATTTCTTCCAACATTGGAGCTTAACTGCAAAGAATATAATTGGCAATATAACCATCATTGTTGCACATGGAAGCAAGTGTCACGCCATTAAGATGAATGTGAGCAATACTGACCTTGAGATACTGGAACTCAAAGACCTAGAGACAAGTCAAGAGGAGGCAGACACCAGAATGATTCTGCATGCAGCCCATGCAGCCAAACACAGCCATGACCTGGTAATCAAGAGCCCAGACACCGATGTCTTTGTGCTGGCTCTAGCTTTCTGCAGCCACATTGATGGCCACCTCCATTTCCATACAGCCAAGGGGAGAGACACACACATTACTGATATTACCAAGCTACATGGCCATCTTGGCGAAGACAAATGTGATGCCCTTGTAGGTCTGCATGCCTTTTCTGGATGTGACACAGTGAGTGCTCTGCATAAGGTTGGAAAAGAAAAAGCATACAAAAAACTAAGTTCAAAAACAGAATACGTCACCATGTTTAGAGAACTAGGAACAAGTTTCACCCCATCACCAGAACTATTTGAGGCTCTGGAAGCTTACACGTGTGATCTATATGATCAGAAGGACTGCCAAGATGTCAATATTGCAAGGGCCAACCTGTTCAAATCAGGTAAATGTTCTGAGAGAGACTTGCCTCCAAACAAAGACTCCTTGCATAAACACATCCAGCGGGCAAGCTATCAGGCTGCAGTACACAGGAGGTGTCTTGAGTGCATGCCAGACATTCCTCCTCCTGTAAATCATGGCTGGAAAATGGTAGGAGATTTCTACGGAGTAGACTGGATGACTCTTCCGCCAGCTCCAGAGGCCATACTGGAACTTGTGCACTGCTCATGTAAAAAAACGAATTGTGTTAAAGGTAGATGCACATGTAAACTGCATGAGCTGCCATGTACAAACCTCTGTCAGTGTTTAAACTGTGACAATAAGTCACTTGGAGATGACTAGGGCACGTGTATATGCATGTACACATGTGGGGAGATGTGTGTTTGCTACTCTTGCAGAAGTAAATCTGTATGACAGGTTTATGTACATTATAACTCTGCTTTGTTTGATAGTCTATGTTTTTTGATAGTTATACTTATCTTGTTTGTTTTAAAATTAAAATAAATGCAGTTTATGTTCTTTGATAGTGATAATCTTATTTCTAATACATACAGTTCTAACTAACGTTAGAGTTCTTAGCTCTCCGGTTTGAATATTGATTCGAATATTATGATACTGACTCTATAACTTTATGTCAGATGTAACTGGTGATTAAATATATGTCTTAAACATCAACAGGTTCATGTTCGCCTTGAGTTTTGGAGAACGTTTGCAAAACGATCTGAGATAATTATCCACAAACATACAGTGGAGCTGTAGTCTATGCGAGTTGGACGAAGTGTCACCGTTAGAATGTAATGTTTACACCTAATCAAATATGTAATCGCATAATGCTAGTTACTGCCAGAACCGTTAAATATGATATTCTCAACGGCTCTGGCTACTGCTAGTTCGCCAGCTGAAACGTTACCCTACTTATAACGACACTAACGAGACGCTTACACACGTTTGAACAACACAGTGTACAAAACAAACATTTTATATAAATATATTCTAATTAAATGAATACTTACAATCACACAAAGAATGTCCTTGACGATCAGTGCACCGCTGGTGCTTGTGTCTGATAGCGGAATCATTCGTGTAACAGCTGTTCTAAATAAACTACATCTGATTGGATAGTAATAATCCCATGTCAGTATCTTGCCGCGCTATTGGCTCAACTAATATAGTAGGCAACCGCGTTTGCCTGCATATTTACGGATCGTGCATTATGATTTCGGGGAAAATGTGCAATAAATGGGAGTGGCAACACTTTTCATATCGTTGAGAATAAAACAACCGTCCCAACTTTACAAATCCAGGTTCTCCCTCCATGGGGATCATTCATTTCGAAAAGTAAAGCAGATACGGACCCTCGGCCCACCGTCTAAAATACTGGTCATGGTTTACGCTGCATTGCATGTTTTGATCTGCGCATCTGAGACATATTATCGTGCCGTTTAGCCATGCATGCTCACAGACACACGAGAATGCTCTCATTTTGAAGAAAACAACCTAATGTAAAAGCTGATATATGATTTTAGGCTAGTATGTGAGCACAGATGTAGTTATCAGCGCAGAAATATGACGCATACGTTTGCTTGTTCACATAAGTAATTTCAGTTTTCGTGATTCTTTTGAAAATTATTATTTGTTATGTCACTGTAATGTATAAGATCGGTGAAATAAAGTACACAGTGACATTCCTGAAAGTGAGAGCTTTCATTTGATGTGTGACTTGTCCATGTTTGGTGAGTTTGTGTGCTATAAATATGAAATATGATCATTATTCATCTGATTTTCTCAAGGGGGGGTGGTTGTGGAAGAACGAATTTATACCTTATTATTTTCTATTATGTAAAATTAATGCAAATACCATGGGACTTGCAAGAAAGCAGAGGTTCTACGCTTTCATAAAATACCATATATGACTAGTTTTGTGCTTCACAATTTATAGATTTTTAAAGAATAATATTATGACCTCCCCGCGGACCCACCGGTGGGTCCTAGGGCGTGGCCAGAGTTCAAGAGGTTAAAAACACACTGTCTCGACATGATGCTATCACACCAACCAGAGCGTCTGTGTGGGGGGGGTGGGGCAGGTCAGAGTTCCGTTTCTCCCAAGAAAGGTAGGCGGAGATTATTATGGAAAGTGCTCCTAGTGACATACATAGAGATGGGCAAAAGATTTGAAATCTATAACGACTCGTTTCAGCGATTCAGAGTCGACTCCTTACTTTAGAAGCCAATAACTTTATAAATTGTGTACTTTTTGGTTTAATTACTTTGCACATTGTTTACACTGATGGACAGCTACATCATACACTGTAATACAGGTAATTTTTGATTTCCCATCTGTGTGGCTCTTTAAATAATATCCTGGCTCTTTCCAGCTATGTAATGGCAGTGAAGAGTTTTTGAAGCTCCAAAAACTGCATCCATCCATCATAAACGTAATCCATAGTGGGTTAATGAAATCCATCATACATCATAACTTGACTCTCTTGTGAATGCACAAAAAGGAATTAACTACACTCTAAAAAAATGCAGGGTTTAAAACCACCCAACTTGGGTTGTTTTTGGCAACCCAGCGATGGGTAAATATTGGACTGAACACCTGCTTGGTTGTTTTGACCCAGCTGGTTGGGTTGATGTTTTTACCCAATATGCTGGTAAGAAAAAAATTATATTGCTATCTTAAAATGGGCTGGAAATAAAAAATCAACCAGAAATACAGGAGGCAACAGCAATAATCAAAAGATGAACATTTATTATTAAGCAAGAACAAATGTAACATTTATAAGTAGCATTTTAATGTAAAGGTAGAATATTTATGATTTCTTTATTAAAATATCCAAAAAATACTAGAACGGTGTTGTATATTTTGTGACTTGTGTACTTAAAATATCCCAAATGTTTCAAAGAATGTTTCAATCCGGAGAAATAAGAAATTTTAACCAGTGACACAGACCGTGTCCATAGTGTCATTGTGTCACCTGCCAATGACATCATTAACCCTCGATTTCCTTGTTTTGAAGAAAACATGGAAACACCAATTTGTTGTAATTTTTAATAGACCAGTGTTGACCTCACAGAGTAGCATTATAAAATAACTTACACATGTATTTAGTATGATAAAACAGTGCTGTTTTTAACCACATACACACGACTGGAGCGGAAGCGGTTGACTATGGCATAATGAAAGCTCCCCTGCTTACAATAGCTCATCCATGAACATGATTTCTGCCTGAGTTCCATCGGATTGTGGAGATGAAGACAGCAATACCAGAGACAGCAATATACTGGGCCACTGCTACACTGTTTTAACGGATGCATACCACTCTGTCCCCCGAGCAGCACAATGATTCTCTGATCACTGTTTGGTTCATCTTCTAACAGCATACAGACAGAAACTCAAATCTGCTAAGCCAGTAGTAAAAACTGTAAAGAGATTTACAGGCCTGCTTTGAACTTACTGAGCATTTTTAAGGCTGCAGCTATGGATGTGGATGACCTTACATGACATCCTACAACAGTTTCTGTGAGGTCTGTAAAGGCCTGAAAGCCATCACCAGCTACAAGACCCCAGCACTGAGGCCAGTCAACAATTGGATGAAGACCTGAACGAGTCCAACTGCAGTTTTGATAAGCAAAAGCTTAGTCTGACACCCCACACCCACTCCGACCGTCTCAAAGCACAGCTATCAATACCCTCCATTCCCCCATTGTTTCTCAGCCTGTACTCAAGATCTGTGAAGAAGATGTATGCAGTCTTTAGGAAGCAGAAGACAAGGAAAGCCAAAGGCCCAGATGGTGTCCCTCCAGCCTGCCTCAAATCCTGTTCTGTCCAGCTATCATCCATCTTCAGATTGATCTTCAACAGATCCCTAGAACTGTGTGAAGTCCCCTCCTGCTTCAAATGTTCCACCATCATCCCTGTACCCAAGAAACCAAAAATCACAGAACTTAATGACTACAGACCTGTTGCTTTAACATCTGTGGCCATGAAGTCTTTTGAGAGACTGGTGTTGGCCTACATGAAGGACATTACTGGACCCTTGCTGGACCCCCCGCAGTTTGCTTACTGAGCGAACAGGTCTGTGAAGGATACAGTCAATATGGGATTGCACTATATCCTCCAACACCTGGACTTATGCAAGGATCTTGTTTGTGGACTTCAGCTCTGCTTTCAACACCATCTCCCTGGACACCATTCAGAATTAACAGACCCAGCTCTGTGTACCCACCTCCATCGGTCAGTGGATCACCAGCTCCTAACAGACAGGCAGCAGCTAGTGAGGCTGGGAAAACTTATATCTAACACCTGCACCATCAGCACCAGAGCTCCACAGGTCTGCGTTCTCTCCATACTGTTCTTCCCCCTTTACACAAATGACTGCACTTCTTAAATACCCCTCTGTCAAGCTCCTGAAGTTTGCAGATGACACCACAGTCATCTACCTCATCAAGGACGGAGACGAGTCTGCTTATAGACAGGTGGATGAGCAGCTGGCTGCCTGGTGCTGTCACAACAACCTGGAGCTGAACATGCTCAAAACTGTGGAGATGATCGTGGACTTCAGGAGAAACCCCCTTGCTCTCCCAGCTCTCTTTATTTCATTAAAAAAGTGCACCAAATCGGTGCGCTGAGAATTGCTCTCTCCTGTAGTAGACAAAAAAAATCCCGCGCTTTGACTGTAACTCAGCAGCTGGGTTGTTTCATCTGAGACAGGCTTAACCCCAATGTAAATAAAATCAGTAAAATTTACGGTAAAAAACAGCAGCTGTGGTTGCTGGAATTCTACTGTAAAAAATACTGCAACAATTTAGGTCTTACCTTAAATTTACAGTTAAATACCGTGATTTAATTAACTGATATAATGTTAATATACCAACCTATTGAAATACTGAAATCTTTTTTATTCTCCGAATACAACGATAACCACCAAATGCAGAAGGTCATGAGAAAGTCACATGATGAACCAAAGCCCATCACAAGCAGCTTTTAAATAATAACATACATAAAATGTAAACAGTGTCATTCACACAAGCACTAAACACCATCATGGGGAGACTCATTAAAATAAAATATGCAATAAACATTAATTTAACAACATTACTGTATATGTGTCAAAGTTATGGATTTCTGTTCTTTCTGAGTTTCCTTATTTGGTCATGTTCTTTTCTTGTTTAGTTAATTAATTAGCCCCACACCTGTTTCTGTTTCCCACTGATTACATTCCCAGTGTTTAAAAGTCTGTGTTCTCCATTATTCCTTTGTCCGCTATTGATGTTCGATTAGTGTTTGGATGTGCCCTTTTTTCTCCTGTGGATCATTAAAAGCACTATTAAGATATCTCCTTCGTTGTGCGCTTTGATTTACACACCAGAACGTGTGACAATATGTTATATACAATCCTATTAACATAATAGATAAGAAAATAATAAGAAGAAACAGTTATTTCAAAGAAAAAACATAAAATTTTAACAAAATGTGAAATGCAACGCAGAGAATTCTGGGAATGTCAGTTTACATTTTTTCCCTGTTACCATTTAACAGGTTTGTAATGTAGCATTTTCACAGTTTTTTTAACCATTAAAATCACGGTCATTTTGTATTTAAAACAATAAACAAGTTGATCACAGAAAAAAGAAGTGCACCAAATCGGACAGCGCTGTGAACTGCTCTCTTCTGTACAGGACACAAAAAGCCTGCGTACTGACTGTAACTCAGTAGCTTGGTTGTTTCATAGAGGCAGGCTTAAGTCAGCATTAAAAATGACTCAGCTACTTAGTTAAAGATAAACATCCTAGGTTACGTATGTAACCATGGATCCTTAAAGGGAAAGAGATGCTGCATCGGAAAACACTATGGAAACACCTTTAGCGTGACTGGCTCTGAATCAATGTGTAATCAGTCCAAGAGATGGGTAAGATGTCACGACAAGTAAGCATAAAAGCATGTGCGTTGGGACCGGCATCAGCTTCTAGGAATGAAGCAAGCTCTTGTAGGGATGCTGGGAGCATGGCTTTGAGACGCAGCATCTCATTCCCTCTGGAAACCCTGGTTACATACGTAACCTGAGACATTCCCCTTCAGGAACTTGAGCTGCGTCTGAAAATGTTATGGACATGAGTTGCCCATTATGCCAGACTTGTAAATCCCTGCTTTGTATGGAAGATAACTATGGAGGAAACATGCAACTAGGGGGTTTCAGGGGAAGGGCGTACAGACGAAGCCTCGGCCACGTCTGTACCATGAGTTGCAAAGAGGTCCACCTGAGCCTGACCAAAAACTCTCCATATGTGCTTCACCAATTTGGGATGAAGCATCCATTCCCCGCGCCACGGCCCCTGTCTCGACAGGGCATCTGCTCCCATATTGAGACGCCCAGGAATATGCACTGCCTTCAGTGAGAGTAGTTTGACCTGGTACCACACAAGGATCTGGGGTGTCAACTTGTACAAGGAGTGCAAACGCAGATCTCCCTGATATAACTCCCTGATATAAAAAAAACACTGCTGTGTTGTCGGTGTGCACCAACATATGGCGGTCTCTCAAGTCTGGGAGAAAGTGTTTCAATGCTCTAAACATGGCAAGCATCTCCAGGCAGTTGATGTGCCACTTGAGTTCGCACAATCGGTGAGGGATGCATCCATCGCTAGCATTACGCAGTGACAAGGAGCTCCCAGCACCGGGCTAAGAAAAACCATATAGATAAGAATCCAAGGCTGTAGGCATTATCGTGTGACCCTGATCATGTGAAGCGGGTTTCCCCTCGGGGAGAACCCCTTGGTCTTGAGCCACCACTGTAGGGGTCTCATTTACAGCAGGCCAAAAGATATCATGTTGGACTGCTGCTACTGTCAGACCCAGCAATCTCGGAAAATGCTTGACAGTGAAGTGACTGGCCTGCTCTCACTCTCTTGACTGCCAAGAGGATCGACTCGATCCGAGCAGGGGACAGACGTGACTGCATCATGGTCAAATCGCACACCACGAAAGCAAGAACTCGATATTGGTAAGCATCGCCCCTGAAAGCAAACCTCAGGAACTTCCTGTGAGTGGAAAGGATGGAGACATAGAAGTAAGCGTCTTTCAGATCTATTGTGACAAACCGTGAGAAACCAATGAACACCGCCATCTGTTTAGGAGCCTCCTGGTATATGTCGATGACAGAATTGACGACATCACCAAACAGACCAGAAGGTGCAAGCAGGGAATCCATGAGGAAGACCCTGTCTTTCTCCTTCATATCAGACAGGGTCAACCATTAATGTCTTTCTGCCGCCACCAGAGCTATGGCATGGGCGGTCTTCTTGGTGGTGCGGCGAGATAAATCAGTTCTGAGATGTCATCTGCTTTAACCTCTTCACCTTCATCTAGCTCTTTAAGCAGGCCATTGCCATTGTGTGCAGACAAGCACCAGCCTGACCTGCCGTGTACCCCTTGCCATGTACCAGCGCTGAAGTGGTTTGAAGCGGCTTGGAGGGCAAGACCGGAGCTTTTAGATACAATGCTATGTCAGAAGACAGATAGCTTTCAAGCATCTGTTCTACCCAAGGGATCGCTCTATAACCATCGGTCAGGGAAAAAAGGCAGGCTACAGTGTGGAGGCTTAGTTCACAGAAACTGCTCTTCTAGTTTACTTTTCCCGTGGTTCAGCCTGTTTTTTGGCGGGCCAATCGATGTTTAACCTAGATACCGCACGAGCAACCACCACCACATACTGGGGTGACTGAGGGGGCGGGGGATCTGGCTGTTGAGGAAGAAGATAGGGACTCGCCCATCTCCATTCCCTCCACCAGATCCGTCTGCGAACCTCATGAGTACAGCTACCGCTTCACCTCGGCGGAAGCAGGGCCAGCACCGTGAGGAACGCTGGCGAAGGTTCCTTCCTCGAAGATAGCCTTCCGTGAGCGAAGCATATGCAGAGGAAGCCACTTGCAATGCTGGCAGTCAGCTCCCTCGAGAGCCGAGTGGAGCTTATATGTTGCTTATTTATGCTTGTATATGACAAACAACAGTAAATAATACTCACAGAACATAGAATGCGACTGACACACACATTATTCGCTGAATAACAGAAAGCTGACACCAGTTGCACAGCACATGCTTTTATTATTCCAGGTCGTTACGTCACCTCGCCCATGACGTCTCACCCATCTATTGGACTGATTACACATGTGATTCAGGGCCGGTCACTTTTGCCCATAACACTGATGAGCAAAACATCACATCTACTAGGGCGTTGGTTTAAGAAAATCCAGAGACTGTGGAAATGAAGTTTGTGGCTGGAACATTAGCGAATGAGAAGCTATATTAAATTTGGCATGATGACACATCAAATTATACATAAAATTGGTAGTATAACATGGTTACTATACCAGGAGTGATTAAATAATGTTACGCTATCCAATGTTATCCAGCACTGATAATGTGATCATTTAATCTCTTATAAATATTCTCTCTAAAAAAAATCTGCATACATGGAGTGTCCTATAAACACCTCAGTGCATTTGTTTCCAATCAACCCTATTACTGCAGCATAGCTTGCATTTGCCAAGACTGTGAATTCAAGGTCTTGCTGCCCTTTTGGCAGTGTTCTGCGAGAGTCACGCCAACTGTGTACTGTGAAACAGATGGCATTTGTATGGGTAAAGGGCAGTGTTCTGTTCCTGTCTCCTTAGCACCATTTGATCTTTCTTTTACTCTCTACTTTTAATCTGTCCCATCTAAAACGTATCTTCTCCTTGCCCATAGATCCTCCAGCACCTGTTAGCAGGAGGGGCTAAGGTTGATGTCAGGGATGGAGATGTGGCATCTCCGCTGCATCTGGCTGCCCGCAGTGGCTCCAGGGCTGTGGTGCACTTGTTGATTCTGAATGTAGCAGGACTTGAGGACAGGGACAACCTCAAAATGACACCACTGCACTACTCAACACTCAGGGACAATGTTGAGGCTGCCAAACTGTTGCTGCACTATGGTGCAGATGTGAATGCTGTGGAGAGGCTCGGACAGACACCCTTGTACTTGGCCTCTGAGAGGGGTCACTGCAAGGTGTGTTGATTCTCTCTCATTTTAAAGTTTACTCACCGCATGTGGTTCCAACACACAATCTTGACCCTTTTCCATTGGGACTGCATTATCCTTAAGAAATAAACAATGTGCAATCCGAAATGCAGGGAACAAACAAAAACACTTGCACAACTCCGTTGATGCTCTGTAAAAATAAACTCCATCCACTGGTCCCTTAATGCTGTTTCTCTTTTGGTAATCTGTGCAGGGTTGTCTTGCCCTGGCAACCAAAAACACACTTCTTTTCTGACTTTTCGCGACGCTCTCGTTCTGATCAGGCTGTGCTCAGCCTCTCAGTGCTCTGCTATACGGGAGCGCGCGCTCTTCCGGCAGAAGAGCGCGAACTTAGGACCCATATAAGGAAATTCCGCTCCATCTAACGTCACACAGAGCCATACTCGAAAAAAATTTCTGAAACTTGTGACAAACCCGAAGAGGTTTTTTGGAACAAAAATACTCCTTCAAACGTACAACTTAATTTTTGAAACTTTGTCCATGTTTAGCATGGGAATCCAACTCTTTAACAGTGTAAAAAACTCAGTATGCATGAAATAGAATTTCACCCCCCCTTTAAAGTGATAAAGGCCACACTACCTGTTGTGAATGCTGTTTTTTCACGGTCTTCCTCCTGCAGCTCGACTTGCCAAT
Source organism: Carassius gibelio (assembly GCF_023724105.1). Classification (NCBI taxonomy): domain Eukaryota; kingdom Metazoa; phylum Chordata; class Actinopteri; order Cypriniformes; family Cyprinidae; genus Carassius; species Carassius gibelio. The sequence goes on along the minus strand of NC_068413.1, from coordinate 22,439,159 downwards.
AGCTATGTTGTAGGTCCATTGTGGAGAACCAGGCAGAGCCCGACAAAGCATCCAGTGTGTCATCGACTCTCGGAAGAGGGTGGGAATCTTTGATTGTCACTGTATTAAGTTTTCTATAGTCCAGGCAGAAACGCCATGTGCCATTTTTCTTGTGCACCAAAACAACTGGCGCAGCCCAGGGACTGTAGCTTTCTTCAATGAAATCTGCCTTTAACAGGTTGCCAACTTGAGTCTGTATTTCAGCTCTCTGTTCTGGTGTCACTCTGTAGGCTCTCTGTTTAATTGGTGTCGCCTCACCAGTGCAGATTTGATGCTAGATAATGCTCATGCGTCCTCTGTCCTCTGAGTGTTTACTGAATACTGCTTAGTATTTCTGAAGCAGTGATTTCAGAGACTGAACTTGGGAAGGTGACAGGTCGCTGTCATTTATCTGGACAGACGGAGCTAAATCATGCACAGGGGAGTTTGCACAACCTGTCCCTTCCCCTGATACGACATCAACAGATGAAATCGAATGAAACTCACCCAGGTGTTGACCTGAATGCAGCTCAACGTCATCTCGGGAGGGATTTAAGATTCGAACCACAGTTGTACCATTCTGAACCTCACTGAGAGAATGTGCCACAATGATGTCACACAATAGATTGGGCATGAGAACACCCTAATAGTCAGTTGGCATGGGAGAAGCACGTATAGCTGCTGACACGCAGCTGACATGCAGAAGCTTATCATCAGTAGATTTAGGACGAACCATAGCTACCTGCTCTGAAGATTGAGAGTGTGGATACCCTACAGTTGTCAGTTGGAGCGCTGCACGTGCCCTCTCACAGCGGCTGGCGGTACGCAGGGCATCCTCAAGATCCTACGCACCCATCTCATGGACTTTTGACTGAAGATTTGGGTCCAAGCCAGCAACAATGGGCAAAATTTTGCACCCTCCAGTGCATTGTGGTCATAGATGGGAAAGGCTTCTAATACAAGACGAGTGATGTCACCACTGTACACATCCAAACTTTCACCTGGCCGATGAGGTAGAGCATTCACATGTGTCTGGAAGAATGGCAGGGAGTATATTGGTCCAATAACGTCCCTAAAACCCTACGAGTTTCTCCTAAAAAAAAAAACCAAATACCACAATAGGCCCTTAATATCTCCACACTAGTTCTTAGGTAATCCACTGCTCTCAAAGATTGTAAAATCCAGATAGCACAGAAAAAAAAAGATGACCGCATCCACAGTTTGTAAGAATAAAACTCGCCAAATGTGCAAAAACCACCAAAATAACACCACGCTGCCACCAAATGTAACATGAAGGTTCAGTATGTGGTGGTAGATCACTCTTTATGATAATAAACAGCAGAATGGAGACAGAAGACTTCCTCAAGCGGCACTTTTACTGAACAACATCACAACAGCAACACTTCCTTAAACACAACATTTCAAATGACATCACTAACCAATCAGAGGCAAGGACTTAGACTGAGGTGAGTGAATCAGATAGGCAGATTCAGCAGAATATCCTTACTGCATTAAATATGTAAACACATAAAGGTGTAAATAATTAACTGACTAAACACTGTAAATATACTTCTAATATATTAACTCAAATATAAATCATATTAAATTCGAAGCATTACAAATTTCCAACATGAAATATGAACTCCACTTAAACCTTAAAGCTATTTAGACCCAAAAAAACTTTTGAACCAGGCTGTAAACATGTTTTTTTCTGCTGTAAAGTTGGACATTTTAACATGGGGATTCTATGGGACTCACTCCCTTTTGCAGCCAGCCTCAAGCGGCCAGTCGATGAATTGCACTTTTAGTCACTTCCTTATTGGCCTCACAAGAGAGAGCGAGAGGTTGGCGCTCGGATGCCACTGAACATTCTAAATCATACTCTCAGGGGCACAGAAATAAGAATCCAATATATGGTGCAATATTGCTAAAAATGTTACAATGTATTTTACATTTTAAATTATTTTTGTTAAAATATATCTGCCGACATTCGGACTACCAACCAATCAGCAAACAGCAGCTGACTGTGACCCCAGCGGTCTATGATATAAACATATAATTTTTGATTGCACATTGCTAGCTAGCAATATGTCGCAGAGCTCCTTCCTTAATTTTTTTTTTTTTAGCAAAAAACCTCGGCTTGATGGACAGCCAGAAACAAGGCCTTAACGTTACACCTGATGAGGATGTTTCTCCCTCCCCGGGCCCAACATCAACAGACAGTGTTACCAGATTGTAAATGTCCAAGTATCGTACCAGAAGTTCAAAATGATCATATTTGGAAGAAAATTGTTACATTTAACAATTAACTACCTTTTGACATGACCTGCAAATTACCACTAGGAGTATGGTTGGACGGAAGCAGTGCGACAAAAATACTATCGCATAATTTTGCACAGTAATCTGACAATAAATGTGGCACACCCAGATTTTCATATGCACACCCATAGTCTCTTTTATGGCTACACTACTGGTTTATAAACCAATTATAATTAAGTTGCTTAAATAAACAATAAACAAAACAGCATAATGTATGCATGCATAGTTTAATACAAAGCACAGAAAGCCAATCACACAGAGTACATTTTACATTTAAAAACATGAGAGGCAGTGGGATGGGGAAAATCCAACCATAAATTCTCGAGATATGTTTTTAAAAAGTTGAACATACATTAATTTTATATGAGTTTCTAAGCATGCGGCTCTCTTGTGCGAGACGCGAGTCCAACGGTGTCCCTCTAGAAAATGTGCGAAATATACGTTCTTTGTGAATGGCCTGGTTTCAGTTTTGATGTAAACAACATCTTCTCCACATTGTTGTTCTCGTTTTCCGCAATATTTTGAAAGAACATCACAGCAGCGATGCATCTAGTGGTTGGATAGGCTAACAAGAAAATTATAATGCAATGAAATTTACATTGTCATCGCATCTCGTGCGCCAATGATGAAGGCCAAAATATACTTGGGCCGTCCACACCCACGCACCGTCTGCATTATGTCATTTTCATCATCAACGTTTTTGCATTCGAATGTGGATTTTTATTTCAAATTATTTCGAATACAAATATTCGAAATTCATTTTATTTTTTGACAGCCCTAGTGTGGAGAAAGAAAAGAAAAAATGCACCGAGGATTAAAACTATGATAACTATAATGTTTAATTGATAAAAATATTAACATCGAATCAAAATCCAACAAACTTTAAAGGGCAAACGTTTTCCCTATAGTTATCTTTATGGTTACAGTCTTGAAAAGGAAAGAAGAGGAAAGAATGTGACGTGTGGCCAAGTATGTGTCACACCTCTGGAGTCATTTAGTGTGTTTTTGCCCCTGTCTCCCGTGTTTGGTTTGATTAGTTCCCAGGTGTGTCTATTTTATTCCCCATGTGTTCCATGTCCCTGTTAATTTAGTCATTCCATCCACCTGTGTTTCCCCAATTATCCCATGTATTTAAGCCTTGTCCTTTCAGTTCAGTTTGGTCGGGTCTACAAACCACTTACATGTGTCTTCCTGGATATCCCCGTGTTAGATTTAATAAAGCCTTATTTCGTTTATCCTCGGCTCTGTGTTCCTTCCGGCAGCGTAACGTAACAGAATACCCGACCTAAAAAGTTTAAAATTGCTCCTTCTATAACGCCAGCCTGAACTCCAAGTGCAGAGCATTGTCGTCCGAAGATGGTCCTCAGGAGGAATTCGCCGCATTCGTGGAGTGGACTCTGGCGAGAAATGGGTCACCTCTCACCTTCTGCCCCATGAAGGATCTTGGCCAGGTCCACTGAGGATCCAGAGACCAGCCAGCCACCATCATGTGTTTCCTCCCATCCTTCCTCTCTCTCCTCCTCCTAGACCAGCCAGTTCCTCGTCATCCCTGCTGGTGCCAGTCAGTCCCGCAGCTCACCCTCAGTCCGCGCCATCTGGGTGCGATTGTTTGCCGCTGGACTGCCAGTCTCCAGCTCCGCCTTGGCGTGTTAAGGACCTGTCTCTGCCTCCAGCCTCCAAGCCCTGGACTCCCCCTCAGTCCTTCGACCCAGCGGCTCCGCCTTTGCTCTTAGATCCCTCATCTCCACCGTGGCCTGGCATCCCAAAAGACCTCCTCCCAAGTTCCCACCCACGCCTCCCTCTGTTTCTACGGTGCGAGGACGCACCTACCGGGAGGGGGGGGGGGGGGGGGTAATGTCACACCTCTGGACTCATTTAGTGTGTTTCAGTTTGGTCGGGTCTACAAACCACTTACGTGTGTCTTCCTCTGTGTTCCATGTTGGATATCCACTGTGTTGGATTTAATAAAGCCTTATTTCGTTTATCCTCGACTACGTGTTTCCTTCCGGCAGCGTAACGTAACAGTATGGTGGTTTGTGCTGTGCATTTAACCCATCCAAGTGCACACACACAGCAGTGAGTAGTGAACACACACACCCAGGTGTGAACGGGCCTTAACAGTTTGAGTCAACTGATTTGATCCACTGACTGATTTCTCCCCATCACTGAACCACTCATTGCACTGATGCACTAATATATTAGTAAAGTTACTTCCTCCGTTTTATGGAATACAACATTTGAAACTTCAGCAAAAGAAGCAATGTGGGTTCTAGTTGGGAAGATATGTATGCTATTTTATTTTGTTAGAAATACAGGCTATTTTCCATGCTTTTTTATTAAATGGGCCCTACTGTCAAAACTTTTTCAATTTATATTAGGTGACCGTTCATGTCAGTTTATTAAGATGCACTTTAATAAAGTCAGGTACAAAAATGTTGAATTAAAATTATGTAAAATGAACAGTTAAGAAAAAATACAAAAAAGTAAAGGTAGATTAAGGGGTTTGTTATGAGTTTGGGAGAGGTTTAGAGATGGGAAATCAATGTTGTAAATAAAATACTCAAACAACAATCATGGTTCATGCCTGAGAAAAAATATTTACATTTTCCAGAATAAGCATAACTTTGAAACGGATGTATAAATTGCTATGCTTGCTCCTGCGTAATTACGTGGAGTTCATGTATTTTTTTATACGTGAATGTAATACATTTTTGACAAAAAGCCGCGGACGTGTACAAATCGGTGATGTTTACGTTAAAGCAACGTTCAATTCTGACAGAAAAAAAAACACCTGAAAGAGTTAACATACAAGCCTAATTTACAGTAACTGACTGCATTAAGTTCCATCTGCAGTAGGCGCTGTGGAAAATAAATTAGTGTAATGATTTCTACCTTTTTGAGAGCGCTTGCAATCCCTGCATACCAGGAATATATTTAAAACGTATAATTATTGATGGGCACAAAACGTACTTTAAAGTAATGTGGTGGGTTACAGCGTTGAATAAAGTAACAGTTATCCGACAGCGATTGGTTTGTTGAGGTCACAAGACACATCTCTTCACCAATCAGCGAGCTGTCACATACGCAGCAATGTTCAGCGCTGTCTTCCGCTCTGGGTTACGTAACACGTATCTGTTTGTAAATCGTAACGTCCTCGGCAGGATCCGACGACAGCGATCATGGAGGCGTCGACGGCCACCGCTCCCGCCGCGAACGCGCCTGTTACTAACGAGGGCATATTAATAGGCGATAAAGTGTATTCAGAAGTCTTCCTCACCATCGATAACTCTTTAATTCCGGAGGAGAGTCTCTCCCCGACCCCGTCGATGCAGGACGGGCTCGACCTGTGTACCGAGACAGACCTGCGGATCCTGGGCTGCGAGCTAATCCAGTCCGCCGGGATCTTGTTGCGACTACCACAGGTGAAAATATATAAAAATAGTTTATACAGTGGGTTTGTGTTATCAAGAGATCCATTTCAGTGATTTTAAACATCTTTCGCTGTCCATCGGCTAGACAAAAACAAAATGGCGGACGCTGCTTTTGAAACGAAAACGGGGGCCGTTTAACTTGACGTTATATAAAATTTTCTTTAATCGTTGTTATGTTTCAGGTGGCCATGGCGACCGGACAAGTGCTTTTTCATCGATTCTTCTACTCGAAGTCTTTCGTGAAACACAGTTTTGAGGTAAGAGAATAAAGCCGTGTTTACAGGCAGAGCCGATGGCAGCCATGTTGTTTGAGTAAATCACATTCAAACGGATTATAGCTCCATGGTGTAATATATGTATGTAAATATGTATGTTTTTAAAAGTTGTCGCCATAATAAGATAGTTATAATGGACGTTTTTTCAAATACCAGCGAACTGTTTAACTAGACGGATTTTTAGGGTATTATAGGCGTGTAAGAACTGATTAATGTTTAATTAGACCGCTAACTACTGTTGGCGGTGTGTGTTTAACAGTTACATATAACGTAACACACACACACACACACACACACATATATATATATATATATATATATATATATATATATATATATATATATATATCCTATTCAGATTTTACATTTTGTGTGGTTGTAGATATTTTTTTCAATTTACACATGCCAGTTAAAAACATATTACACAAACGTTTGCTCAATTTCACTATTTACTGTCAGAAAATGGTATTATCTACTAACTACTTGACATATTTATCAGTGTATATACTAATGTATGCTCATGCTGTGTGTTTTGTCAGTGTTTTGACAGCTCTTTCTGTCATCTGTTCTCTCTGTAGATTGTCGCCATGGCCTGTGTTAACTTGGCTTCAAAGATCGAAGAAGCCCCTCGACGAATTCGGGACGTCATCAACGTGTTTCATCATTTAAGGCAGCTCCGAGGCAAAAGGTAAGCATGGCCCGTTCTCGTCACACGTTTTCTGTTCGTTACCTGTGCAACCCCCCTCCCCCCCACCTTTAACTGATTTATTTTACTTTTGATAACATTTAATCCCATCACCTCAAATTGTAACTGATTCAGGAATACTTAAACATGTTAACTGTGAGTAGTCTGTGCGCTTCTGTTTGTCGTTGATATGATGTCTTGATTTTGTTTGCTTCATTCTAAACCATTTTAAAGCTTTTCAGTTCCTTCATCAGTCATAATTGGTAGTAACGGCAGGATATTCTGATTACCTGAGCAAGTAAAAAGTGTAATCTTGATCAAGGGAACGTGGTGCCAATTTAGCTATTTATTGATTTATTACTGGCTAGTATAAATTTAATTCCAGAATGAAGTAGAGAACAATTTAAAGAGGCTAAAAAGAAAAATTTGTTCATCTGAAATCAAGGACGCGGTATTAACTTGAATTCTTTTTTCCCTTGCAACCAACTAACAGCGACCAGCTACATTTACCAATGCCTGGGTGATGTGGAATGGTACGTAGAGATGAAGCAGTCGGCATGGCAACAGTGAGCGAGGTGTCGCTTCCCCCCCCTCCCCCGGGAGAAGCCAGTGGTCAGAAAGCGGTCACTGGGATGTCGGGGATCGACAGGTTGGCCGCTGGTCCGAAACATCTGGCTGACTCCTGTATCTCAGTTTAAGATAATTGTCTCTGCCAGCACAGGTGACAATCTTTTAATTTTCATTTTTTTTAAAAGACACCTCACCACACATGTCATAGCTTCCACAGAAATATTTCACGTTGCACATGCAAGATTAAAATCTCTTAAATATTCACATGATGGGAGCTGTGAGGGTTGCATACTGAGAATGTGCTGTTTTTTTTTTGTTTAGTTCTTTAATACTGTAAGCATTGTTTAGATTGGCTGTCTTGGACGATTTATTGTCGAAAATCTACAATTAAATGTTATGTTATATGTAGACCGGTCATGAAATGTCATTGGCATTTCGTTGTAAAGAGTTTTTTTTTTTTTTTTGTGAGCTCATTGTGTGCGTTTACTCTTAGAAATGACTAACAAAGTTGTTTAGTGTAGATGATTTAGATGTTTTATGAATATGAATTGAGATGTAATTTTGTGAAAACATAAAACCAAAGAGATTGTATTTGTGCTTCATGAAATATTCATGCACTTGTGGATGGGTGCAGTAAAAAAAACAAAACAAAAAAAAAACAGATAATAACTATGGGGGGGGGGAAATGGTTAAAGCAGAAGAGAGAATGATTTAGATTCTGTTAGGTTAGTAAAATATAGCCTAGACTGGTATGTTTTTGTAATATTACGTTGGGTATACAATGTGGTTTCATTAAGTCTGAAGTGTTTCTGTTTTTATCATAACTTGAGGTTTTCAATAGTTAAAGGACTACAAGAAATGAATTTCATTTACATGCCTTGTAGTCAGTCAGTATTTGATACTTTTGAGTTGCATATTTAGATAATGTGGTTGAAATTGACCATTGTTCTTCAGATGATTACGTGACACATCTGAAGGCCCATTCGTGCTATTTTCAGATCATGACTCAGCACTGTTAGCATGTCATGAACTTGTCTGCTAGTAGTGTTTATGATGTAGAGCTCACTTCGTCTCTTCTACGTGTTTTGATTGTTCTACTGACACTGTATATACTCTGTGTGTTGAGATTTTTGGTGCTTGGGTTTCCCAAGATTGGCCTGGTTAGTGTATTATTGTGATATTGGTTGTGTTTCTAGAGGAACACATTAATTTTTTTTACTTTCTGCTGAAGCTATGATGTGGTGAGAGGTGGAGCATTTACTTTTTTGTCTAACAGTCACTTGTGGCAGTGCTAAAGTCTTACACTGAAATGACAGGAGTCAAAAAACTGGACCTGTTGCCTGTAGTTGGTTGGAAGGGAAACAGAATGATTTGAATTTAAAACGAAGCAAACAAAAAAGGCATTTTTTCATTGTCTTGAATAGTATTTGAGTCAGGGGAAACTATTTCTTTCATTCCCTCACAAATCAGGAGTCCAAGTCCATTGATACTTGATCAGAACTACATTAACACCAAAAACCAGGTGATAAAAGCTGAACGGCGTGTGCTGAAGGAGCTGGGCTTCTGCGTCCACGTCAAACACCCACACAAGGTACGTCTCAGTTCCTGCTCTTAATGTTTTGTTTTTAGACTTTAAAGTCACCCTGTAGTGCAAATTAAGTTTTTTGTTGTTTGTTATGTGGTGTTTTTAATATGCTTTTATACAAACCATTAGCCAATCCATTAATCAACACCATTGCAGAGTAAGTTTCTCCTTAAAAACGGTAGTTTCCCAAAGGCTGTCCCAGAAACACGGTTCGAAACAGCCCTCTGTTTGCTATGTCACAATTCAAAAATCAATCACGTCAAGTAGGGCTGCACGATTAATCGCATGCGATTCTGTGATTAGTACTAAATATCCATCACCTGCTTTCAAATGGAGCGACACTTAATACAAAGAGCCGTCATAATCGTCATAATCGCAGATGAATCCCTTTCGGTTCTGTACACAATATTGCGTAGCTTGTCAGCGAACTACAGCTCTGTTATATTAAGTGCCGCTCCATTTGAAAGCAGGTGTTGGGTTTTTAATACTAATCACAGAACCAGCTTTACTAAAGAAACGCGCATGACAATCTCTTGCAATTAATCGTGCAGCCTTACTACACGACAATGGCGTTTTGTGGACTGAAAATGCATATTTGAAAACGGGTTTCAAAGTGCGAGCTTTTGAAAATGCCAGCATTATCATTTTAATGTAAACACTCAATACGGTAATCTTTGAAAACGGTAACATCATACGTGTGCATAGTATGAGTTAGGTATGTAGACCTGTGCCATACGTGTCAATTTTAAAGTCAAGCGCAAACAAACATACACAACAATGGCAGAGTGCATGGTACTGTTGTTGCTGCTCAAGAGTTTGCCAACACTTTTCAGCAAAGTGTGGATCTACTTCACCAATATTACAAACAACACTGGTAAAGCATCTTATACATCATATAATCGTCACACAAATATAGTTTTGAGTCATTATCGGTGTATAACATTGTTTCACTTTTACTACAGTTTAGTGGATCAGGAGGCGCTGGCTGGTGCGACTGAGTGGAGGCGGGGCAAATTTGCATAGATCCGCAAATAGTAAATTAGACTAAATAAATAAATTTATGCATTTAGCAGACGCTTTTATCCAAAGCGATTTACAGTGCATTCAGGCTATCAATTTTTACCTATCATGTGTTCCCGGGGAATCGAACCCCCAACCTTGAGCTAGCTTGCGTGCTAACACAATGCTCTACCAGTTGAGCTACAGGAACAGAAGGGTGTATGGTTACATTTAAACTGTTATTTAAAAAAAAACTGTTATGAGAAAATTATTTCCATAAGAAAAAATGTAACTTTACGATGTCATTTTGATGATCAAAGATGAGTTTTAAGGGATAAAATACTTGACTACAGGGGGACTTAAAGACTCATTCAGATTTAACATGCAGTTATATTTCATCAATCTTTGTAGATTATCGTCATGTACCTGCAAGTACTTGAATGTGAGAAGAACCAGACGTTGGTCCAGACAGCCTGGTGAGTAAATAAACAATCCTGCATTGGATGTCTAGACACTGCGGTGTAACCAGTAATTAACCCCTTAACGTAACTTTTCTGTCCCCTCATCTGATGGATTGGTGTATTCGTGACTCGTGTGTTGGTGTGTGTCTTCTGTTTTAAATCTCTTGTTCATGGCTGTAATTAAAAGAAAATGGAGAGCTTAGTTTAACTTTGTCCTTTCTTTCTACTCTTTGATTAAAGGGTAGTCCATGATGGTAAGTGTCATAAAGAACCTCTGAACTCTGCTCCTCCAACCACATGACCTCAGGAATCTCCCCCCATTGGCTGCCCTTCTCGAGACAGCCAATCCAGTGAGAGCTCTCTGCCCGAGAATCACTGAAGGGGGCCTTTTCCAGCTGCCAGCAGCATCTTGTTTTCTTGCGGTTGTCCAAAAGGATTTGTATTTTTGTTTTTGCTTCAAGTCTCAAGATTTCTCTCTCTCTCTCTCTTTTTTTTAATTATCTGTTTTTTAAAAGGTGGTTTCACTTTTAACTTTTAAAAGGAAGTTTTAAAGCATGAATATTCGAATTCATTATTAAACCTCAACTACCGGATTTAGGTGGTGTAAGTAGTCTTGGATTTTGCTTTCTAAATGTACTCCAATTTAAAGGGTAAATCACCAAAAATGAAAATTGTTCACCATACCTTCTCAAACCTATATGATTTCTTACGTTGTAGAATAGCAATGGGAAAAAAGCTCAAATTGCAGTGTCCAGATCAAAGGTTCTCATTATTTTATTATGTCTTTAGAACTAAAAATGTAAGATAAATCCCATCCTCTGGTCTCATTTGTGAAACTGCATATTCAAATTTGGTCCCATCTTATTTTTGTTTTTGATAGTATACTAACGTGCAACCAAAGGGTATAACAACTTCACATTCAGATGTATCGTATTCGTATTACATGAAGACGTCTTCAATATTCATTTTGGCCTCTTGACCATATGCATCCATTAAATGGAGGATCTTATATCATGATCTTGTCAAATACTACTTTTTTGGTGTCCCACTGAGGAAAGTTTAGGTTTAAAATGACATATTGGTGAATAAATTACCATTTTCATTTTTGGTGAACCAGTCCTTTAAGTATGCAATTGATATTAATAATTTGGTGCGAGGCATTGTCTTATGGGAACTCTCGGCTGTTTAGGTCTATGCTTGAATGACTTGTTTGAAGCTCAGCTTTTTCATATAAATCCAATGTTTTAAGACCTGTAGCATAAACACTTTAGTATTTCTGTTACAGCACACGTCAGTGTAGGATTTTCCATATTGACACAGAGCCTTTCAGGTCCACACTGTCCATCTGCCTGTTAGCTTTTCTTTAGAGAGCTTTGCATCCATATCTGGCCATCATCCAGAAATGAGAGATTTTGTCTTGTCTGCAAATCTCCATTTAGCCGTCTAGTCTGAGATGTATATTTGTTCATTCCCAGAGCAGCTGCTCTCAGTCCCGCTTTGACTCCTGGTCACCATGCATGCTGTTTAGTGTTGTGAGTGTCATGCAATGCTACACCCCCATTCTCTCCTTTTTGTATCTGCTTATTTTATGGAAAGTTAAGCTGTTGTTTCAGAAGTTTTGAAGAAATTAAGTTGTGGTCATTTGTTGCATGCAAACTAGTGGAACCAGTTATATTTTTGCAAACCTCTATCCAGTGAGCTTGTCTATGTGCACTGGACATGTGCCCCTCCACACTGCATGCTCGCCGTTTGTAGAACAACAGAGGAACGTGAGGCAGAGCGGGAAAGGGCAAATTTAAACTCAAGCCTCCATTTTATGTTTGGTCTTTTTATTTGCATCCTGTGACAAACCTCGTACATAAATGTATAGATGTGAACAACCCATGCAGGGAAATGGCAATTTTGTGGTTCACCTTTTGTGTTGCAGGAACTATATGAATGACAGCCTTCGCACTAATGTGTTTGTGAGATTTCAAGCTGAAACCATCGCCTGTGCCTGCATTAACCTCGCTGCACGAGTGCTACAGGTACAAAACCATTCTCTGTCCTCCATCTCAACCTGTGTTTACTTTGTGCTCTGGTTTTGTTCATTTTCTTCCATCACTCTTTCTCTCAGATATCGTTACCCTCTCGGCCGCAGTGGTACCTGCTGTTTGGTGCCACAGAGGAGGAGATCAAAGATATATGTGTAACCACTTTGAAGTTGTACACACGAAAAAAGGTTCGACTTGTTTGATATCGCTCCCGTTTTAGAGTTAGCTGGTCTTCACTTGTTGTATTGAGTCTGTTTCCTTTTATAATTTGTAGCCAAATTACGATTTGCTGGAGAAGGAAGTGGACAAGCGGAAGGTGGCTCTTCAGGAAGCCAAATTAAAGGCCAAAGGACTGAATCCAGACGGCACTCCTGCTCTTTCCACATTGGGTGGATTCTCTCCTGGGTCCAAACCATGTAAGTTGTCACTTCCACTGCCTTTCGTGCAGTCTAACCTTTTTTTTAAAGCTAAAACTTAAAAGCTATATATATGACTCAAAAGTGGAAGATGGTCCAGGCTGCTTTTTTTCCTATACAATTAATGTCAAGCTCAAAGTTCTTGTACGTACACTAAATGCATACCTTTAGTGTGTTTCTCTGTAAATCTGTTGTTTTGCTTCAGAAGACTTGAAATATAGCACAGAATCATGTGCACTGTTTTAGCCCTTAAATGCATGCATACCTTGGGTTTTTAGTGACCTGGGACACCATTCACTCACCTCTCCCTCCTATTCCTCAATCTATTCACTTTTAAATAATATAACAAGGAAAAAATATTTTCAAAAGTGTCTGTTTTATTAAAGCGTATAGGACTTATATTATATAAAAGCGTATATTTTTTTTATTGTTGGAGCTTGACTCTTGGAAAAAAGCAGCAGGGACGTTCTACTAAACTTCTTCTGAAACGGTCATCAAATTTGATTCTTCCTGTCAGGTTCACCTAATGTAATGAAAGCAGATGAGAAGTCTCCTAATCCTCAAATGCTTAAGGCCATGAAGAAAGAACCAGAAGACCGGCCTCAGGGCTCTAAGAGCCCACACAACGGGTGAGTGTTTGACAGGATTGACTTTCATCAAGTACTTGCTTTCTGTTTAATGAAAACCCACTTATTAAGAATCTTCCTCGTCCTTTCTTTAGACTCAGGAAAGATAGTAAGTTAGGACGGAACAGTAGAAGTGCGAGTCGTTCCAGAACAAGATCCCGGTCCAGATCACGCTCTCCCAGACGACAGTAAGTACCACCTGCAGTGCACTGCTCTGTACTCAATGATGTCGGTGTCTATATTCAACCGTTTTTCTTGTAGTTACAATAACAGGCGCAGTCACTCAGCCACCTACAGCTCTCGCTCCCGGAGCCGCTCTCACAGCCGCAGCCCTTCTCCACGGAGACACGCCAACCACGGCCCTCCGTCTCCCCTCCTGCCACACTTGAAGTCAAAGCAGCGCTCAGACGACCTGCACCAGCACAGCAGACACAGCCACAAGAGGAAACGCTCCCGCTCTCGTTCCACCAGCAAGCCCCGTGAGCGGGACAGACAGCGGGACCGGGATCGCGGTTCCTCGGACTTAGCGAAGAAGCACAAGCACGAGCGAAGCAGTGGAGGCCATCACCGAGACCGGCGTGAACGCTCGCGCTCGTACGAACGCTCTCATAAAAGCAAACACCACAGCAGCAGCCATTCAAGCCACAGTCGTCACAGACGCTGAGTGTTTTTCTGTTAACATCACGTATGTGTAACATCACCGGTATACTTTTTCTTTTTTTCTCTCGTTATTTTGGCGGTTTAGTTTTAAATGTTGAAAGGATATGAAACTACATATTTACAGTGTAAAGATGGGTTCAGTGTTGACGTAATTTGGGAAATGCTTTGATTTATAAAAGCAACCTTTTTCAGAAGGTGGGAAAATCACTAGTTGCATAGAAAATTGGAAAATGTTTTCAGGAAAGACACCAATACTTTGCACAGCTATAGAAATTAATAATAAAAAAAGATGCTCTACAGGCAGAAGGAAATTGGTTTCTCTGAAAATAGATCATATTTTTCTTACAACTGGATGCAGACGGTCTTTTTTTTTTTTTTTTTTTTTTTTGATCATGGTGACTTTGTTACACTGGTTTTTAGTCTGCACGTCTTCATGTCTGATTTTTACTCAATAAAAGGTGACTTCTATTGTCTGTTGTTGTTGTTTTTTTCTATATTTATGAATTAAAAATATTTTCTTGCTCTCGAACATTAAAATCCCTTGATGTTTACCAACATTATCACAAAAATAATCTGGTAATAAAAATTAGATTAATTCTAGAGAATTTCCTCCCTTCTTAAATTATTCTCTCTCTAATGTAGAGTTGGAACATCTATGTATTCTACAGTAGAAAACATTTGAAGTGGATCAAAAAGTTCCTAAAAGTTGAACTAAAAAAAAAAAAGAATTTTGGTTTCAGGATGAAAGGTTTTAATCTACTTAAAATGTTATCTACTGTAGTTAACCATCTCAACAAATTTGTGTAAATGAACAGGAAAAACTAACCCCCCCCCAGGGGTGTTGCTTCAGTAGGTTTTCTGTGCAGTCTGTAGAAATCATTAGGATCCCCATTCATAGTGATTATGTGGTTTCTTATCTGTCATATTTCTGGGAAAGAATGGGGAGACTGAATTTGGGATTTTCCTTAGTTTTCAGTTATAATCATCAAAATTAAAAGAAATACAAATTTTAAATGTATCAGTCTGTGTGTAATGAATGAAGTACAAGTTTCACTTTTTGAGTGGAATTAGTTAAACTTTTCGATGATATTCTAATTATATATCCAGCACCTGTAAACCCCGGTCCACTCTTAATAGCTTTTCTACATCAGGCTCGTTTATAATTCACTCAGTGTATTTCTGGGGGCAGAGTCCTGAAGACAGTATGATGGTGGTCTTTTCTTTATGAATTAATCAGGGTTTAAAAACGATTCAGTGCATGATTCACTCATTTTCGCTACTTAGTGGGGTAACGTTAAAAAATTAGACTGCTGTATTAATTAATTAAATCAGTTTTGAATATTCAAAATTGTAATATGTGCAGAACTAGTTCTGTATTTGATTTCTCTCTCGCTCACATATTTTATTTACGCTTTCATCTTAATTCATATGATTTTGTGCCAATGTATTTATTCTGCTGATGTTATCGCTAATTCTCAGAGTATGTTTTGACAACGGTATTCATTAGAACGTATAAACGGTTATGTGAATTTATGTGTAAATATCATCAAGGATGTTTTTTGATCATTTTTTATATTTGTTTATACTGCTTTGAATATATTCGGTTAAAATTGAGTCTTTTTCATTGGAAAACATTTTATTTTCCACCAGAGGGCGCTCGGTGGCTTAGAAGACCGAATTAATCAAATTAATCTGTGCCATCAGTCATCATAATTAAATTTGCTTCTTGTATACTCATACAATTCGAATGGTCACCATTAATAAAGCTAATAGAACTAGTTTCAATCCCTTTAGTAGGAAACTCTTAGTAGTTGCAATCGGTGTGGAGTGGTTAAAAAAAGGAGGGTAAGGTATGTCATTGGGGTCATCAGGTGAGAATCCTGCTTCATCAACCTTTCGTTGATTGAAGCCCACAACGTCTCCAGAAGGCTCAACTGTGTACCCAGCGTCCCAGGTACACGCCACTCCATGCCATATACCCTCTATATCCCTGATGGGCTCTGCATGGCAGGGGCGTCCTTCTCCGTGAGTCGACCCTAAGCCTGACCGCAGGCTGTCATCTGTCTCTACCTTACTGCCCAGATGGGGTCCTTGCGCTTGATCCAGAGTCAGTTACTGCTTTTTCAGGAGCACTTCATTTGGACTTGATGGCCTGTTGGAGAGAGCGTCCCTTCACCCCTATTTTTTTTTTTTTTTCAGCAAACTGGTGGTAGATGTTGCAACAAATCCCCTGCATCCCACCTCTACTGGAAAGAAGCTAGTCTTCCAGCTGTTCTGGGATGCTTCAGCTGCAAGGTCGGAATATTTGTTCTTTTTCCTCTCATAAGCCTCTACAACCCCCTCTTCCCATGGAACTGTTAATTCGACAACATATACCAGCTTTATTGTTGGAGACCACAGGACCATGTCTGGCCGGAGTGTTGCAGCCACTATTTCTGGGGGAAACACAAGCTTCTTAGCAAGGTCCACTTCCAATTTCCAATCCTGCGCTGATAGCAGGAAGCTTGCATCTTTAGGTGTTCTATGATGCTCTTGATGTTGGCCAGCTGGTACAAAATTTGTGAAGTTGACCTGTCCTGCCAATAATTGTGGGAGGTTGTTTGTGGTGGTTCGTTTCTGTTCCAGTAGCTCTGTTGACAAAACTCAGCCATGCTCCATCCATTTCTGAGACAGATGGGACAGGTGTCCCGCCGACATGAAATCTTTGGTCTGTGACTTGTCGTTTCACGATGGAGATGCTTCTGCACTTACTGGGCTTTAACTTCATCCTCACCCTATATTTTGATGAAGTTTCTTCAGCAGTCTCTTGGTGCAGGGGACAGTTTTTGTGAGTGTTGTTAGATCGTCCATATAGGCTTGAATTGGTGGTAACTTCTGGCTATTATTTACAAAGAACATAATTAAAAATAATTAACATTTTAAAACCATTTACATATTTAAGATGCGATTTTAATATTTTGTCTAACGTGTTTATCACATAAAAATCAAATAACGGGATACGGGCATGAAATGTACTGCACCGTTATCCTGAGTATTTTAAGTGGAAAAACACTGCCATCTAGTGGTGTGTTGACGGCATTGTAGGCACGTAATAGCTTCTTTTAACGTCATACAACCTCATATTGTGGTTATTACATAACTGGTTCTAAATAAATTATTTATAATGGAAATATATGTACAAATAAATTAAACGGGGGTAATGTTTAAAATGCAAAGAGGCAGTGCCAGTGGCGCGTTATGAAGTCTCGCGAGACACAGACGAAGACAGGGCGAGATCAAGTCGCAGACGGAGGAAGGCAAGAAAAAGAGGGAGATCTTGACAAACTAATAAAAACCATTAAAATGTCAGGACGGTCCGTGAGAGCAGAGACACGCAGCCGCGCCAAAGATGATATCAAAAAAGTGATGGCGGCAATTGAAAGGGTCCGTCGGTGGTAAGTTGCTTGTTTAAAGAGGGAGACAAGTTTCTTTTCTTCCACGTTACAAAAATAAACTTCAGAGTGGCGGGGAGGGTGACGTCATTCAGTAACATGATAGACAAGCAAAGCAACCAATGGGTTTCACTGTATACAGTTTATGGGCGTGCCAATGTGGATTGAACAATCTGTTGGTGGTCTCTAATGGAGTGATTTTGTTATTTACATTTCTGCTTGGGATGTTTGAAATGAAAAAATAAACAGTTTTATATATTAATTTGAGTTAGTCTCTATTGTATTAAGACTTACTATAACTATAAATACAAACTAGTAATACGTATATTTTATTTCTATAAAGATTTATACACTTTACTTTTTATTTCGTTGTGTCAAAAAATAAAATTTGAGTATCTAATGCTAACTACCACTGAGAATAGCAGAAAAATTACAAAAAGCCTAAAAAAATACTATATTCCGATTTTTTTGGGGGGAAAGTAACAATCTTAACATTTTTATTTCTTGTTCTTGTAATAAAACCATTTTTGTGATATTACCCTGGAATATGTTTGTCCTCGTAGGGAAAAAAAGTGGGTGACAGTGGGAGATACATCATTACGGATTTTCAAATGGGTACCGGTTACAGAAACTAAACAGGTGTGTATATCATGTCATCTCAAGCAGCTGGCCACTTCTCAGATGTCTTTCAAATGTCTTTTTGTCTTTCTTGCAGATATACAAGCCTAAAGTGTCAGGGACAGCAGTGAGGGAACTGAAGGGTTTTCCTACAGATGTAGTGTTAGAAAACGCCCGCTCTGTGCTACTGGATTTTCAGGGTAATAGAGGACTTAAGGTTATGTTTATGTCAAACATGAGGAAACTTGATATTTCCTCTGTAAACAATTCAGAACATTCTCTCTCTCTCTCTCTGTATATATATAAAATGCAACACTGGTTTGTGTTAACATAACTGACATATTTCTTCAGGAGATTTCACACAAATATTTTTTATTCATCCACTTTCATAAACAGATGACAACAGTAACCAGAGTTTCCTATCAGATGCCTATCAGTCTAATACCAAAGTGGACAGCAGCAGCAACTCCAGTCCACAGCACGTGAGTGAGGCAGTGAGCCCTTCACACACACCCTACTTCCGTACAGAGGACTCCCAGCCGCCCACCCTGGGACAGGAGACCATGGATGCTGAGAGAGGTGAGACAGGCCGGTCGAAAAACATTCAGTAAAAAGATTATTTACCTAACTGACAAGGTAGATACGAAATGTTGGTCTTCAAAGCAAATGCAAGTTAGTATTATAATGCAAATAACATATAATGTGCTGATGGCGTATTATATTAAGCAGTAAAAACGGGTTTCAACATTAATTAAATTAGAATGATTTCTGAAGGATCATGTAAGACTGAAGACTCACAATTCACAATTTATTATTTTTGATCAATAAATGCAGTGTTGGTGAGCATTTCATTTAAAAAACCTTATTTATTCATATATATATATATATATATATATATATATATAGTGCTATCAAACGATTAATCATGATTAATCGCATCCAAAATAAGTTTTTGTTAACATAATATGTGGGTGTACTGTGTATATACAGACCAAAAGTTTGGACACACCTTCTCATTCAAAGAGTTTTCTTTATTTTCATGACTATAAAAATTGTAGATTCACACTGAAGGCATCACAACTATGAATTAACACATGTGGAATTATATATGGAATTATATGCATAACATAAAAGTGTGAAACAACTGAAAATATGTCATATTGTAGGTTCTTCAAAGTAGCCACCTTTTGCTTTGATTACTGCTTTGCACACTCTTGGCATTCTCTTGATGAGCTTCAAGAGGTAGTCACCTGAAATGGTCTTCCAACAGTCTTGAAGGAGTTCCCCGAGAGATGCTTAGCACTTGTTGGCCCTTTTGCCTTCTGTCTGCGGTCCAGCTCACCCCTAAACCATCTTGATTAGGTTCAGGTCCGGTGACTGTGGAGGTCAGGTCATCTGGCGCAGCACCCCATCACTCTCCTTCTTGGTCAAATAGCCCGTGATGCCTTCAGTGTGACTCTACAATTTTCATAGTCATGAAAATAAAGAAAACTCTTTGAATGAGAAGGTGTGTCCATACTTTTGGTCTGTACTGTATACATTTATATCAAACTTGAAACTATATTAATATAATTGACATTATATATATATATATATATATATATATATATATATATTTTAAATGCATACATTTAAATTTTTCCTTAAACATACACATGCATGTGTATATAATAAATATACACAGTACACACATATTATGTAAACAAACGTTTATTTTGGATGCTATTAATCACGATTAATTGTTTGACAGCACTAAAATATACATATAACTATAAAACTGTATTTTCCGATTAAGTTTTTTTTTTAATCTCCATTATTCTGAATAGTGATTATTACTGTAATAAATATTTGTTTTACTGTATTACAAAAGACAATGACATATTTTGTTAGCATAAGGGGCATTACATCATAGAATTTTTTTTTTTACAATAATGAAATTCTGAAATGATATTTAAGGGTATAATTGTATTGAAATGTCATAAAATAGTGCCATAACACAAAAAAAAATCGAAATATTCCATTAAATGTAATATTTAATTTACACGTTTTTAAATTATGATTTATTGTATGCATGTTCTTGACATGTTTTGTTAGATTAACCCAAGCATGTAAGATAACAGTAAGGATGGTGCATCCTTCATTTTTACATGCATACATGTATTTGCTTGTTTTATCTTTCATATTTAGAGACATCAACAACCAGCAGTGAGGTAACAGATGAGCCTCCGACCCTCATTAAAGAAGATATGTTGTCTCTCTCTACTCAGGTAACATCCAATAGTCTTCAAATAAATTAAGTTGTTTGAACCTAGTGCATTGTGGGAATTAAAATATATGTTGTAAACATTATGAAAACCTGATTATGCTTTTCAAAGCAACTTGGTCGAATGCATGCCATGTGTGACATTATTGTTTTTGACAGGAGGAAGAGGAGGTGATTGGAGCCCCACCGCTAAAAAGAGTTTGCACCGAGCAAAACTCAACTCTCAGTTAGCACCATTATGCTGGACATTACAGGTCAAAAGTGTAGAAGTATTTCTAAAAGAGACTAAATTGTACATTTAAAAGACTTTTTACATCCTGCCAAATGCCTGAAATTCACTTCTAACAGAAAAAGAAAAAAGTTTTTTTTTGTACTTTAAAAAGGTCACCTTAGATCTTGTCAGGTATTTTCTTATCAAGGTAAAGCAGTTTGTATTGCATGTTTCTCAATCTAAATCGAGAAAGGACTTTGTCAGTATAATACATGTGACTTGCATGGAGTAATGATTATTATATGCAGTATGACTAAACAGTTGAATTTTAAGATGTTAGCTTGTTTTGTGTTTGTGGCATTTCTAAAGATTATACAAATAAGTTTTATTGACCTGTTTTTCTTGCATTTATATGCTTTAGGGCAGTTTTAAATAACATCTGTGTCATCTGTTTCTTGATTTGTTTGTCATTGTTCAATGAACTGCATCAAATTACCAAACTTTTTATAAAAAAAAAAAAAGGAATGCTTATCTTTTATAAATGGTAATGTATCTCAGTTTGTATTTTAAATATGAAAATGTCCACTTTCCATAGTCTTTAAAGTATTTTTCAAAAAAAAAAAAAAGATAAATATTTGTGTATGATCGGTGTAGTGCTGTCTGGTAAAAATGTATCTGGACATAGATGAAATAAACCACTTTAGATTTATGCAGCTTTGCTCTGACTGCATCATTTGCAAAGTTGTATGGCAGGGATAGAACACTATTGTACATGTGAAATGATTTTAAGGGCGAATACCAATATTATAATTTTCTTAAAATTATATAGTCCCAATACAATGTTTAAATAAGTTTTTGTACATTTAACGATTTAACGGTATTTATATGCTTTTGGCAGAGCTTTATTATTTCACATGTGGCCGTGAAAAACTTATTAAATGTACATTGTCTTCACTCCTAAAAGATGGTTTTAACATTGATCAAAACTGTATCTTTAATTGGATCAAAGGTGTCGTGTGCACTCTCTTTTGTCTCATTTTAAATTCTACACCCGCTGCCACTTTCAGCTAAACTCTAGGGCATTTGGCTATATCAATTATGTTATATAATAAATAAATACATGTCCGTTATTTATACTGAAGTTATTATTAGTAATTATTAATACTATGAGTCAAACTGCATACTTTCATTTTGAAATCATCTATGAATTTACCATAAACTGACCTCTAGCCACGCTTCCAAACACTCCTTGTATTTGTGATTGGAGGGGTGTTGCTGACAGGATGTGGGTATAATTGACAGTTAAATCGACCAATCAGATATCTCAGTCTGTGTCGTAGTTTCTTATCAACCAATCGTTGGAGACGATGGGTGGGACTTATTCTTGCGTCGCCGCTTGCTACCGGGGTAACGGAGTTGAGGTTGTAGGGAATGTTGCCGGTGTAGCAGGAACTCCCGCCATTTTTCAATCAGCTATAAACCCTCTTGTTTGTTTATATAATCAGCACGTCCCTCAAAACAATATCTCCGCGGTCTACAGTCGCTTTGGCCTGGAGAATCGACTTCAACACGGACCTGAGCGGCGTAAGAAAAGCCCGCCACAGCAGCTCTGACGGGCCGCCTCTCGCGCTTTAATCCCCGGCACCCAGGAGCTTCCGCTCACTCCTCGCGCATCTCACCATGACTCCACCGACTCCCTTGAACTAGAGGATGTAACACGGGAGATGTAACTGAATGATAAAATCGTACTTTGGGTTTTGTTTTCCTAGAAGTAAGTAAAGCAGTGCGCGCTAGCCTAGCCCGATGCTACGCCGCTGAGACGCACGGATTCACGGCATATTCAGATCGAGCTGAGATTGAGCGCGGGGTTAGTTCAGTAGTTCACTTTGCAGACACGTCCAGGACCGCTGCGAGCCCACTATGGCACCGTTACTAGGCCGGAAGCCGTACCCGTTGGTCAAGCCGCTGTCGGAGCCGCCGGGCCCAGCAGAGGAGGTGTTCATCATCGAGCACACCAAAGAGGCCTTCAGGAACAAAGAGTATCCTTCTCACTGTGTCCACCATATCCACTTGCAAACACTAGACATCCAAACACGTGCTCGCTAGAGTCTCGACCCGTTGTTTCCACGCGGGTCGCGGAGTCCGAGCTCGGGGTTTGCATTTATTGAGTTTATTATTGTTTTCATCTTGCGCGCTGCATCTCATTATAACGCTAAAAGGCTAAAGGTGACCATGACGTTTAGATCAGCAGGGCCTTAACTCATAAGAAAGGGTTAAGTGTTATATTAATCTGATTCGAGTACTTAAGTATGGTGAATTGCGTGTTGTTGTCCTGTGTATTTTAGAGCACGCTAGTGTTAGCGAGCTAGCTCCAGGACGCACAGTGTGTGTGACGTCTGACTGAACAGTTCTCATCCAGACTAACGTTAGACTCAATCTTGTGTAACACACGCGAGCCCGCGTTTATTACAGACAGATATATGTGGTGTGATCTTCTAGACTGATGCTCCTGAACAACCAACCATCTGTTGAGTTAGACTGTGTAATAGTTATCTATATGCTGGAAGAGTGTGATTATAATTGTACACAGTTTTAGCTCGGGCTGCTGCTGCAGGGGAACGTGCGAGTTCATGTGCTGCTACTGCTGCGCGAGGTCGTTTGCGCGCGAGATGTTTTCCGCACGCCACGTGAATTTGGTCGTGAGTGACAGTATGTGTAGATATGAAGTTTAGGGCGTTAGCAACCAAGATATGACTTCTCTGGTGCATGCTGTTTACTTAATATTTGCGAAATAATCGTTTTTTGACCTTTTTTGTAACTAGATAATCGCTGTTGTTAATGCTATTTAAGCTTGTTTTTATTTATGCCACACAAAACCTCTTATCTGACATATATCACTGCACTGGCTACTCCTGTCTCTAAACAATGTCTCACGGAATCAGAAAACTAGACATTCAGAAACCTTCACTGCCTGTCAGTCACTCTGCGCTTTCGGGCTTTGTAACATCTGATTGGCTCTCGTGTCCGCGGAGGGCGGGACTTTAGAGTGAAAGTGTGTTCCTGAAGGATGAAGGGAAGTTTTATTCAGATTGTAAAACGATTGAGTTTGCGGATTATACTTTTCAAAGCTGCCTGACTCGTTCGTCAGGTTTTAAACATGTGATTTAACTTTAGGCCTGCTTTTAGAACCAAGTAAGCATCTAAAAACAGACGATTTTCCCATCATTTAGCACGGTTTACCTTTTGTTTTAAATCGGTCAAATTAGTTTTCTCTTTTTAAGTTTTGAGTTAAATATTAGCGTCTCGAGATATGTCATGTCATGCTGTGATACAATAATACATTGTGGTAATATATTGATTAATTAGGTATTTGGCCATTTTGATATTATCTCTATCTACCATGAAGTTTTGCTTGTCTGATTAAAAGAAGTGCTACACCATCTAAGAAGCATCATCCTTGTGTCAGTTGTAAAATCTAACAGCCTCATAGTAAAAAAAACAAAATGTTTTGAGTAATTGTCTAAGGCTCCGTCCACACGGAGACGGAGCTTACCCCAATCCAATCTTTTTCCTCGTCTCAAGAAATATCCACGTCCACACGAGACCGCAAAATGATGTAGTATACATGCCAGACCAATATGTGGCGCTGTAATTCTGCCACAGAGATACACTAAAAACAGAGAAGAAGACTTGGACTATGCTCATAAACCTTGCGCATGGTACACAAACGAACATGGAACAATACATTTATTAATCTGTGTTAATGTTAGTTAATAAAAAGACAATCGTTCAGTGTTTGTTCATGTTTTTGTTGCTGTTACGTGACGTAGAGGTGTCTGACTAGGGGGGAGACGTGGGCTGATGACGGAATCGTTTCAGAAAATATACGGATTAGCCGTCCAGACGTCAAATTTATCCACTCTGGGACCCGGTTTCAAAAAATAGCGGTTTCACCATGGATCCGTGTGGAAAAAACGCCTATCCGATAAAAAAAATTTGTGCGTATTCACAGAAACGTGTCTCCGTGTGGACGGGGCCTAAATCTTGCTGTCATTAAAAACCCAGGTTTCTAGATATCCTGACTTTGATCATCAAAGCCCATGTTGGGTGAACATTAATAATTATGCTTTAACACACATTTATCACATGAACGATGCAAGATTAACTTATACACAAGTGTTTATCTTGGTTCTGAATTGATTAAAATTTTTCACAGTGCTTGAAAAAACGATTTTGCAGAGGCTCTTGTGTTTTTGTTTACATTACTGTTTTTAATTTCAAATGTAATTATAAAAATGTGTGCAGTATCTGCTGCTGCTGGCCCTTTAATTATTGAGCTGCTATGGCTACATACATGCATTAATTGTGAAAGAGTCTCTCTCAGATGACAGACAGTGGAGCTAACATCACTTGATTGGCTCTGCTTTGGAAGTACTGCTCGAGATTTCAGAGGTTTCAGAAGAGCTGGAAGTGATGTAGTGTTATTTGAGTGCTGCTTTTTGTCCTTAACACTGTTGTTCAGAGAGTATGAAGCTCGACTGCGCAGGTATGCAGAGCGGGTATGGACGTGTAAAAGCACCGGTAGCAGCCAGCTCACACATAAGGAGGCTTGGGAAGAAGAACAGGAGGTCACAGAGCTGTAAGTAACAAACACGAGTGAATGCATGAGTGAATGAACTTGGAGCATCAACCGCATCATTTAGTTGTCCGTTGTTTTCAGAGTCTTCTGAGAATGGATGCCTCAATATTCAGAGATGTACTGAGCAATTAATTTTTGTTTGTCTCTCTCAATATATAGTAAGATATCAGTGCTTAACCTAGCATTTTTGGGTGTCTAAAGCGTAGAAAGGCTGAGGTACTCTAAAATTTGGCTAATATTACAATAAAACTGAAAATAAATAAACTTGTTCAGAATATTTGTGGTTTAAGAACACATGGAAATAGGTGTGGGTGATATAACA
This sequence comes from Carassius gibelio, assembly GCF_023724105.1. Lineage (NCBI taxonomy): Eukaryota > Metazoa > Chordata > Actinopteri > Cypriniformes > Cyprinidae > Carassius > Carassius gibelio. The sequence goes on along the minus strand of NC_068413.1, from coordinate 22,413,597 downwards.
TTAAGTTTAACAGTATGACTTATTTCACGTTAACAATATATTTCACGATACACCTATTTCTGTTTGTTGTTTTCTTGAACATAGACAAAAGGGCTTTAAATGATAGATAAAATCCTATTTTTGAAAAAGTATTTCACCTTGAATTAATTTTATTGGTAAATTATTTATTTAGTAAAAACATTACATTTATAGATTAACTGCCCCCAGCTTATTGATATTAAATGCAATGTTTAGGTACAATTAAACTTTAAGGTGTTTCTGAATTCTTTACATCTCATGTTATTGTATCAGTTTATAGTATCTAGATACTTTATATTGAAATGTTGTTGATAATAAATTCCTGTTTTCTTTTAATTTTGTAGAATATTATTAAAAGTAGTTATATTAAGAGCAGCATTGTGCAAACTGAACATAGAATTTTTAATCTTCAGTAATAAAAGAATTGATTCAGTGCCACGGGCGGTTTGAACTGACTCAAAGAAGTGTCTTACTTTTTTGCATTTGAATCAGAGAATCATTCGTTAAACCTGTCTTAACAACTTTTATATGGTCAGCGGCATTACAAATATATCAGGAACTTTCAGTATTTAATCCTACTTTTTCATCCAGTATTTTTTTTTAATACCACTGCCCAGCTCTAAAATATTTTATTGGCTTAAAATTCTTAAAAAAAAAAAAAAAAAGTAACTATTTAAAGCCACAGAAATTCACTGGGTGTGGGAAGCCTTTAATTTCCTGCTTTTCTGCTGTATCTAGCAGAGAGCTAGTAAACTAAACTATGACCAAACCTCTGCTCTATCTCATTGATGCCCTTTGACCTTCAACCCCTTCCAGTCTAATAAGAGAGTGCGTTATTGATAGAGTCATCAGCAGTCAGGGGAGGGAGATGCTTTGCTGTTTTACTGCATAAAACAATAACTTCAGGTGAAATTGTGAACTGCTCAACTGATGTACAAACGGCTTTCGATGTGGATGTGACTACTAGCTTAACTAAAAGAAGGTTCAAACATTATTAAAGACAAGTAAACAATCAGTAATAAATCAAAACAAATTTTAAATGATCGAAACAAAGCAATAACACTAAGGTCCTTATTGTCAGGCCCTGCACTGGTTCGCAATAACTTGAAAATCATTGGCTGTCCCATACATTATCTGCTGTATTATATAAGTACAGACAGGACCATTTTTTCATCAATTGTGGTGGTGTATTATCACCGTTCAAAAGTCACAGTTGAGTTAGTTTGTTTTAAACTCATGTAGCTATTGTTTGGTCTGTTTTTGGCAGGCTTCAGGAGGAGTACCCGGTGTGGTTCGAGAAGCCGGTCCTGGAGATTGTGCATCACAACACGGGATCACTGGATAAACTAGTGGATCTGGTCTGGGTGGAGATTCTCACCAAGTATGCTGTGGATGAGGAGTGTGACTTCTTGGTATGTACTTTGATTTAATATTTGGACTAATAAACAAAATGTAGGGTGGGAATTTTGTCAATTGGAATTAGTTTAAAATCCGAAAAAGTAGGGTACTTGTGCTCCGTTCAAAGTGTTTGGCTTGAGGGTGAAGATCCAACTCTATGCATGTTTTGTAAAATATCCTTATCTGTTAAACATTTTATTGGATTGTCCTGGAATTATTACAAGCAGAATGCTCTTTTATGAAGTTACTTCACTTATGGACATATTTAATGAGATTATGCCTGAAAAAGTTTTTATCATGTGTTAATTAAAATAAATCGTATATAATATGACTTATTGTGTTTATTTGTTTTGTTTTCTTTTTTTATTGTAATTTATATGATATTTGTATTTTTGTAATTTACATTTTTGCCATGAAAATAGCTTTAAGTGCTGACATGGCATTAAATAAAATAATCTGAATCTGAATTTAAAGTGTTTGCTTAGATAAAACCTGCAATGGTAAAGCTATTATCTGTTTAAACGTAACTAATGAAAAAGGCAAGGTCAGTTCCCATCTTCCAGTTCTTCTGTTTGCTATTGATGGATGTGAAATAGTAATTCTGTCTCTCTCTCTGTAAGGTTGGCAAGGATAAGACGTTGCATGTGAAAGTGGTAAAGATTCATCCGCTGGAGAATCCTCCAGAAGAGAATGTGGAGAAAAAGCTGGAAGGAGCTTGTGATTCTCCATCCAGTGATAAAGAAAACGCTAGTCAGGAGAACCTGAAGAAGGAGCCACAGTCCAAAGAGGAAGACAGCAGGAGAGAGAGTCTCTGTGAGTCTCAGCTGCTCTTCATGATCATCCTCTTCACAATGTATTATAATAAAAATATAGTTTTTGGTTCATATTCAAATGATTAGTAGCCTAATTGTAATCTTTTATATTGAAGTATAGAATGAAACATTATTATGTTTTTTTCTTTTTTTTTTTCTTTCTGTAGCTGATAGGGCCCGCCGCTCGCCCAGAAAACTCCCAACCAGTATGAAAGAAGAGAAGAAGAAATGGGTCATGCCCAAATTTCTCCCCCACAAGTATGATGTCAAACTTCTCAATGAGGACAAAGTTATCAGTGATGTCCCTGCAGACAGCCTGTTCAGAACTGAGCGGCCTCCAAACAAAGAAATAATGCGCTACTTCATCAGACACTACGCTCTGAGGCTGGGCACGGGAGAGAGCGCCCCCTGGGTGGTGGAGGATGAGTTGGTGAAAAAGTACAACCTGCCAAGCAAATTCAGCGACTTTTTACTGGACCCTCACAAGGTGGGGTACATGTGATAGTTCAGGAAAAACCTGAACCAAAGGTTATTTTATTGTAGAAAATTGTTTTATTGTATTAGATTTTCCTCTGTTTAGTTTTTGGCAGAAAATCCATCAGCTAAGAGGAAAAGCATGAGCTCACCGGAAGGTAAGCCCAATAAGAAGCTGAAGACTGCGGAGACAGAAAAAGACGGTGAGGGAGTCCAAGTAAAAGGGGAAAAGAAGAAAAGTAAAAAAGATTCCCAGAACATACCTCTCAGCCCAACCCTCTGGGGTCATATGCAGGTATTTATACCGAAGCTGACCAAAGCATTTATTTTTATCTTGTGTCATTATGTTTTATTCCATAAAGATTTGTTGAATTTATTTATTTTTCTGTATTTTTTGTTCAGGTGAAGAAAGTTAATGGATCTCCCTTAAAAATGAAAAACTCAGGTACATCTAAGAAATCTGATGGGGAAAACATCCTCAGCACCCCAAAATCAAATAAAAAGCAGGGAGACAAAAAATCCACTGACCCCAAAAAGAGCCGCAAGAGTGGGGTCACCAAGACTCCCAATGACCACAAGCTCTCCAAAAAGGAAGACAAAAGCCCTGGAAGCACCAAGAAACCCAAAATGAAGCAGATGACCCTTTTGGATCTTGCCAAAAGCCCACCTGCTGCAGCTAGCCCAAAAAAGCGAAGCAGAAGTTCAAGTACTGGCTCTACTAAGTTGGGCAAACCTTTGCCACCTATGGCTTTACATCTCCTACGGTTTTACAAGGAGAATAAAGGCAAAGAAGACAAGAAAACCACTCTGTCCTCACTTGTGGCTAAGGCGGCAAAAACACTGTCCACAGAGGATCGCGGTCGGCTTCCTGAGGAGCTGAAAGATCTAGTTCAAAAACGCTGGGAACTGTTTGAGCAGAAACGCAGATGGGCCCTTATGACCGAGGAGGAGAAACGCCAGGATATCAAGCAGAAGCTGCGTGAGAAAGCCAAAGAGCGGAGAGAGAAAGAGCTGCAGGTGAGACGGGAGATGTCCCGCCGTTACGAAGACCAGGAGCTCGAAGGCAAGAGCTTGCCGACATTCCGTCTGTTCGACATGCCCGAGGGGATTCCCAACACCCTCTTTGGTGACATAGCCATGGTAGCTGAGTTCCTTCACTGCTACTCTGGCCTCCTGATGCCTGATGACCAGTATCCCATCACCTCCATCGCTCTGATGGAAGCTTTAGCTGGAGAGAAGGCAGGCTTCCTCTACTTAAACCGTGTGCTGGTGGTGCTGCTGCAAACACTTCTGCAAGATGAGCTGGCCGAAGGTTACAGTGAACTGGACATGCCATTATCTGAGATTCCTCTGAGCATGCACTCCGTATCCGAGCTGGTGCGCTTGTGTTTGCGGCCAACGGATGCCCATGAAGAAGAGAGCGCACGTGGCTCAGATGACTGGCAGCCTGGTGCTGGCTACGATGATGTGGTGAGCAGTGAGTTCTTGGAAAAGCTGGAGACGTCGGAAGTGTTTGAACTGAACTCTCAGGAGAAGGTCAGCCTGCTGGTGGCGCTGTGTCATCGTATCCTCATGACCTATTCGGTGGAAGATCACGTGGAAGCCACTCAGCAGCGATCGGCCGAGCTGTGGAGGGAGCGGCTTGCTGCGCTTAAAGAAGTCAAAGAACATAAAAAGGCAGAGAAGCAAAAACGCAAAGAGCAGATCGAGGAAAAAACTGATGCTAGCGGAGAGGCACTAATGAGGGCAGATAGGGGGAAAGATTCAAATGTGAAAAAAGAGACACCCAAAGTGGAATCAGAGCCAGAGGACATGATCAGCACAGTGAAAAGCAGACGTCTGATGGCCATTCAGGCCAAGAAAGAAAAGGAAGAGCAGGAACGGCTAAACAAAGGTGAGAGACATGGAAAAGGAAATTCAGAAGGTCAGAAACTAGGTTGAAAAAAAACTGGTTGAAAGTGAGAATAAAGTGGTATTCCAGAAACCTGCAAAGAGACTCTTTGCTCTTTTTGGAGTAAAATGGGTTGTGAAAGCAGGTTTATAGTACGCTTTAACATTTACACTACTAAAATCAAGTACATTTAATCAAGAAATGCACTTTAAATTCATCAAAGTTGATTAAATTGATCAAATGGATTGAACTTTCTACCCATCAAAGAATCCTGAAAAGGTGCACCATGGTTTCCTGAAAAACAACTGATAAGAAGAAGATAAATAAGAAACATTTGTTGAGCACCAAATGAGAATATTAGAATGATAATGTGACACTGACGACTGGTAATGTAGGTTTGCCATTTCAGGAATAAGTTATTTTAAAATATAAAATGAATTGATTTTTAACTTACTTTATTTTATAGTACTACAGTTTTTATTGTGTCTTTCTAATATTCGAATGAACAAAGCCTTTGTGAACATAAAGGACTTCCAAAAACATTCAAAATCTTACCAACCTCAAATGTTTGAATGGTAACATTTATGTATCTTTTGTTTTAGTGAATACTTTATTCCAAAATGTAAGGAAATTCACTTTACAATTAATATGAAGTAACTTTGATCTTGTATACACCGGACAAGTGTATGCAAAGTAGGTTCTAAAGATTTCAAATGCATCAAGTGAAAAAACTTAGAGCTGCTTAATGGAACTGCAGGGAGTTGCATGTCATGATGGAAAACATTATATAAGATTAAAAATGTTATTTTAAACCATTATATATGCATCTGTTGCAGAGCGTATGGAGAAGGAAGCAGAGGAGGAGCGAATCAGGAGGCAGAAAGCCGGAGCAGAGAAAGCCTTCCAGGATGCCGTCACTAAAGCGAAGCTGGTGCTGAGGAGAACACCACTGGGCACCGACCGCCATCACAACCGCTACTGGCTGTTCTCTGATGTGGTTCCTGGTCTGTATATTGAGAAGGGATGGGTTCATGAGAGTATAGACTACACATTCACTCTTCCTCCTGAAGAGGAGCCCGTGTCGACAGAGGAAGACAAAGAGGACGAGATGGAAGGTTAGTCCACCTACACATTTTCTAAAATACTTAATCTTTGTATTTTGTTTCATAATAGTAGGGCCAAATTAACTTCGATAAGTTATTAACAATAGTTTTTGGAAGAGTTTAAATATTGGCCACATAAAAATTTTCATTTTCTATACTGATTTTTCTGCTGAAGTACTAAATCTGTTGTTCACAGAAGCAAACTTTTTGGTGGTAAAAAATGTTTTTTGGTTCTTGGTACGAGCTTTAATTTAACCAGTGGAATGTATAATTTATAAATAAAATGCTGTTATTTGCAACACAAAAACTAAGGTTAAATGTGTCTGTTCAGATGGAGAGAAAGAGGATGAAGGCAGCATAGTCAGCACTTCTAATGAAAATGGCCAGCAGGGGGCACCGGTGCCTGAGACCTGTTTTGAGACCACTGTGCCCAAACAAGGCCAAAACCTCTGGTAAGTGTTCTTGCAAATTCCCAGTTGTATCGTTGGTGTCTGGGAAATCAGCCTTTAAGTAATTTGTGGCTCCAAGCTTTTTTTTTTTTTGTATGAGACTATGCATTGTATTGTAGCAAAGAATTCCAAAAGGAAAAATGGGCTAAAATGAGTTCTAATGAAGATTTACAGTCCCATGGATCAAGACATGGCATGACATCTGTCTGGACATCAGTATTGTGCAGCAACACAAATGCTTGTTCTTAAATTGTTTTCCCAGGTTTATGTGTGATTCGCAAGAAGAGCTCGATGAGCTAATAGAAAGTCTTCACCCTCAGGGAGTAAGAGAGAGTGAACTCAAACTCAGGCTCCAGGTTAAGTGAGTATACACACACTCTTCTCCTTCTTTCCTGAAAATAGATATTTCAATCCCAGGGAAATCGATTAATAATGATGTCTTTATTCTAGTTACCAGGAAATCTTGCATTCCATCCATCTGATGAAAAAGGGTAACCCAGGCCTGAAGAGCTGTGATGGATACCAGGAGCTGCTTATGTTCTCACGCAGTGACATTATCGAGGTAGCATCTCGTCTTCAGAAAGGAGGCCTTGGATACATGGAGGACACATCTGAGTTTGAAGAAAGGGTGAGAGACATTGAGACTACATGGGGTGGCCACTATAACCAATATCTTTTCACAGTATGGTGTTTGTAGCTGTTACTCTGCAGCCAGCTACTTGGATATCTCTATCTCTTTAAACAGACCTGACCTCTCACTTGTGCTTTCAGGTGCGTGACTTGGAGAAGCTGCAGGATTTTGGGGAGTGTGTGATCACTCTGCAAGAGAGCGTGATCAAGAAGTTTCTGCAGGGCTTCATGGCACCCAAACAGAAGAAGAAAAAGAAGACCGGTGGAGAGGAGAGCACGACGGCGGAGGAAGTGGATGATCAGAAGAAACTGGCTGAAGAGGCCAGGGTGAGTGTTTTGAAGAGGGTTTCAAGATACTAACATTGCAGTAGTTTATTTCTCGATTCTTAATACCATAGCCGAAAATATAATAACATATTAAAACCGTGGCATGCATTCTTTGTGTCCTAGTGAAGTGAACATTGTAGCATTGTGTTCACCGAATGAACAAGCAGAAATAAAGGGAAAAGAAACAAATTTGTCTTCATCAGTACTTGGCAAAAACATGAAGATGAAACCAGATGAGAAACGAACACTACGGCTGCATTGCATTTAATAGAAGAATTATTTGTATCAAAAACTGTCATTTTGTTTTTAAGGAAACTGTGATAAATATTTTTCCGGATACTTTGAATAGAAAATTCAAAACTGCAGCATTTATAAAAAAAATATTTTTTGTAAAAATCTTCACTCCAACTGATCAGTTTAATGCATCCTTGCCAGAGAAAGAGAGTGGAGTGAATCGGCAACAATTTCCTTTCTGCTCTCCAAGCATTCAATATTCACTCCTCCTGCTTGTTAACAGAAATGCTGCTTCGCTTTCACTGCATAAAGAAATCTGTCCTAATAGCTGCTTCACTCTAAAAGTATGTCAGTATCTTTGAAATATCACAAGTTCTACCAAGAACATACACTTAAAGAAAAATAAATTCACAATCCTAGAAGAAAAAGCTTCAACGTGGTTATATATTAGGCTATTAACTGATTGTTTAGCTCACTTTTGAAAGGAAAAAAGGATCTGGAGTTATGTTTTATTATTGAGAAATGAGTAGGCCTATGCTCACATACTAGTGTATGTGTATTCACGTTTTCTCACAAGACTAAACTTATTCTGCATATTGAATTTCTAGGTAGCAACCGCGGTGGAGAAGTGGAAAACTGCAGTCCGTGAAGCTCAGACTTTCTCTCGTATGCACGTTCTGCTCGGCATGCTGGATGCCTGCATCAAGTGGGATATGTCTGCAGAGAACTCTCGCTGTAAAGTGTGCCGCAGGAAAGGTGAGACTCCTGAAGATCAACCTCAAAAGCTATGAAGCGTTATTTGATGTGTGCATTTCAGAGGCTTTAGAGTAGTGTATGTTTTTAAACAGTGTCAAAAGTCTGGACATCATAAATCCTGCAAAACTATGAAATGACACATTGCAACTTTGTATAATGTAAAGACAAAAAATGTATATTTAGTCATTTTCAGTGTGCCACTCTTTGTCTAGATTCCAAACTCTGCTCACTCTGGATATTCATTCAGCACACTTTTTGGGCCGCATCCTGGGATGCTTTTTATTCCACATTGAGCAAGTTCACACTGACTGCTTTTCCTCCTCTATCCAGTTAAATTAAGCAAGCATTTCTTTTAATTTAAGAAGTCACATTTTGCACAGTTTATATTGGGCTATGAAACCTTTCAAGTGTTCTAGCTTTCAGATTGTCATGTTCAGTGATTCACATTAATTACCTAGACTGTAGCGCTCTTCCATGGTTTTGTACTTGAAAATATACATTTTTCAAGCTCCACCTACTATAGTCTATTAAAAACATGGAACACTACTGCTTGTGAAACACATGACCTTCAGACTCCGAGAGTAGTTACTTTACACCTTTAGAGTATGAAATATAGAGTGAAACACAAGGGACAGAATGACCTTCAAAGAGAGAATGTCTGAGATTTAAACGGCACCTGTTGCTGTAATGTGAGCGGCACTCAAAAGAAAGTACTGCGTGGTAACAGGAAGATTTAACATGTAATTGATCTGTTTTATGATTGTCTTTCTCAGTAGGGGAGGATGATAAGCTGATTCTCTGTGATGAGTGTAATAAAGCCTTCCATCTGTTCTGTCTGCGGCCGGCACTGTACCGTATACCGGAGGGTGAGTGGCTGTGCCCAGCCTGTCAGCCAATTACCGCCCGACGCAGCTCCAGGGGCAGGTAAGAGCACGCACACATTGGGCCTCTTTCATTAAATGTAAAACAATTGAGAGGTTTCTATATATAAATGCATGCTCCAAGATTCTCATAATTCATTTACACATTTCTGATTATAGAAACTATAAGGAGGACACTGAGGAAGAGGAGGACTCAGAGGAGGAATACTCTGAAGACTCTGAAGAGGAAGAATCAGAAGAAGAATACAGACACACGGGCCACAGCTGTGAGTGTTACTCTGAGAGCTTTGAAAACTGATAGACTTTTTCATTAGGGGGTGGGCGGATTTATTTTCTTCACAATAATATTTTAGGAGAAAAAAACCTGTTTATCAAATGTATTGTAGTATCATGATATGCTCAAGGGTCTGAAACGCTCTTAAAAGTTTTAGCACTAACTAGTTTTGACTTTGTTTGGATGTCACAGTGAGATCGAGGAAGAAGGTGAAGTCGTCTTTGAAGCCCAGAGTGCAGAGTAAACCACCACAGAAGAAGCATTCCCCTCCTAGTGTCAAACCAGCTCTCAGACCGGCTTCCAAGCCTGATCCAAGACCTGCACTCAGATCTGCTTCCAGACCGGATCCAAGACCTTCACTCAGATCTGCTTCTAAACCAGATCCAAAGCCTGCTGTCAGATCTGCTTCCAGACCAGATCTTAGACCTGCTCCCAGACCTGTTTCCAACCCAGATCCTAAACCGGATCCCAAACCTGCTTCTAAACCAGATCCCAAACCTGCTTCTAAACCGGATCCCAAACCTGCTTCTAAACCAGATCCCAAACCTGCTCCTAAACCAGATCCCCAACCTGCTCCTAAACCGGATCGCAGACAATTGCCTAAATTTCGACCTGAGCTGGTGAGTAAAACATGACATGTGGAAGTGTGATGTGTTTAGTACTGTTATCCTGCACAACAATTAAATAGGGCAAAAAAAGCTTAAAATTAACCAGTTTTCTCCAGTTTTATCATCTGGGTTTACAAATAACATTGCCACATCACAAACTGTGACGTCAACACAAAGGACTAGATGCACAAATGACTAGAGCTGCTCCGATCACGATCGGCATCTTGTCAGTAAAGCCGGTTCTCTAATCAGCGGTAAATTCCCTCAGGTGCGTGATTTCACATAGAGCAGCTGTTACTACATGGAGCCATTGTTAACTGAGAAGATGCGCAAATCCACGTTCATTTTCAGTGTTTGATTTGCACTTCTCAGTTAACAACGGCTCTGTGTAGTAACAGCTGCTCTATGTGAAATCACGCACCTGAGGGAATTAACCGCTGATTAGAGAACCGGCTTTACTGACGAGATGCACATTAACGATCGTGATCGAAGCAGCCCTATCAATGACGCTTCGGTGTTTATCAAATTATTCATGAGACCACAAAATGTATAATTCTTAAGTGTTGATTGTGTGCAGGTGCGACAGAGCTCCAATCCTCTGTTGAAGAAACAAGCTATTGAAGTAGGGAAATGTGAGGACATTCTTCAGAAGCTGATAAAATACCAACACAGCTGGCCCTTCAGGTACATCCTCTCTAGACCTCAGGGTTGATTGTGATTTTTTTTTTTTTTTAATTTACAAAATTTTTGTTGATAACACCTTTTTAAAATAACATGTTATGAGACTAAATGTGAAGACTACCTAAAGGCTACATGCCATTGTTTTAATATTAATTCATGTTTATACCGAGAGACGTGGGACTTGATACCGGTGGTGGGGCGCAGGTGTAGCTCATCTCCAATCACTACACCTGGCCTCACTCCTCGTTCCCACGCCTTTCGGCCCCGCCCCACTCGCCACAGTGATCTTTAACTTCTTATAGTGTGATGTGCTATTTGGACATTGTGTATCATTAATGCAGTAAATGTAAAAAGTGAAGAAGTGCTTCCACTTTCTCTCATCCAGGGAACCTGTATCTGCTGAAGAAGCCAAGGGTTATCGGGACATCATCCGCTGCCCGATGGACTTCACCACAATGCAGGACAAGTTCAAATCCTCCCAGTACCACTGCGCAAGCGATTTTCTCGAGGACTTGAAGCTCATCTTCTCAAATGCGGAGGAGTACCACCAGCCCGAAAGTGACGTCCTGACGTGCATGGCACGCACAGAGCAGTCATTCATCGAGCTCCTGCAGGAGAGCCTCCCTGGGATTGGCTACCTGCGACGGCGAAGTAGCAAGCGCCTGGCCACTCACTCCGAAGAGGATGGGGACGACGACGAGGAGGAGAGGGGGAAGAAGATACAAAACGGGAAGCAAGAGAGGGCCTCATCCAGCCAGAAGGAAGATGATGAGGAAGACTCTGGACAGAAGAAGAGCAAACAGAGCGGTGGACAACAGAAACAAGATGACAGCGAAAGTGAGGAGGAGGAGGAGGAGGAGGAGGAGGAGGAGGAGGATGATGATGATGAGGAAGAGTCTTTGAGAAGGAAGAGCAAGCGGACAAATCGTAAAGATTATCGGGAGCAGGACAGTGACAGTGAGAGGGACAGCAGGAGAACTGGATTGAGACGGACTGCACGAGGTGTGACGGATGACCAGGAGACCAGCAGTGACGAGGACTCGGACGTCCAGCGACATTCCAAGAGGCCCAAACGCTCATGAAGACCAGGGTGCTTTGGGTTCTTTGTATTCATTTTTGTACCCCCTCCTTACTAATCAGAAGGCCTAACGGGCGCCCCATACCCACTGCATATTGGACAGAACTTTTGCTCACCCTGATGTAGATGTCTTGGTTTATTTTACTTTTTGGAAGTTTTTATGTTAATATTGGAGAAAACGGATTTATATTTGTAAGTTGATTAATAATGCTAACACTTGGTTTTTTTTTAACCTGAAGATTTGCATTGAAAAAGAGATGTCATCTCATTGAGCTCTTAAGACTTTTTCAATTGATATTTGACTTAAAAAAAAAAAACTTTAATAATAAAATTAAAAAAAAAAAAAAAGATTGTAATTGGGTTGCAGATACCACCAAGCCGTGTTTCATTTTGACGGCTTGAGAGGTTTCACAGTAAATGTCATGAAGTGATTCAGAATGAAACGCATCCTTTTGGATGGACCTTCTTGAGGCCTTTTAAATGAATTCATTAGTGAGCATCCAGAACTAGGCTCTTTCAATGAACTGACGTTATGTGTTTTGTCTCATAAGAGTCGTTTAATTGGCTCTAAACCCCCATGGTGGCATGAAATTGAACTAAAGGTTTTTATTTTTGAATGTGCCACCACTTTTTTCTTTTCTTCAGTCATTTATTATTTTGCTGTTTTTCATAAAAGCTATCATCTTTGCTTTCAGTTAAACAACTTCTGTTTATGAAAAGCAGGAGATCACTGATCTTGTTCATTGGGATCTATCTAGCAATTTCTGTAAAACCTCATGCTGCTCTTATTCCCTAGAAACCAGTAGGTGGCACTCTACTACAGTTGTCTTGGGAAGAAACGCTCCCATTGGTGTAAAACTGACATTTGAATGTTATATCCCCACTAAAGACCTTTTGCAGTGATAAGTTGAACCTAAAATCCAGATGGAAAAGTCCGATGTGAAACACTCAAGTGAAATTATATGATCTGATTTCTTTTTTCATATGACTATGTAAATAATAAGCTTTGACTATATTTTGGTGTTTGATCGTAGCCACGGAAGTCTCAGTTTAAGATCGTGATGTTTGTCCACAGCAGATGTGTTGCTCAGGGCTTTATTCTGGATTAAAACTCATTTTTATTGGAGATTTCGGCTTTAATTTCCCACCCTCAATCTAGAATAGGTTTATTTTTAACTTCGGAAGCGAGGTCACTCTATCATAACCTGCTATGTTTGGTTTATAATATTCTTTGGGCTTGACATTTCTTTTATATCTTTTTTGGTTTAGTACTATTTTCGTAATCTTTACCTCATGTTATCCATCATGTGACCTGTTGTTTTCCATCGGTAAAACATGCCAAATGGTATGTACGTACCTTTAAGATTGGCAGGCTTGGAAAGTGAGTTCCCTCTCACAGGTATAAATGCTTTCTTTCAGTTTGGAGGTAGTAGTGGTGGTCAAAACTGTTTTCATATGTATTCATAGCTCCACAGCCTGCAGGGAAACTAAACTTTAAGGATATCCCTACCCTTTTTTTGCACCCACAGATTTCCTAAGACTTCATTCAGTTTTCTGAAAGTGTTTTTTTATTTTTATTTTATACCCCTTCAGTGTCACTGCCAGTCGTAAAATCTTGTGTTATATAAACACGGGGGGCCAGGGATATTTGGGGGCCGATAGTTTTTTTTTTTTTTTTTTCTTCTTTTTTTTGTGTAATTTCTTTACTTTTTAATAAAACATTGTGCAATGTCCAAGATTTGTCATGGTCTCTAATCCCCTCCTGTTTGTCTCACCTGAACCATAAAGAGTCTTAATAGGTCATCATATTTGGGCTTCGTTTCAAAACTCACATGTGTTTCAAGGAATTATGGGGATGTCCTTTACGCAGGAAAGGTGATCCTGTTTTTGAAGGTTCCATATTCTTGCTGAAGTTTAAAGTATACTGCATATTTTGTGAAATCCAAACCCATAATTCATCTCTGTGGACGCCTTAGAAAAAGAAAAAAAAAGTAATCAAAATGTTAAGTTATTATTAAAGTTGTGATGAAACAAGTATCAACAAATCATGATATGTGCACTCAAAAATGGAGGCTGTATAAGCATTGATGTGAAGTGATAGGAAATGTCTGTTTTGCTGTAAGTTTGAGTTATGATAATTTATTTAAAATTAAAATTGTGGTTAAAAAGTGCATTTATACGCCCATTAACATGCATTTACAGAATAGTGTGAATTTTTATTTTATTCAACATTTTAAAGCTCTTTTAATTAAAAAATAACCCCAAATTGTATTATGCATTTATTATACTTTAAGGAGTAATTAGTTTAGCAACATGCTAATGTCAAACTTTTGAAATCAGTCGTCAATGTGATCGTTACCATGTAGTGTTTCCTTAAAAGAGCACAGCTAGGTTTTAGAACAGAGCCTTAGGCTACGTTTACACGACAACGGTTTAGTCAGAAACTGAAATGTTTTTACCTTGCATTCTTAAAAAGTGTTTTCAAAATGATTCGCGTTTACATATCTGAAAATGGCCAGAAATTCTGTATTACGTATTCCAGGCCAGTAGTTGGCGCTGTCACATTGTTATATATATATATATATATATATATATATATATATATATATATATATATATATATATATATATATATATATATAAAACTTTTAGGGAAGTGACGATTATATGTTGTATTTGAAGCATCTCCACTGTTGGTTGTAATATTAGTGAAGTAAATCCACACTTAGCTGGTTTGCAAACTCTTGAGCAGCAACAACAGTACCATGCACACCGCCATTGTGTATGTTTGTTCACGCTTGCCTTTATAATTGACACGTGCTACACGTCTACATACCTAACATGTACTATGCACATGCATGACGTCACGCTTTTCAAAGATTACCGTATTGGGGGTTTACACGGAATCAATAACTTTGCCGTTCTCAAGAACATCCCCTTTCAACCAGTTTTCAAAATGATGCGTTCCCAGTCCCCGTGTAAATAAACAGGCAAAACACATTAAAAGTTTCCAATTTTTGGCTGAAATCTTGTCATGCTGAAAGCACGGCAGTCGTTATTTGGAAAGGTATCGTTCTTTGACTTTTATTTCATGATTGAAAGACGTTTATCTCAACGGTTCCTGCACTGGTCCATGCGTAATGGGGCCCTGATCATGAAAGGGTGAGAGAGTATAGAGCGAGGTCCGCCATTCATTCTTTAATTACACACTCTAGTGTTTTTGTTGGAAGTCTCGGGTGGCAGAAGGTAATTGCCCTTCCTCACGTCGCCGCTCAGCCAGCCTGGCTCCAGACTTTCCACTGAGGACAGAGACTGGGCTAAAACCTGACAGAGAAATTAATATTTGAAGTGCTTGGATTGAAAGAACACTGGAGGAGGAGAAAGAATGATGATAGCTTAAGGTATGTTGATTGAGTAAAGTGTATGGGAAGTAGCTGGCCGTAGTGACGCATCCTCTTCTGTTCCTGATTGAATTGTGTGTTGTAATCCTGCTTTCTTCTACATCAGGGTCCTCGTGTACACACTAAACAGGCATTGAAAATCGTGTATGGCTCTTCCCACAAATTAACTTTGCACAGCTCTAACATACATTAAGGATTTATGTCACTTTTACCGTTTCTTGTAGGATGCAGCCTTCCAAGTTTTGGGGTTACGGGACCCCTGAAGAGAATTGTACACTTGCATATAAACATAACTACAGCACATCAATAATGGTCCGTTCTTGAATTTTATATGTTGGAAGCAGAACAGATGGGAAAACGAAAAGATCTGAGTGACTTTGACAAAGGCTAAAAATAGTGATGGCTAGAGTGACCTGGTAACTACCAACAGTGGCAAGAAAGGAAACAAGTAAACGCAAATCAAGCTCATAGATGCTTAAATGATGATTTTTTAGATAATTGTGTTTATAAACTACACGTGAGAAACAGTTATCCATGATCCCACCAAAAATATCCAGCTATCAGCTGATACAAGAAAATAATAAAATAAAAACTTTATAGCGTCTGCCCACTGCCATAAAGAGGGATGTAATGAGTAAGTCTCATTACACAGTTAAAATTATGTAATTTGAGTTAGTATCCCTCCACTCACAAATCATTTTAAGTTGTGTAAATATGCCTGTTTTGCAATAAACATAAAAATTGTTTCTCTATACATGTTTAACATCTTTAAATCAATAGTTTTATATCTCTGTCATTGTTAATTTTGACTGTCATTTGCAATCCTTCAATAAGTGGAACTGTTAAATACACAGTCTTGTCCTCTTGACCAGTATGGAGTCAATATAATGTCATGCACACACACGCACACACACATATGCAAAATAATAAAGTTTTGCTAACAAAAATGAAAGTAGTGAGAAAAAATAAATATGCTTTTTGCAATCAAAAATAAAGAATAGCAAAAATAAGTTTTGCAAACAAAAATAAAGAATTGTAAAATATAAATGAATTTATTAATTAATTTGTAACAATGCTTTTATTTAGCATTTCAGTCAAGTTTGAGCTTGCAACTCCATTTTTCCCTTTGCGCTTGCGTTTCAGCCATAGACTGTATATAAACATGGACGTAGTGTCCGTGACGTAACCCGTAGACTCCTAAAAAGTGTTTTTGAAGCATAGAAAGTAAAAGAAATGGACACAGCGACCCCATTTGATTCAACAGAGACAAGTGAAGTCAATTAGTCACTTCCTGGGGGTCAAGCGTACTGCGCAGACTCAAACTGAACTTGATGACATAGATAGATAGCTTCAATAAAATATGAAACCCTTCCCCCTGTTTTGAAGCCTAAAGTATGCAGAGCGGGCAATCGCCATCTTGGCAGCACGTCACCATGCGACTCTTCCGGACAATCAAAAATAGGCAAAAAGGCGGGAGCTACTTGCTGAAGCCACGCCCACCTAGCACGATGCCAGTGTCAGCAGCGGCAATCCACCTGTCACTCAAGTGGCCACGCCCTTAATTATGCAGAACTTTAAGTCTTAATATAATTTAAACGGATGAGTTTAAATTCACCCTCCTCACAGTTGTCATGCCAGGTAAAATTTGCTATTTAGACCAACATAATGTTTTGCACTAGGCTGTAAACTTTTTTTTCTGCTGTAAAGTTGGGCATTTTAACGTGGGCAGTCTATGGGACTGACTCTCTTCTGCAGCCAGCCTCAAGCGACCATTCAATGAATTGCGGTTTATGTCACTTCCTCATTGGCCTCACAAGAGAGCGGGAGGTTGGCTCTCGGTTTCAGCATGTCTCACTGGCACTGTTTTCACATTGGGGGTGGAGTCAAGGGATGGGGGCGTGTACAATATGCCTCCATGCGATGTAGACAGCATTCAAATTAAGTTTATTATGAATAAATGTTACATAAAGAACATGAAATAAAATAGGCCTACAAATCTTGTAAGTCTGAATCTGCTGGACGGTAGCTCTCTGGGAGCAGGGTTGTTCTATGATCCATGAGATGTGCTGGGCCAACACATCTAGGGGTAGCCAAACCTGTGTTGGTAAGTATTTTTATATTCGTTGTTATGTATTTAATTTGTCTTCCCTTCATTACAATCTCTTTACTTAACGTTCAGGACTGCGTTTCCCAAAAGCATCTTAATCCTAAATTGATTGTAGAACTATTGTCATCTTCTGGCTTACGATGCTTTTGGTAATCGCAGTCCTGAAGAGTTTTGTAAATAATAGCCTGTTCCTATAAATGTCCTATATGCAAATAAGGCTTTGATTATGCTATATCACATTTTAACTGGAAGTGCACTTTAGAAGATGAATTTAACAATAACTCTAGAAATACCCTAACCCTATAATTATAAATACTAGAATTATAAATCAATAATTTTCTAGTTTCATTTGTATATGAAAACACCACTCGTGAAGTCAAAACTTTATTGGCATTATTGTGAGCCGTTTAAGGAATTTGCAAAATATATTGTAGCATATACTAACATTACACAGAATGTTTATTAGGGAAAGCAATACACAAACTGAAAGGGTAAATAAGCATAACAATAAATATATAAAATATAGCCCTTATTATATACAGTTAGCCTATATAATAATAATAATAATAATAATAGCCTAATATACACATATATTACGTAAAAAGTCATGATCAATGGACTGTGGGATGGATACAAATATTTTATCAGTCTCTGATAATCTCAGGTTGCTATGGTCAAACACTATTAATACACATTTATTTAACCAAATGAAACAACACACATCATAATGCTATAAAAGTGCACATTGAAAGACAGCAGATGTTTATGTTAACAACTTATTCTAGAGCAAATGCTGCTAATACACATATGCATTTGTTAATAAAGTTAATAAAACAAAAATATGCATGTTTTAATGCTAGTGTATAAAAGGAAATGATCCACTCACAAGCCTTTGTTCATGACGGAACCTGGATCAGTGAGCTGCGTCTTCACTTCCAGGGAGGTGTGTACAACATGCCCCGTCCCTTGACTCCACCCCCATGTCAAAACAGTACCAGAAAGTGAGACGCGCAGAAATGTGAAGCGCAAAGGGATAAACTGTATTGCAAGCTCGAAACTTTTCATTTTCTTTTGCAATTCTTTATTTTTGTTTGCAAAAGCAAATTTTTTTTCTAAATACTTTAATTTTCATTTGCAAAATTCTATTCTTTTGCGACTACCATATTTTTCGGACTATAAGTCGCACCTGAGTATAAGTCGCATCAGTCCAAAAATACGTCATGATGAGGAAAAAAACATATACAAGTCGCACTGGACTATAAGTCGCATTTATTTAGAACCAAGAACCAAGAGAAAGCATTACCATCTACAGCCGCAAGAGGGCGTTCTATGTTTTCAGTGTAGACTACAGAAGAACTGAGCAGCATAGAGCGCCCTCTCGCAGCTGTAGACGGTAATGTTTTCTCTTGGTTCATTTCTCTCGGTTCATGTCAAATTAATTTTGATAAATAAATCGCACCTGACTATAAGTCACAGGACCAGCCAAACAATGAAAAACAAGTGTGACTTATAGTCCCTATGTGGCATTATATTGACTCCATAGACCAATATATATATATATGCATGCAGGTGGGTAGTGTTCCATTCTGAATGTAGTCATGTATAGGTACATGTTGTTTATGTAATGGTAGTTATATAAACAAAGGAAGCTTATCTTAGACATGTTTGGATTGGGTTTGTTTCTGATGCAGAGCAGCATATTGTTCTTACACCATGGTTTAAAAGAGATTGGATTTAGCATTGTGTGTGTGCGGCACAGTTGAGAGGGAATTAAAGATGAAGACATCAAAGTGTGTGACAATAGAAAGGAATCTCTACCCACACACACGAAGCAGCTCAAACGAGCCATTAAAGGAACGGGCAGAAGCAGCTGTCTAGGAGCTGCAGGAAAAGGAGGATTTTTCAGTGGAATTGTAATACTGTGTAACTGAGAACTCTTAATTCAAGAGAGAGGGTGTGTGTGTCAGAGGGCAGAGTCTGTGATTTTTGTGTTCCTGTAAAGGTATTTGTTTACATAGGATAATTTTTTCTGTGAATAGTGTGTTTGTGCTTTTGGCATTCGCATGAGTGTGAAGAGGTGTGTGTGTGTTAATATGGAGCAGTAAGGGACCTGCAGGCCTATAAAGGAGTCTTTGAATGGCAGAAGGAGCTATAATTCATTACAGATGTGAAGGTAATCATACCCAGACAGGTTTAGTGGCTGCCACGGCCCAACGACAGGAGACCCAGTCTGGGCACTGCGACAGGACGGCGTGGGTGCTCAGCAAGGTCAACTTTATATGGCACCTACAGACGCAAATCAACACAAGATGATTTTGTAAGAAATTATTCATTTTTTAATTTGTTAAACATTTTTAAATCTGATTTCAATTCAATATACATATATTTAGAAAGGCTACATCAAATACCTTTGCTTATGTCTGTTTTTTTTTTCTTTTTCAAATTATACAAAATCTGGAAATACACATAGTCTACGTGTTTTAATTCATAATTTTATTATCAATACAAACAGTGAGCAAACTTTATAAACAAATAAACAAGGTACTATTGCATACCATATATTATGGTATTTGTTTAAAATGCACACAGATATTATTGTATGTGAATATGGTGATTATTCACCATGGTAAAATACTGGTATTAATGATTGTAAGATTTTCTAATTTGAAAGAAGTCCATTATGTTAACTAAAAATGCATTATTTGATCAAAATTTGAATAAAAAAGTAATATTATGAAATATTATTTAAAATAACTGATTTCTATGTTTTATTTTTTTCAGCATCCTTACTCCAGTCTTCAGTATAACATGATCTTTCAGAAATCATTTTTACCTGCTGATTTTCTGTTTAAGAAACAGTTCAAGATTCACAATTCATTTTACTACTCAATATTTTTATGGAAACCTTGACACATTTTTGACAGGATTCTTTGATGAATAGAACATTCAAAAGCACTGCATTCATCTTTCGTAACATTCTAAATATTTTGATTAAATACCTCCTCGAAGAATAAAAGTATGAATTTATATATATATATATCCAAGTACCACAGCGTTACTTACATGTAATAACATCACTGCTCCACTTTTAGTGTTATTCTCACCTTAAGAAAAACAGGAACTGTTTCTCTGACACAATCATCCACTATGACTCCACTATAAGCTCTGAGTTAAAGTCTATCTATGCACACACTGCCTGTGTTTCTTTGCTTGAAAGAGCCAATTGAAGACCTCTGCAGGCCCCATTCCGTCTGCGCACACTAACCTTTACCATTCCAACCTCACCGGTACCCACCACTTAGTCATACAGAAGCCCACTCACATGAGGCAGCATGGGGAAGACTGTTTCATCCCTAAGACTAAATAACGAGAGAGGTGATGATGGATGGCTTTCTAAACTTTATATGAAACATTTATTTAACTTTATCAACCGTAAACGGTCAATGGGGTTAATCTACAATGTCATATACGCATCGTTATGCAATATTAATAATGTGTGCATAATAAATCGCATTACTATGAAATATTATTAATGCACAATTTGACCAGTACCACATCATCATTCAGTCCGGCTGGTACTGTATTTCCCTCTTAATTTCTTTGTGGACAGACATGGAGAAAAGGGAGGAGGGGTTGAGACAAAAGAGTTTCTGTGCAAAACCATGAAGGTGTTCCGCTCGGCCAGGGAAGAAAAAACAAACAGAAGCGAGAAGGAGAGAAGAGAAGGAGAGACGTGATTTCGCACCCTCAGCGGCTCCAGTATGCGAAGACTTTAGCTCTCTTCCTGTTCCACACACATGGACAGATGCCCTTCATGAAGATCGTCTGACATCCATCCTGAGGACAAACACAGACAGGCTCTGCCCTTGCCGAGGGGCATCAATTACACTTTTAATTAAAAACTAACACCCCAAATAAATTGGGGTCTGGACCCTTTAACCCCTGTCCTCTTCACACACCACACACCTCTTCATACAATCCTTCTTACTCTGTATCAGTAAATGTGGCCAGATAAGGGTTAATGTGAGAAGAAATATTCAAGTGTCATTTCAGCACCATCAATGTCTAACTAATTAGTACTGTTTGCAAAGTCAAAGCTCACTGATTTTAATTATTCCTATGAGGGGTTGGGGACTTGAACAACCCTCTAACCCTAGGTGTTAACCTTGATTGTGTTGAACTTGTTCTGAAAGGACATGAATGATAACCAGAGGCGTCATGCCCATTTCAAAGTGATGGGGCACGTGCCTCATCAGATTTTTGAGCCGAGTCAAGTGGATTTTGAATGCAGCTTACAAAAGACAAACAATAGCCAATAATATTTTCTATATTTAATACAGTCACACCAGAGTGATTAAATCATTCATCGCGTCAAATCACCAGCCGCTAAATTGAGATCTGCATTCGTTGGCTGGTGCTGAGCCAGAGACTGATGCGTTTATACAGCACAACGCATTTTAACCAATCACACACTGTTGGGCTTATGAATGCAATGACCAATCAGAGGCCCAGTAGTTTACATAATGAGTTTTAAATAAGCTTAAACATGTGATATGAATTTATGTCTCTTTAAGCATTATAATATTGCATTAATCCATAAAAATGTAACTAATTCAATTACTCACTTACTATTTCTTATATGTCTTTTTCTTGTTACTTTTTGTCAATGTCAAATAACACAAACTACCTAATTAATAAGCCTCAGGCTGAAAGAAGTCATATGTCTCTGTAACTCACTCCTGATTTCTCTCAACATGGGGACAGAATAGATGTCAGTGAATAAATGAGAAAAAATAACTTGCGTTACTTATTTGAAAAAGTAACTCAGATATTTTTGTTGTCAATTTAAAAAGTATGCGTTACTTTACTAGTTACTTGAAAAAAGTAATCTGATTACTTAACTAGCATTTTGTCACTCGTAATTCTTGTAATGCATAACCCCCAGCAGTGTTCACAATGTTGGAATGCAAATATATCCTAACAAATTTGTATTGTCTTCATTCCAACTTAGTCCAGCATAAGTTCGAGCATATTTTACTGGGTTGTTTGCGATGCAGAAAATAAAATATGCAGTACATGACAATAGATAATCATGTGTCAGGAATGGCAATGGCTAGTAAAACGTTTGACCTGCCATTTATAAGATTATTATAAAATAATAACCATATTAATCCAGTTTCTTAATGCTCGACTCAGAAGACTCTATTTTAATATGCTAGTTGGAAAACTTACATCGCCATCTACTGTCAGAAATTGGAAATGCATGCTGTCTGACCAGAAGTAGGGGATAAAAGTCGATATACTTCAAACTAAGTTCTTTTTCGTTCCTCGTTTGAGGGCAAAAAGAAGGTTGAAAAGGCTTAGTGATTGTATACTGTTTTCAAACATTACTACCCATGTGTACTCCTAAACACTACAGCCATGTGTTTGAGAGAAGAACAGTTTCATAAACATCTGGCAGTAACATTGATCTATTCAGTAAAAAGAACGAGATGAAGTGACTTAGATGTTATGGCGTCCACTTAACGAAAACAGAAAGAATAATGGCTAGTTTGCCTTTTGTTAAGCAAATGTGGAACACAGATGAGGAAGTGCATTTTTCATACTTCAGAATGTGCGCCGATGTTTGACGATCACTTAAAAAGGGTAAAAATGCACAGGACACCGATTTCCACTATGGAAAGACTGGCCTTGACACTCTGAGTACTAGTTTGTTGGGCCATGCAACAAAGTGTGGCACAGCAAGATAATCACGGAGATGTGTTCTCCTGTCTGACCTCCGTAGAATGAGAAAACAAAATTGCACGTCAAAGGCGGCGGAGTTCCAGAACACACCCAACAACTGCATAATCTCCACGGACCAATGGTAGCTCAAAGGTGTTTAGGAGCCAAAACTAACTTTGTTTGGCCTGATTTTGTTCGACTTCATTTCAGTTCATTCTTTGATTTCGTTTGACATATCCCCTCCTGATGATGAAAAATGAACAACCCGAAATTCTCACCTTAACAACTACTTACAAAACCTCAGAAACTGAACCGTAACACACTAAAAACACTCAGAACATCCTAGTAACCAGACAGCAACATAAGAATGTATGCCTACCCATCCTTGTAAACACTCAGAATACTTCAAACTTTTGATGTGGTCCAATTATCAACCATCTAGCAACTGTCTATTAACAAACACTGCATATCAACACCCTGAAAACCACCCAGAACATCCTCGCCTGCAGTTGGAGTGGATTTGAGTCAGTGGACAGAAGCCATGTGTGGGAACTCTGAAGGCCACAGTCATATCTAGGCACCAGAATATCATAGACACATGGGTATTCATGGAAAAAAGATCAGGCCAACTTCAACATTGTGGGCAGACAAGCACCACTCATACTTTCTTGAGACAATGTAAAAATGGATGCCTCTTCTTCTATAATCTCTTTCTGTGTGTGCAAGTGGCATGACTTTCTACTGCACAAACATAAACACTCTCACTCTCTCTTTCCCTGTCTCACTGTTCCCCTCCTGCTGCATTTATTTTAGTAACAGATCTCTCGCCACAGCTTTGATTGTGTTACAGGAGAGTGTTTGTGTTTGTTTTGTGTGTGTCTAGCAGCACTGAGACTCTTATGCCAGCTGTTAATCCCTTGACCCTATCATACACCCACACACACTCACACACTCTTGGCCCAACACCGCCTTTATGACACTTGAGACTCTGGCAGAATTCATCTCGTGCTTTGCGGTGGACTTAGTCCGAGTGCACTCTCAGCATACCACCCCTCTTTCCCCTTTGTGTCCAAACATACACTTTTACGGGATCACACATGGTTGCGTGCACAAACACACACACACACACACACACACACACACACACACACACACACACACACACACACACACACACACACACACACTCCTGACCCACTCTGTTCCTCCGCCCTCTCTCACACATGCTTACTCCACTGTGATTCAGAGGTCATGATGAAGCTGCTGAAAGACAACGGGACACTCTTACTTCTGTGACCCTCTAGCAAAGCCAAGCATAACACAGGCCTGGTGCAAGAGCACTGAATTTGTGAAAACATTGTGCTGCCCAGGCTAATGCCTCATTTATGTTCAATGTCTCATACCATCAAAAATACCACAAAAAAGCTTTGTTCCAAAACCCTCTTGCCTGCCTAGACTGCATCTTACAGCATTCAACAATATGGCATCTATCTGTCACATTCTGAAACCTAGCTATGCTTGATGCGACAGATTCCAAAATCATTTGTCTGTATACAATAAAAATGAAAATTCAACTTGACACATATTTCATGATTAATGCTATATTCCCAAAAATTGAAATGGCCATAATAACAGGTTACTTGTAAAATCAGTTCATATCTTTGTCAAACTTATAATTACAATTTGAAAAAAAAAATTTTTTTATGAACATTCCAACTTGTTCCAATTGACTAATATGATAGTGGGTAACTAGCAAAATGGCTTATATTTCTGATATGCCATTTTATTATAGCGTATAGATATGTATACGTAAGAATCATTTCATGATTCTCATGAAGAGTTCATTTTCTAATTTTTATTTCATTGACAAAAGTACAAAGAAAAGTTTTCACTGTATTTACAAAATACATTTACGTTGGTCAGTGAAAGCTTTGGAAATGTTTTCTTTTTACTTTAGTCAATTTAATAAAAGTTAAAGAGAATGAATGAATCACAGATCCTTGATTTATCCCGACTCCAACCTGTTGGATTTTGTTTCCGAATGGTTGAAATTTGAACTTGAACACAATTAAATTCTCATGAACTTGCGTTTCCTGTCTGATTCACATACATATTAGGGGTGCTCCGATCACGATCGGCCGATCGTTAATGCGCATCTCGTCAGTAAAGCCGGTTTTCTAATCAGCAGTTAATTCCATCAGGTGCGTGATTTCACATAGAGCAGCTGTTACTACACAGAGCCGTTGTTAATAGAGAAGATGCGCAAATCACATTAATTTTCAGCATTTATTTGCGCATCTTCTCAGTTAACAACGGCTCTGTGTAGTAACAGCTGCTCTATGTGAAATCACGCACCTGATGGAATTAACCGCTGATTAGAAAACCGGCTTTACTGACAAGATGCGCATTAACGATCGGCCGATCGTGATCGGAGCACCCTTAATACATATGTAAGTTAGTGGAATGAAAAGTTACAAATATGCCAACAGTATGCAATCAAATTACTATGAATGGGAGAATGTGCAACTGGTAGAATAAGTTTTGCCTTTTAAATGAAAGACTCAACTGGTAAAGTCATCGCATCACTGGACTGCATTGCCATAAAAACTGTTCTAGAACATGCTTAGGACTGCACACAGACATTGGCCTAACATATAAGATTTTTTTATGTAATTTGACCATAAAAAACATTTATCAGATCGTTCATGTCAGATTTTATTGTTGATTTGAAATATGTAATTTGAATGGGAGTGGGGCAAGCAGTTTTTCCAGAATTCAGAATCCTTTCATTCAAGTAAATAGGACTTGGTCTTGGAATGCTGGAATAGCTGTCCAGAGGCGTTGCAAATATGCCCGCCAAGTGAACAGAGTTTCCTTGAAAGTTACTTTGGTGTACTGTTGACTGTTGGGTTCTTCACAGATCTGGAATGGCATGAGGCTGTGTAAATGATGACAGACTTTTCATTTTTGAGTGACTGAAGCATTAAGAGTTTTTCAGTAGAATCAAATAATTTCTGCGCAAGTCTGAATGTGAACAGCTCAGGGTACAACCTGAAGCTGCCATCGTCTTATTATGGTAATAATCTATTGAAAACGCCATGTTTAGTTTTGCTTTTTAAACCATTACTTTGTGAGCTTAGCAACATGCTAATATAAAACCTCATTGGAAATAAAGTGTTTTGAATCTTCTGTAAAATTCTCCAAATCAATCTCAATTATAAAGTTCCATTTTGGTTTAAATGCTGTAGATAGCAGTACATAAAAAGGTAGTTCACTAGGATTTGGAACATCTATAAAGAACTGTGTTCTCAGTACAGACTAAAGGGGGACTTGTCTCATGTGTTGTGGTTAGTGTAGACTCTGGGGTCTGGGAATCGCTAATGGGCACTAATGCTGACACGGCCCCCTGTAGAGCAAGCGGACTTTACAAGCGACTGTGATGTATGGTAAACAGAGCCAGATGCACCGCACAAAGCAAACATGGCTCATAAAGAAGTGCAGGAAAGGGGTAATTAGTACAGAATGGCGAGTCATGTCCGGCAGTATGGCGTAAAGCGCGACAGGAGAGAACGCCGCTCTCACGCAGTCTCACCCTGGGAAGCATGGATGTTGCAGAACAAGATCAAAAGGTCATCATCATTTGGCTCCAAATAAAATCACAGGAGAAAACAGAATTAACGCTGGCTTTCTAAACAGCTCCTTTGTTATTTGTATAGCATGTTATGTTATACAGCATGTACTGCAAGTACAGGACCAGCACTTCCAGATGTTTGTACCTTAATAAAAAACTGTTGGGCATTTATGGTTCAGCTTATGCACTTACTCAACAATGTGCCTTTGAACGAATCGCAAAGGCTGCCAAAATAACTGGCAAAAAAAAAAAAAAAAAAAAGAGAGAGAGAGAGAGAGAGAGAGAGAGAGAGAGAGAGAGAGAGAGAGAGAGAGAGAGAGAGAGAGAGAGAGAGAGAGAGAGAGAGAGAGAGAGAGAGAGAGAGAGAGAGAAATGTCTTGAGCCAGGGCAGCAGTTTTGACAGACGTGCACTCTGTGGCACTGTACTTGGTGGTATCTGTGCAAAGCTTACCTCTCCCATTTTTAGAAGTGAATTCTGAGTAATAGTACTCAACTCTGTAAAGAACTAGAACTGTGGCCCAGAAGAGAGATTTAATGATGGTAAAAAGTTGAGGTTTGTCTGAAGTGCCTCTATTAATTAATTTCAGAGACTGAAAATTGCATTTTGACTGGTTAGATATTTGATTTATTGCTTCTACACCTGAAAGCCAGAAAACAATTAAAAGTTCATAAGTATGGGCTAAATAAAATTACACAAAGAAGAAGAAAATATAAATAAATACTGTTCTTCAACAAGGACACATTAAATTGATCAAAAGTGAAATTAAAGTCATTCATAATGTTACAAAATATTTCCATTTCAAATAAATGCTGTTCTTTTGAACTTCATCAAGAGTTCTAAAAAAAGTCTCACAGTTTCCACAGGAATATTAAGCAGCAAAAACGATTTTCAGCATTGATAATAATAAGAACCATTATTAATAACTGAAAACCAATAATAATTTATGACAAATAATAATGACTGAGCAAAAAATCAGCATATTAAAATGATTTTTGAGGGATCATGTGACAAGACTGAATGATGCTGAAAATTCAGGGATAAATACAAAATACATTTTAAAACATATTTAAATAGAAAACCACCATTTAATATTTCTCTCTCTCTTTCTAATATACATATATACATATATATATATATATAAAGTGTGTGTGTGTATGTGTATATATATATATATATATATATATTTTTTTTTTTTTGATCAAATAAATGTAGCCTTTGTCAGTTGAAGAGATGTCTTTCAAAAACATTGAACAATCTTAACTATTCCAAACTTTTGACTGCTATAATGTAGTTCATTTTGCATCTTGATAAATTAGTTACATTTAATAGGGTTAAACATAACATACATAGCATACACATTTTAAATATTCTTTTTGTTTGTTAAGATAAACAAAATATTAAAACAATTATTAAAAAAATAATGGTCTTCTATAGGGGAGTGATATCATTAATTGTTTTGACTGCATGGTTTAAACACAAGGTATTAAAATGTATTTACAGTGGGTACAGAAAGTATTCAGACCCCCTTAAATTTTTCACTCTGTTATATTGCAGTCATTTGCTAAAATAATTTAAGTTAATTTGGTTTTCCTCATTAATGTACACACAGCACCCCATATTGACAGAAAAACACAGGATTGTTGACATTTTTGCACATTTGTTAAAAAGGAAAAACTGAAATATCACATGGTCCTTAGTATTCAGACCCTTTGCTCTGTATTTAGTAGAAGCACCCTTTTGATCTAATACAGCCATGAGTCTTTTTGGGAAATATGCTAAGTTTTTCACACCTGAATTTGGGGATTCTCTGCCTTGCAGATCCTCTCCAGTTCTGTCAGGTTGGATTGTAAACGTTGGTGGACAGCCATTTTCAGGTCTCTCCAGAGATGCTCACTTGGGTTTAATTCAGGGCTCTGACTGGGCAATTCAACAACAGTCACAGAGTTGTTGTTATTTTAGCTGTGTGTTTGGGGTCATTTTCTTGTTGGAAGGTGAACCTTCGGCCCAGTCTGAGGTCTTGAGCACTCTGGAGAAGGTTTACGTCCAAGATATCCTTGTACTTGAACGCATTCCTCTTTCCCTCGATTGCAACCAGTCGTCCTGTCCCTCCAGCTGAAAAACACCACACCGCATGATGCTGCCACCACCATGCTTCACTGCTGGGACTGTTTTCTCCACACATACAGCTTAGAATTAAGGCCATAAAGTTCTATCTTGGTCTCATCAGACAAGAGAATCCTTCAGGTGTTTTTTAGCAAACTCAACGCTGGCTTTCATGTTTCTTGCACTGAGGAGAGGCTTCTCTTGTCAGGACACTCTGCCATAAAGCCCCGACTGGTGGAGAGCTGCAGTGATGGTTGACTTTCTACAACTTTCTCCCACCTCCCGACTGCATCTCTGGAGCTCAGCCACAGTGATCTTTGGGTTCTTCTTTACCTCTCTCACCAAGCTCTAGGAAGGGTTCTTGTCATCCCAAATGTCTTCCATTTAAGGATTATGGAGCCCATTGTGCTCTTAGGAACCTTAAGTGCAGCAGAATTTCTTTTGTAACCTTGTCCAGATCTGTGCCTTGCCACAATTCTGTCTCTGAGCTCTTCAGGCAGTTCCTTTGACCTCATGATTCTCATTTGCTCTGACAGGCACTGTGAGCTGTAAGCTCTTATATAGACAGGTGTGTGGCTTTCCTAATCAAGTCCAATCAGTATAATCAAACACAGCTGGACTCAAATGAAGGTGTATGATCAGAAGAAATGGACAGCACCTGAGTTAAATATATGAGTGTCACAGCAAAGGGTCTGAATACTTAGGACCATGTGATATTTCAGTTTTTCTTTTCTAATAAATGTGCAAAAATGTCAACAATTCTGTGTTTTTCTGTCAATATGGGGTGCTGTGTGTACATTACATGAGAAAAAAATAACTTAAATGGTTTTAGCAAATGGCTGCAATATAACAAAGAGTGAAAAAATTTAAGGGGGTCTGAATACCCACTGTATATAGACCACTAATATGAAGACTGGAGGGACATGTCTAAAAATGATGTTTTGGTACAGAATGATGAGTCCAGTTGTATGGCCGATATATTTTCCTGATTTCATAATAAAGAAAGAAAGAAAAAAATAGTTTATCTAAAACTGAAATGGTAAACAACTCATCGTGGGTATAACTATGGTAAAGAAAATGGCTGAAAATTGGCTGGAGGAGGATTTGTGGGATGGACTGAAATAAGCATCCGTTAGTCCGCTGTTGTTCTGATTTGTGGTATTATATGAACATACTCCATTCAAACTTTCTTAATAACTTCATGCAGAGACATGCACAGAAAGAGATGATGATGAGCCACACAAAGAAGGAAGAACAAAATTTAAACTTTTCAAATGAATAGAACCGTATTTCAATCTTTCACCATAGAAAAGGGACTTTTCATTCAAAACGAGGGGCGTGAAGACATCAGCATCCTAACCATATTCAACAGCACACATTTTACAGGTCACTGTGCACAGAGGTCCACGCGCTGTGCTTCAAATGAGAACCTGCCTCTCTACCCCCTTTACAACCCGAATTGCACTGCAGGGATGCACCATTCGGCAAAAGATCTGCCTTCAGCAGGGGTGCTAAACAGAGAATACATGCTTCATATTGTTGGGTAGCGAGAAACACATGCACTTTGTTCCAAATCCTACAGAGAATCTTAAAGTATAGTAAGCACGTTCCCATCGTGAATCTGTTCCATGACGTGGGCAGCGTAATTATGCCTGAAATACAGTCTTGTTCAGCAGAATTATTCAGCCAACAATTTATTTTGGCTGAATTCTAAGCATAATGCATTGAGGAAGCTTATGGCAAAGGCAATGTAAAATCTCATAAAATCATAAAGCTCAACAAAAATAATAATCCAGGATGACTATTGATGAAGAACCAAAATATAATGTCTGATGTCTGAATATCAGTCCTCTTTGTTCCTGCCGAGGCTTTGCTTAATTGCAGAGACCCATTCAAAATGTTCTCACCATACAGACGCATACTGACCTCTGACCCTCTGCGCTTCTCTTCAGGAGCTTTGGTGGAATAAAGGGTGATGGTTAGAATGAGAACGAAAAGAGAGGGTTAACTTCATTATAAAGTTCCCTAAAAGCATTATCTACACCCCTACACGGTTCCCCACAACAAGAGACAGAATGAAAAGGGTAGAGAATGAATAGGAGAAAGGGACATGAAAGTCTAACTCAGTGCCGTTAACACAAAGGCCTGCTGTAGCATAGCAAGCAATACGTGGATTTGTGCAATGTTTAGGCTATTCTTCACTGACACTTATGGCACTTTTCATGTAATGGGTAAACTCTGGTCTCCAATTACTTTTCTCAAAGAAGTAGAGGCTCAAATCCCACATTCATCAAAAGTAATAATCCAGGCCTGTTCACAAAGTTATTATAAGTAGAACAAATATTTTTCTTTAATTAATGGGAACTATAAGATCATCAATAGCTACAAACTAATAGAAATCAATCATGTAGACTATAACAAATGTGTTAATTTTGTATGTTAGAGTTAAGATGGTTTCAAATTTCATATAAAATAAATTTAAAATAAAACAGCTCATTTAATATTTAGTTTGATGAACTGAGGTGAGCAGTATTTTCCGAAAGTTAACCAATTCATTTTACTGACCTTAGGTTTGTCGGGGGTAGGCAATATTATTTTTTAAATGCCTTAGAGAATTAAAAAAAGACCCCTTCCAAAAAAGAAAGAAATGTTGCCATGTTCATTTGTTTTGTATAAAACGTAATATGTTTTTATAACCACTCAAAGGACATTTCACATTGGAGGAGGCGCAAAATATGCAAGAAGAAATGTAATTTCATTCCGCGAAAATGTTTTCAGTGTTTTCAAAGTATTTTTTTTTTAAACAGATTGAATGCATTAATTTTGTAATATCTCGATCTGTACAGTATTCAGTGTCTTATATAATGGGAATGCACATAAAAATACAAAAACATGCACAGTTTGTTTTCAATTAGTGTATGACCAAAATTTCTGTTAAATATTTTGAAGCTTTGTGCTCATAAGTGCTTCAGACACAGATTCGTATAAGCCTGACCTTGACAAAAAAGGTAACATGAGAAAATAAAAGTAAAGTGGATTAAAAGTGTTCATGCTTTGAAGGGGAGGAGAAATTTAAATCAAATGCATGGAGGACTGGAGTTCAATCAACACGGCTCTCTCAGATATGAGCTGTTTGATGAGGTTTTTCTGCAGTGAGTGCAGGATGAGATGTCTTCTTGAGTCAAACTCTCCCTGGTGCAGATATAACTCACTAGCCACAGATATCTCGACCAAATCATGGTGATTATATGGAAGACCTATGCATTGGAAAAGCCAATTCAAAATAAGTCACGGTGTTATATGGTTTCTTATATGAATTATGTGGTGAGCAATGTTTCCTTGTTCTCAGATGTTTCTCCAGTAAATTCATGTCTCCTCTAGAGTTTTAGAAGTTATATACAATAGATAATATCTCAAACTATTATCATATTTGCCAAGAAACCAAAGATCTCAATTTGATCAGCACTTGTTTTATTTGTCTCTCTTTTTATATATCTTAAGGATGGGACCACCACCACCACCAAAAAAACCCCCAACAACAACAAAAACAACAACAAAAAAAAAAACCTTCAGAGGGATATTTAAACAGCTTTTTATTTCTGAAGCATGTTGAATTTAGTTTGAAAAATTGTTAGTTGCTTTGACTTGTGCGTGTGTTTGAAATTCAATAATGTTTCTTTATTTCCATCTGTAAACTTGTAAACAGTGTTTATTTAACCGGGGAGTCATCTCAGTTATCACCTGTTAAGTATGGAGTGCCACATGGATCTGTCCTAGGTCCACTGCTTTTTTCAATATACATGTCACCCCTTGGTATTACTATTAGAAAACACAGAATTAGTTTCCACTGTTATGCTGATGATACTCAACTATATATCTCAAAGAGAAAAGATTAAACTTCTCAATTATCCGAGTGTAAAAAAGTGAAAGTGAAAAGTGACATCACATACAGCCAAGTATGGTGACCCATACTCAGAATTTGTGCTCTGTATTTATCCCATCCAAAGTGGATACACACACAGCAGTGAACACACACACACACACACTGTGAACACACACCCGGAGCAGTGGGCAGCCATTTATGCTGCGGCGCCCGGGGAGCATTTGGGGGTTCGGTTCCTTGCTCAAGGGCACCTTAGTTATGGTATTGCTGGCCAAAAACTCAAACCCACAACCCTAGGGTTAGGAGTCAAACTCTCTAACCACTAGGCCATGACTTCCCGTATTGAAAATGTAAAAGATTTGATGACCAATAATTTTGTCCTATTGAATTCAGATAAGGCAGAAATATTACTTATTGGACCAAAAAGCATTATACAGAATCTTTTGGATTACAATTTGCAAATAGATGGATGTACTGTTACTTCCTCTACCGTCAAAAATATTGGTTTTATATTAGATAGCAACTACTTGAAGTATCATATTCCCCATGTTACAAAATCAGCATTCTTCCATCTTAAAAACATTGTCAAGCTACAAAACATGTTACCTGTTTCTGGTGCAGAAAAGCTAGTTCATGCGTACATGACCTCTAGACTGGACTATTGTGACGCTAGGTGGTTGTCCTGCATCTACTAGAAACAAGCTACAGGTTACAATTTTACATTCTCTGCACTGCCTACATATTAAGTTCCATATCAGTTCCAAAATATTATTACTTACCTATAGTCGTGGGAAGTAGGGGAAGGGGAAGTCGAAGTCAAAGTCGTGGCCTAGTGGTTAGAGAGTTTGACTCCTAACCCTAGGGTTGTGTGTTCAAGTCTCATGCCGGCAATACCATGACTTAGTTGCCCTTGAGCAAGGCACTGAACCCCCAACTGCTCCCTGGGGGCCGCAGCATAAATGGCTGCCCCTGCTTCAGGTGTGTGTGTTCACAGTGTGTGTGTATTCACTGCTGTGTGTGTGCACTTTGGATGGGTTAAATGCAGAGCACAAATTCTGAGTATGGGTCACCATATTTGGCTGCATGTTGCATCACTTTCATATATCTCAACGATACGAAACTTAAAATAAAAAAAGGGGGGGAGGTCATGGCCTAATGATTAGAGAGAGTCTCGGGCTGGCAGGAAGTGTGTGCACTTTGGATGGGTTAAAAGCATAGCATGAATTCCGAGTATGGGTCACCATACTTGGCTGTATGTCACGACACTTTCACTTTTTTTTCATAAGGCCCTAAATGGTTTAGCTCCTGCATACCTAACTAGTTTTCTACCATGCTACAATCCATCACATTCTCTAAGTTCACAAAACTCTGGACTTTTGATAGTACGTAAGATAGCAAAGTCCACTAAAGGATGTGGGGCTTTTTCACATTTGACTCCCAAACTCTGGAATAGCCTTCCTGATAACGTTTGGGGTTCAGACGCACTCTCTCTGTTTAAATCTAGACACATCTCTTCGGCCAAGCATTCAAATAATGCATCTCATAATCTTGTACTGCGGTTATATCTGGTCAATGCACATTATTATTCCTTAGTTGGGTTGAACAAATCATACTTGCTTGGTTGGAACAGCAGTTAAGCTAATTATGTCTCTATTTGTTTTTCTGTTTCTGCCACAAGCTTCAGTCTGGATCCAGCCCTTAAAAAGACCTGAGATGACCAAACACCTGAGTAGAGATGATGCAAATACCTCAGAGGACTTCAGATGATGCCAAACCTGAAACAACAAAAACTATCAAATTGTGCTATATATATTTGCTGTTAATAGTGTTCATCGTCTGTTTGTTTATGTCATTAATTTAATTTTACCTTACTTTTCTGCCATATGTACTTCAATTTGACATAGTCAACACTGACAATCTAATACTAAATATATTGTAGGAAATTAAGTTTCTGTAAAGCTACCTTGCAACGATTTTTATCATGAAAAGCGCTATACAAATAAACTTGAATTGAACTGAATTGAACCGTCTCATATCTGTACGCAATAAGTACAGAGGCACAATGGAGCAATTGTGTTTGTTTGAAGTGATTTCATTTCTTCCACCTTCTGAATACAGTTTTCACTGATCTTCGCTTCATGGTTTTAAAATAGTCTGCTTTGAACTAAATTTTCATGAAACAGAAAAAAAGATTAAAGTATCCCCATCATGCACATTGCACTCCATGTCTTTTGCCTTGCTTTTCTCACACACAGGCCTACATATACAGCATATTTTTGCGATCTCTAGAGACGATGGAAATGAGGGAGATACACAGAGAGATGGAGAGAGATGTACAGAAAGAGAGGAGGGAGGATCTGGCAAATTTTCTCTCAGAATGAACCCCTGAAGGGTAAGCATCAAACCATCATGCTGCAGTCACAAGCTCATGTTGCCATTTAACTATATTTCAGACCCTTTATTTATAGTTTCTTTCTGTCATTCATTGTTTGGTGTTGTTGCCTTCAATGTAGCTTTATCTTACATTTTCAAATCTCTTCACCAGCTTGAGGAGCTACGGTAGCAACATGCTGCCATTCTTTCAACTATTTTAGGCTTTGATATGCTTTGTTGTCCCATTCAGCTAAATAGTCTTGTGGAGCTAGACTTTATCATTATCACTATACAGTCAACATTGCAGGCCATAAAACTGGCCACTTAGACAGAAGGAGACCATCTGACTGACATTCAAAATGACCAATTACAGTTCAAAATGGTAGTTACCAGTTGTAAATGAAAACACAATAACAGACAGTGTTTTTCTTTTCACTTGATCTATTGTTTGTACACATGTCTGCATGGACACAAAAATAGTCTCAGTCAGATGATGTGCACAAACATTAACAATTATGTCACACAGACTTCTGTGAATCAATGTGGAACAACTGAAGTTTTGATGACAGAAGGACCACCCCTTGTTGAGGAGTATCAAGTGGGACTTAAATTGGATCAACACTGTTCGTGTACCACCGGGTAAGATTAAAATAATTAACCTTTAACCTCTTTAATATGGAGAGGCACTGAAATGTAGATC
The DNA here is from genome assembly GCF_023724105.1 of Carassius gibelio. Lineage (NCBI taxonomy): Eukaryota > Metazoa > Chordata > Actinopteri > Cypriniformes > Cyprinidae > Carassius > Carassius gibelio. The sequence continues at coordinate 22,378,060 of NC_068413.1, read as the reverse complement.
TTTGTTTATGTCTTTTAGATCTGTGCATGACGAGAGAACAGTTCGCTATTTAACTTTGCGCATTAGTAGGGTGACCATATGAGCCATTTTCCCAGGACGCGTCCTTGCCAGGATTTTTATATTGCCTAAAATATCCAGATTTTGGCTGTTTGTGCTGTGCAGACCGATCACTGTATGACATTCATAAGAGCTATGAAGAGCAGAGCAGACGGCTCCTTATGCATTCAAATCACTCTCTTGGTACTTTGGTGTCATACAATGATCGGTGCGCAAGTTGAATGAACGAACAAACACCAAACATGTACGTGTATTTGCATTGCTCTGATCGTTCTCGGTAGATCTCACCTTCTCACACGCCACGATTGGTTGATTATGTAACATACCTGCATGTTATTGGTCAAACTACTTTGGATGTTTTAGGCAATATAGAAATCCTAGCAAGGACGCATCCTGGGAAAATGGCTCATATGGTCACCCTAGCATTAGAAGGGACTCACTAACTTTAACGTTAGCAAGCCAGAGATAATTTGCTGAAGCACAAAATGACATTAACGTACTGCTTGAGCAGATTAAGACTGTATCATAATGAGAGTATGACAACCAGAAAATGAATGCTGAATAATAAAATTAATTCCAAATTCCATTGCCTATCATCTTAGGATACTTGGAATCAGTGCTACAAGTACCTCAGGCACATAACTGCATTTGGGTTTTTTTTTTAGCATAAATACCATCAAACCGATGAAAGCTGTTGATCTTCCAATGTTTCTCAATTGCACTGAAACCCAAAGATGCAAGACAGAGTATTTCAAATCTTGTCCTGGAGGGCCAATGCGCTGAAGAGTTTAACATCATTTCAAAATCATTAGAAAATCACAGGTAGGTGAGTTTGATCATGGTTGGAGCTAAACTCTGCAGCGCATTGGCCCTCCAGGACAAGATATAAATAACCCTGATGTAAGAGTTCCGGTCACCATGCAACTGATACTCAACTGTCATTGGCTCATATGCATTCGAGGGGAGTGGCTTACCAGTAGGTCAATTTTGACATCACGTCTTTCCAGATCAAAACTCTCTAGCAGATGCCAAAAAAAAAAAAAAAAACATCAAATGGTGCGATTATACACTGTGTGCTGTAATTCTAAAGAAAAAAAAACATGAACCTGATGGCAAGACAGTGTCTCCTTTTATGAAACCATGGTTTTATTAGAGTAAAAGTGTAGAAACCATGTTTTTTTTTTTACTTACTGATTGCCATTTTATAACCACAGTTTTACTTCAAATACCATGGTTAAATTATGGTTAGTGTATCAAAATTTTTTAGTTAAACTTTAGTGATCATGTTTTGTTGTTGTTGTTGTTGTTGTTGTTTGTAGTAAAACCATGGTTAATTTTCGTAATGGTCATCTTTATTGAATGATTCAATTATTGATATCTAGGGCACAGTGAAGCTAGAGAAGCATACACTGTGAGTTTTTAGAAGATTAACTTAAATGTGGTGTGATGTGAATAAATAACACTCAAATGGCTTTTGACCCTTTGCAAAGACCTGGCCCCATTCATTACAGTTGTGCCACACATTCTGTTCTCATGCAGTGAAAAATACATTGTGGAGCAAAGAGAAAACTGTCAATGCATCAACAGACAAGACAGAGCAGGTAATTTTAGGCATGAAACAAAGTCTCAACTTGGAAATTCCAAAAATAAATACCGTTCCCTTTCAAGGGAACTTCAAACTGCTTCCTCTAGGGGTCGCTGTGGGGAACACCTCGTTGTGACCTGTGTCTGAAACATACATTGAAAAAAGATTAACGAGTTGGCTGGCGATAGTGGTTAGATAGTTTGACTCCTAACCCTAGGGTTGTGGGTTCGAGTCTCGGGCCGGCAATACCATGACTTGAATAACATGAACCCCCAACTGCTCCCCGGGCGCCGCAGCATAAATGGCTGCCCACTGCTCCGGATGTGTGTTCACGGTGTGTGTGTGTGTTCACTTTGGATAGGTTAGAGCACAAATTCTTGGCTGAATTTCATACCATACTTGGCTGAATTTCACGTCACTTCACTTCATCACTTCAAGGGAACATCATAGGGAACGAGACACTGCGTCCTCTATCTCCCTGCCATGCTTTGGACGCAAGCTTCAGACGAAGAAGTCAATGACATGTTCTCCCAGTGCCTGTTTATAGTCACGCCGGTAGTGACGCCAGAGGCTGTTGCCACCCAACTCGTTGGTGATTTTTCAATGTATGCTTCAGAATCAGGTTTGCGACGAGGTGTTCCCCATAGCGACCCTTAGAGGATGCAGTGTTCCCCTACTCAGGGAACCATGGTTACATTCGTAACCTGAGACGTTTTATGGTATTTAAACTAAATTACCATTTTCTTGACAGATCGCTGTAGCGCAGTTCAAGTGTCACATGAACTGATCAATCTCTTCCTTTTTACTAGTTACTGAGTTAAATAATCAGTGCAGAAAGATGTCAATACACCCCATTTTTCAAGTTCAAGTCCACCGACGTTAATCTATCAAAATGGCAGAAACTCTCCTGTCTGTTTCATTTGTTGGACAAAAATGGATGATTAGTCAGATCGCTTGTCAATCAAACTTCCTGCGAAATGAGCAGAGACTTGATTTCAGAAACTGTGTTTCTTATGTAATGACTTTAGAATCCACATTGATCCTCATTGGTCACTTATACCTTGTCTACACCGGACACGAGTAGCGAAACACAAAAAAAGACAGTACAACCCATTAAATTAATTGATGCTGTCTACACTGGATGCAATATGAAAAAACCTGAAAAGGTAAACTGATGCTCTGTTAAATTTTTTATGTACTCCAACAAATAGACAAATGGATTTGCAATGGTCGGTTTGTGTCCAGTGAAGACAGCCTCAAGCTGTTGCGGCACGATTACAATCCTCATCTTGTATAGAAACCTTAGACTATGTTTACACGACAATGATGTAGTCAAAACATTTTTAAAAAGTTGAAAGTATACATGACAACGTTTTCAAAATTTGCATTTACACATATCTGCGAAATCTGCAAAGAACACTGTATTGCGTATTGCAGGCCAGTAGTTGGCGCTGTCACCCTGTTAGTAAACAGTACCTGTTGGGAAGTGATGATTATATGATGTATAAGATGCGTCTCCACTGTTGGTTGTAATATTGACGAAGTAAATCCACACTTTACTGAAGAAGAGTTTGCAAACTCTCGAGCAGCAACAACAGTACCATGCACTCTGTTTGTTCGTACTTTCCATTAAAATCGAAACGTACTGCAGTAGTCTACATACCTAACACATACTACGCATGCGTCACACTTTTCAAAGATCCCTGTATTGAGTGTTTACACGGAAAACTTGCACTTTTAAACCCATTTCCAAAAATATGCATTTTCAGTCCCCAAACCCTAACCCTTGTCGTGTAAATGAACATGTAAAATGCTGTTTTTGGCTGTAAATGTTGACGTCCCCTTAAAAGGCAAGCCTGGCAGCAAAGTTCTGAAGCAGAGATTTAGTTTGGGCGCGTCTTTGAGCGAAAAGAAAAAGACAGTTTGATTTTACTTCTAGATAAAGAGGTTTGCGTATCTAAAGAAGCGAGGTTCTTCCACACCACCAGTGCTGGCTATGTTTCTAAACCCAGACGATGACACTGCACCATTTACAGCGCTTTGTTGTTGTTGTTTCCCATCACTCCTTCTTTCTTTTGTTGATCCCTCTCTTGCTCTCTCTGGAGAGACTTTGGTACTGGAGATTAGAGAAGGGTGCTGCCTAGCAACTAGAATCAAAATGGCAGAGCCCTCCGTGTCTAAACGCCTGACCTAGATAACACAGCGTCTGTGATCACAATTCGTGACAACCTCCGATGAAAGGCCTCGACGAACGCCCGTCACTTTGTCACCCCGACAAACACCTGCCGTCACTATGTGCTCACGTCACTTTGAAGAGAGGAGGAGGAAATAGTTACCTCAGATCAATCGAACACAGTCACTACTGACTCTGTACTCCTGGGGGCAACATGTAAAATGTAGAGAAGTCTGCAAACAATATCTCTTGCTGATATTAAAATGAAGCTGGCTGTTAAATACTAAAATAGAACAAGCATTCTTTTCAGGGACTCGGAGAAGGGAAGACGTAAAGATGAGTACTTGAGTATGCTGCAAATCTCTTGACATCCGCTGGCATCTCTTCTGCTATTTATTGCAGCCTCTGAAAGGCATGATGAAACAGACTGGAAATTCGCGCTAAGCTTTATGTTCTGTTTAATACCATTTTTCACAGCGACTGAGAAGAGGAAAGGCTGATTTTTTAAGACCCAAATCTCTGATTTAGTGGGTTTCGCATGTCTGGAGATCATGCAAATCATGACCTATTAGCTTTTATATTTTCTTCTGTTCCTTCCTTTGAATGACACAAACTGTTAAATATAATGGACTGTGAGGCCAGAAATATGTGCTACTTCAGTATGCAAATGCAGAGGTGAAGTGCCTTTATATACTTAATGCTTGGAAGAACCAAACCTCAGGGGGCGATAGAGTTTATGCTGTAATTCATCATGACAAAGCAGTTTTCATTCATGCTGGATGCAATTTAATCAATTACATTCAGTTTTATATGGCAGTGTGCTTCAAAGTCAGAAAAATGGGCAGAATATTTGCTTAATTTCCTTTATAAATGTCTGTCTGATGTTAAAGTAAACATTTGTATTTTAAATACACATGGTCTTCATTCAAGGTACTGTGTGTCTTTTAGGACTCCTTTATTTTATTTTAGAAACAGAAGCATGCTGAATGGACTCAGGATTACATGTCTAGTTTCTATTTAATTTATTTGAAGAAAACATACAAAAATACATCTGCCATGTGTCAGTTACTCATTTTTCCCGTTAAATGTCTGAAGTACGATTTCTTGACAGTTGGGTAGATTTATCTTTATTCCAAAATCATCAGGAACATTGGCAGGTGAGCCAGCATGTGCCATTGTTTCATTTGGCTAATGTAGATAAAGTTCTTGTTCTTGAAAAGCAGTGTGCATATGTTAGGAATGACTGTTGTAAGGTCAACTGTGGCTAGTAAGACAGAAAATGTGTCCACTGTAGTTGCAGTTAGCCGAAACACAACACATATCTGCGTTGCATTACATTTGACTAGAAAACAGTAGCACTGAACACTTGAACAAGGACAAAGGCAGAACAGTGGTTTTCACCAGTGTGGTAGATGGGTTACTGTCTGTCAAATTCAATGTACTCCTAAAGTTTTTTTTTATTGTGGTTATTTTTTTAAACATATTTGGGGGTCGTTCGTTAACAAGGCTGCTCTGTTTCAGGATTCTGGAATCTGGGTAGACTTTATGTTATTCTGAGAATTTCAATGTTTGCTTAAAAAATATTTTTTTCAGATATTTCATGCATGCTTTCCTCATCATAAGGACACGCCACCTTTTTTAACCTGAACTTTGGCTGTTCTACCTTTGGCAGCTCCAGAGATTAATAGTCAGAAGGTTATGTTTTGTTTGCGTGTACATTGTGGTTTCCACTATGTGTGTGTGCGTGTGTGTGTTTGAAAGCACTCACGATGATAACTTAAAAATACCATGCAATGAGTCTTTCTGTCATATCTGTTTATTAAGTTTGTGTAACTCGAGGGCTTGAAAAATAATAGTATTCACGTTGTCAGCTGAAAAGAAAAGTCATTTCACAAGATGAGCTAGTTACTACATATTAATAAAAAAGGCAAATATTTTGGTTTATTTTTTAGAATTTCTTATGAATTGTGCACAAAAAGCTCTAGATCATAAACTGAAAATGGGGTCAAATTATATCTAATAGAAGATATTTTGAGAAATGTCTTGGAAAATTTGGTGAAGAACATTCTTCAAAATGTCTTCTTTTATATCTGATATATCTATTTTTAAGCTAGTCATGTTCTGGGGGTGAGAAAAATTATGATGAAATTGTAATCTTTGGGAACTATCAGTAAGCAAACCAGATGGCGAGGTGACAACTAATCATATTGTAAAGAAAAAACAAATGCTACACACAGTGTACGTCTGTAGTGTGTGTATTAAAAAAGAATCAATTCTTGACTGAAATAGGAACTAAAATGCATTTTGATTTTAGCTTACTGACATACTGCTTAACTGCTTCTTTTGTAGAAATATATACATTTTAACATCGGAAGCTCTTATAGGCGAATTACAACAGTAGAGATATATCATTGCACATAAATATGTCAAAACAAAGAGATTGTTTAGAATAAAACCAGGCTTGTGCATTTTCATTTCATGTTGACCTGAATATGCATCACACATTTCAGTACTTAATACACTGTAAAAAAAATAAATAAAAATAATTATATATATATATATATATATATATATATATATATATATAATTTATTTATTTATTTTTTGAAGTAAAAAACTGATTATTGGATTATGTAAAATATTTCAGTCTTCCTACTTTAAAGTTTTGTATTTAATTTAATATGTTGATATCATTTTTTGTCATTAAATACAATTGATTGAAAATTGATTCTACACCAAATGTTGTACATGCACGTGCTTGTACTTTGTATACATTCATATTAGTAACATTCATATTAGTAACCAGTGCTGAGCAAAGCAGACCCACTATGTGTGAACCCTGCTGCGAAGCGACTGGCGCATTTTCATGGAAAGCTTCTCTTTTAGGCCAGCAGGTTTTCAATGCGCTCATTTACACATCAAAACAGTGCAGAAAAGGGATAGTTCTCTGGAGGATGGAGGGGGTGGATGAGTGTAATGAGGGCTTCTTTTATTCTCTTTGCTCTCCCTCTCTCTCTTTCTTCTTTCCTGAGGGGTGGGTGGATGGTTGTGGACTGATAAGCATGGCTGGGGTTCGGGAGGAGGTGGGTAAACACCTCATAAAGATCCTCTTTTAATCAAACACATGACCGGACAGGGTCTCTCACACTCCGCTCGGTCGGACAGACGAGAGCGTGGCTAACCGACCCGATCCCACCACTTGCAGCAGGACAAAAAAATATCCGTACTCTTAAAGGTGCATTAGATAATAAAATATCAAACCAAGTGAATTTTGGTTTGAACGATGAATTTTCAAGTGGACCATTCTTTTGTTTGATGCTGAAAAGTTCACTCCCAAATTCTATTGGTTTGATATTTGAGGTTTTACCATCATCAAAGCTTATTTTAGGTTTGGGAAAGAGGAAGTGAGTGAGAGGATGTGAGTGAATGAGAATGCATGTTCTGCTTCAGTGTTGACCTCACATTTGTGGTTGGGCAGGTGCCTTTCCGACGTACGCCACTGGCCTCATTTTAATTGGTGCCTTTATATGCACGCATGCACAAACACACACACACACATGCACCAGATGCAGTTTACTGACATTGTGATGGAGGTAAAGCACCCCTCTAGAGAGGCAACCTGAGCTGAAAAATACCCAAACACTCTGTCATAAAACGCTACGGCCTGCTCTGAACCACTGGCTGCTGAAAGGACCGGTGTACTTGCCAAAGCTCTCTCAGAGGAGCCGCTTTTACAATGTTGTGATGACGATGGGTAAATGACACATGCAGCTGTCAGTTTAAACAACAAACAAAAAAATGTGGCTTCAATAACCCACACAGACCTGTCAGGGATTACCTGTAAAATATTACAGACAATAGTAATAATATTTACCATCTATAACTGATTGTGAAATGGCCTTTTTTGGAATCAGAACATGTATGGCTGTTAATTGGGAAATCAAATCAATATAGGTATACAGAATTATAGATTTTGAAAAGAAGATTATAAAATATTTCAAAGTGTAACATATACATTTTTTTTTTCAAGACATATTTTGTCAGGCTCTGGTAATTTATATTAAGAAAAATCTCTCCAGTGATACTGTAAAAGATAGAAGAAATTTCTAAGGGAATGCTGAGGCATTTTATAACATTTGCATGACCAGATAAATGGACCATTAACTTATAATTTTAGTATGTGACTGGGAAAATAAATGCTCAGGTCAGGTAAAGCCAGAGTCTGTGTCATTTAAACTACATGAAAATATAAGGAAAAATGCTGGACATTTTTAAACAGTATATGAAGAGTTAATTTTACAAAATCAAAATTCACTTAATTGTGTTTTTATAACACATAATTGTGTTGACAAAGGCGATAAATAACTTCAAGAACTTCAACAAGAATTAAATATATAGCACAATGTTTCAAAATTTTGAGACTAGAAGACCAAATACTCAACTCTTTTGAAGGACATGTAACGTTGATCCATGCCATATATAAATATGATAAATATATATATTTAAAATTAATGCTAAATGCAAAGTCTGTTGGTTTGGTATATCCATACATTTTCTAATAATGCTTCTTTTTTTTTCAAATCAATTCAAAAAAAAAAAAAAGAAGAAAAAAGAATAAGATCTAAAACAAACATGCAATGGCATATGAATGAATAATCAAAAGCCAGATCAGCTGCTACAAACGGATGGAGGTAGAGAGAGGAATATACAATTCAAGCAGCTATCTGAGCCCTACATGCTCCGGATCAAGCGTCGGAGAAAAGTGCCTTTATTTGCATGAGTGGCTCACATCAAAGAGCGGAGGGGGAAGAGAGAAGCAACACACAACAATAGGAGAATCTGAATGTGTGTGTGTGTGTGTGTGTGTGTGCATGTGATGCACCTCATTAATGAAATATAATTCCAGAACAACCTCTGCGTTTAAAGGTGATGTCGTGAACGTTCGCACAGAGAAATCCAGGCTACTGTCTGTCGCTCTGCTCAACGATTCCCTTTGAGGATGAAGGAGAGAAAACCACCAGGGATTTCTGTTCTGGTAAACGCGCTCAAAGGAAAGCGCGCCCAAAGCGGCTGCGTCTGTCATATGGAGGGGAATTAAAGAGAGAAAATAGAGCAAACGGCTAAAAGGAATTAAAAAAAAGAACACGATGCTTAAACAATGTGCTAAAACAAAAATGAGGCCTTCGCTACGAGCGTAATCTCCATGATCCAAGCTCAGTCACAACTCTGACCAATAGTCCCCTAAAACTGACAACATAGATTTATTCGTGTCAGGGGCGTACAAAGCCGCATAGCCTTGTGTTATTCGGGGGTAGCCCACTCTTTTGAAGGCTCCTGAAAGGGTCCCTCAAGGATCGATTTGCATTTGAACTGAGGCAACCTTTCAGATGCAAACCTGGCTTTCTTCATCAAAATATTTGCATTGCTTTGACGCATTTTCTTGCTACAGTTCATGTGAAAAGTCTCACCAGGGAGCTTCTCTTTAACTTCCACCTCTAAACAGATGCAAAACACGAGCGTCTGGGCACAACGAGCACTTCAGTGGAATTGAAAAAAAAATACTGTTATTTTGTGCAGCAACACCAAAACAAAAGTGCAGTTTGTCTTTGTAGGAGTAGATAGCGCTTAAGTGAGCAATTAACTCTTCAAATACCTACTTCAAAGAAGAAATTCCAGACGACTGGTGAAAATATATAACATTTTATTATCTTCTTCAGAAAGGCACTTACTAACAAACTGATCAATGCCATCTTGTGAGAAACCAAGACAAACAAAATTAAATATATATATTTATATATATATATACAATAAATAGAAGTCCTGAAACATTGGAACAAGTAAATAAACATATTAACATGTCATCGAACAGCTTTTAGATGGGGACACTGTGCACCTCTCCATGCAAGGGCGATTGCAGATATTTAAAACTGATTAGAATGTGCATATCTGTCTCATTTTGTGCTACAGCAAGCAACGATGAAATTCTCCCTTTAACTAACAAGTTCTGTTAATCCATTGTTTAGCTGCAATGTTGGGTTTTAAGTTTGTTAACTTCACCACAAAGCTTCACAGCACCTTATGTCTTATTCTCACAGAGTCCACAGTACTGTCCATCACAGATGAGGCCACAGTCTCAGTGCTGCGCTCATACGTGTGTGGGACAGTCCAAGTAGGGATCAGTCTTTGACATGTGCAGTATAACGGCAGGTGCTTTGTAGTGGCAGTGACTGGTGCTGCAGCTCCCGCTGCAATGCTTCCTGCAAGTCCTGTCTGTCAACTTCCTGCTACACAGCCCCTGCCAAGTCTGCAGCGTCTTGGAGCTCCAGACCCACACGCCACTGGTGATGCCCACCACCAGCGACATGAAGATCTTCAGCATGAACACGGCCACGTTGGGCACCGAAGACTCCAGGGCGCAGTCCTCGTTCCTCCGACCCGGGAATGTGGTGCACTTGCTTTGCAGCCCTCGAAATTTCCAGTAGTCCATGTTGAGGCGTTCGTAGAAGTAGCAAATGATGACGCAGGTGGCGGGAACTGTGTACAGGATGGAATAGATGCCGATTTTCACCATCAGCTTTTCTAGCTTTTCTGTGTTTGTGCCTTCGGTCTTCATAACCTTTCGGATGTGGAAAAGCGCCACAAAGCCGGTCAGGATGAAAGACGTCCCGATGACGAGGTAGCAGGACAGAGGCACGAGGACGAAGCCTGTTAGCGCCCCCACATCCATACTGCCCACATAACACAGTCCGGTGAGCTCGTCGCCTGCCACTTTCCGCATGGTGAGGATGACTATGGTCTTCAGCGCCGGTATGCCCCACGCAGCCATGTGGAAGTAACTGCTGTGTGACTCAATAGCCTCGTGACCCCATTTCTTACCTGCTGCCAGGAACCAAGTGAGGGTGAGGATGACCCACCAGATGGAGCTTGCCATGCCAAAGTAGTAGAGGATGAGGAAGACTATGGTGCAACCCGTACTTTCCAAGCCCTCCTGGATAATATACAACTCGCCGTTCTCACGGTCGCACGCAATGTTCTCCGCCCCGGCGACGGTTCGGATGATGAAGGCGACTGAGTAAACGTTGTAGCACATGGAGAGGAAGATGATGGGCCGCTCTGGGTACTGAAAGCGATGTGGGTCAAGCAGGAAAGTTAGGACTGTGAAAGCCGTGGATATGAAGCACAGAGTGGACCAAACCGCCATCCAAATGAAAGCAAAGTCCTTGTCCTGTCTGGACCAGAACACATCCACGGCTGATGAGCAGCGTGGAGCGCACGTCTCGCTCTTTTCTACATACTGGAACTTTTCCGGGTTCGCACAAACTCCCATGCTCCCCCCCGAGCGTCCGTTCGCAGCGCCGGGCTGGTTTGGTCTGGGCGGCACAGGCAGCATTCCCTCTCCTTTCTTAGTTTCGGTTTTGGTATCATTTTCCGGGGCTTCCATGCACAGCGCGTTGGGGTCATTTCTGGTGGGCAGTTTAGAGCAGTCCAAAGAATCAGGCCAGGCGTAATTAAACTTCTCCATGATGGGCGAGCACTTCTGACGTGCCTGTTCGCACATGGGACGGCAGGCAGGGATGGATGTGGACACTTGGTCTGTACACATAGGGGCATAAAGAGAGCAGAGGAAAAATCTCAAGTGCACATCACAACCATATTCCACCAGAGGGGCGAATTCATTCAGCTTAATCCCAGCTTCCCTCTGATTGTCATGGTCCATAAAGTTGGGCATCCGGGTGAGGTTGTACCCGATGCCCTGGCACATAGGGATGACGATAGGCTCACATTTAGCCGGTCTCCCTCTCTCCAGGTCATAGGAGCCAATCTCTAAACTGTAGGCAGCAATAACCAGCTGACACCACAGAGAAAGCACAATTTTCAGAGGTGAGCCTCCCATGCTGGATTTTCAGTCACCTTTTTTGAATGAGGCAAGTCAGTGGAAACTTTCCTGGCATAAACAGTCCCAAGACAGGATACTTTCGTGTGTTATGGGTGATTATGCAGCTCCATAGACACAGCTTAGATTAAAAGTGCTTCGATTGATATTACACTTGCCCTCCAGTTAAAACGCTGAAAAACAGATATTCCTCTAAATGTAACTTCTCTGAAAAATATGCCTTTCCACAGTCTGCATATCATATAAAATGATGCTTAATGTCCAAACTCGTCATATGTTTCTATGAAAAACGCGCGTGCACAGTCACTTAAATCACTAATACTTCAGTCGTTACCGTCATTATTGGGACAAATGAGGAGGAAAATAACAATAATGTCCTCGTCTTCAGTTATCTCCGAACTTCTGTGAAGCGTGTAGTCCGTCAGCAGCTCGTGTGTCCTCCTCACATCTCTACTCGCGCACACTGAACTTTCGCTCTCCTCTCTCAGTGTCCTCTAATACGGGGGCGGGGCATTCATGACGCACTCTCGTGGTTCCTCCTACACACTGCTGAAAAGCCAATGACGTCGAGAATGTGCTCCGCCCACCTACAACCGAAAAGGCGCTCAATAAAACACACATTTCAATCTGGAGATCTACCTTTGGACAGATGTATCGTGGTAATAATAGTTTCAGTCAAAATGCAATATTATTGTTACTCCGAATTAAATCAATGAATCTTTCTTTCTTTCTTTCTTTCTTTCTTTCTTTATTGTTACAGTGGTATATGGTTACTTAGGCTATACCACTAACAATAACTGTAATAATGATATTTGAGTGGAAACTACCACTGTGATAAAAAAAAAAAAAAATTATATGTAAGGTGTCCAATGCAAACTGTGGAATTGTTTGTTTTAGTAGACTAAACTCATTTTACTTTGCATTCCTTTTACATTTCTATTAATAATGTAAATCCGTACATATGAGATTTCAACCACAGGTTTAGTTTGAATCATGAACATCATGAGCCGAACTTGATATAAAATGTCCCCCAGTGGCACAGGTATTATGCCCTAATAAAGCAAAAGTATAAAAAGGGTGCTAAGGAATTTATCAGAATAGCTGCCATGATACTCAACACCTCAGGATATTGCTGCAAAGGACAGAAGTTCATTCCAAATATAATGAAAGAAAAACAACGCCCAGGCTAGTAATTTTAATCATGAAAATAATTCATCTTACACAGATTCCATTAAACTTAGTCTTTTATCAGACTTCAATATTTATGCTGAAAACCCTCAACATCCCGTCAATGAGCGATTCCTGTAAAAGAAAAAGATTATTACCATCTAGTGGCTATATCATGTATAACAATTCCACTAGACAGGCAACAAAGCAACAGTTTACTTCATGTAAACCAAACGTAGAAATAAATAAATAATAGTTATGATAAAAAAAGTGCATAGTTTGCTAATATCTAAAACGAATATGTTTAAAATCATTTGTCTCATTTATTTCAAGACTCATTAACCACAAATGCTCAGTTCTCAAGCCAGACATTTGTTCAAAATAAAACAAGTCAGATTTGAAGTCCCTTCTGTTTGATGTGGTTGCAGAGGGCATTTAAACCTTTTCACCCGCGGTGTTAGATTGTGAGCAGTTATCAGATTTGGATTTGGCATGCTAAGCCTCACTTAGCCTGAAAGAGCACAGAGTGAGTCTGATAGCCCTCCAGAAAGGAAATACATACCAGACAGAATGATTTTTATCATCCTCAGCGTTTGCACGTCAGACCCCAATCCTATCCAGTTTTGGAATAATGAACACTAATATAACATTTACCAAAACACTTTTATTCAAATCCAACTTTCATTGCATAACAGTCAATGCAATCTCTGGAAATCAAACCAATGACCTTGGTGTTTCTAGTATCAAGTTAAAGGAATAGTTCACCCAAACATGAAAATTAGCTAAAAATGTACTCACCCTCAGCTCGATCCAAAATGTAGTTGAGTTTGTTTCTTCATCAGAACAGATTTGGAAAAATGTAGCATTATATCACTTGATCAACAATGGATCCTAAGCAGTGAATGGGTGCTGTCAGAATGAGAGTCCAAACAGCTGATAAAAATATCAAAATAATCCAGAACTAAACCACATGACTCCAGTCCCATCAATTAATGTCTTTTGAATGACAATCCATCTTCCAGGTAAAATAAATCTTCAAATATTGCTTTACCCAGTTAAAAAGTTGCGTTGTTTGAAAAAAGTCCAAACCGTTCTAAACAAACATCTTTAGTGGAATATTTTAATGGATTTTGATGCGACTTTTTCACTGGAAGAAGTGGATTTTGGACTCATATTTTGGCACCCATGCAGAGTATCTATTGGTGAACAAGTGATGTAATGCTAAATTTCTCCAGATCTGTTCGGATGAAAATAACTTATTCATTTACATCTTGGACAGCCTCAGGGTGAGTGCAGTTTCAACAAATTGTCATTTTTCGATGAACTATTCCTTTAAGCTACAGGAACATTTAACTAATCAGTACAACATCTGAAGCTTGACAAAGAAAACAAACACATTTCGAGAGCGCAGGGTCCTTTCAGGTGCCGCACTCTCTCTCTGTCTGTATATGGAGCCTCCCAAGGACTGATATGAGATTTTTATCAGGTAACAGAACTCTTCATGTTTGCACTCTACCTATCAGAAAAATTTCCACCTTTTAAATCTTATCTGACCACTCAGACATATCTCTGCGTTCCCGACTGACACCAAATGCGTCTCTAAAAAACAAGCCCACCAGACTCACAGTCTGGACGACACTGCTCCAAGACCGATCTAATTGAGAAGCAGGGCCACTTGCCTAAAGACCTTACAAATTGCCGGTGACAGATGGAGGCCTTAATTAGAGCTCACCCAACTGTGAATTAAAGTGATGTGAGATCATGTCATGACACCATATCCTGTTTGGCTAGCGGTGCCATGGCGGTATCTCTCTCACTCAAGCTAATGCTGCTCAGAGCACTTAGGCTGTCACTATTTATCAAAACGGCCACCATGTCCTGTGACTCTGCTGCTCTGGACTGCACTTTCTGTGGTTGGAAGTCGTGCGTCATCAGTATTCACTTTTCTTGTTTGCATTGTACATGAATAGAGAACGATTATTATGGACACTCTCTTGGAGCGCTGACATAATGGAAGTGTGGGTGCTTCTTAAAATACGATGGAAATCACAAGGTCTGGTGCCGTCTGCAGGGACAGTGTGACCACTGAGGGTGGTGTTGATGTGGAGTTTGTGTCGGGCTGTTTGACACGTGGCAGGGTAAGATATCTGTGTCTGAAAGGAACGGGGCCTGCTCCAGGATAAGAGAGGTAAGGGGACAATGCCATCATCTGGAGTTATGGGGATGGGGCGCCACTCATGCTCCTTTCCATTGTGTTAACATATGTTAGTGTGTTTTATAATATTGACTGTGCATTTTTACCTGAAAATGCCAGTTATTGTTATTGTATGACTTTGCTGACTACACAGGGTATTACAAGTTCTGCCAAATTGCTTGTTGCACTTGTGGTGTTTCAAATCAAAACTCACCAGCCTCCAAAGAATGCAAGTTTTGGTTATAATATAGCACAATTAGAGATGTACATGCAATTTATAAAGGCCAGTCATTATTTTTTTTACCTGGAACATCAAATTAGGTAAAGAATTATCAGCACAGCACAAAAGTATATTTTAAAAACTCTACTTGCGCATTATATAATATTAATGAAATAAAAGAACTTAATTATGTAGAGACAGTACACTATTAATGTTGTTTCTTGACACACTTGAGTATTGAATTGTCAAACACATTACATATAAAGACTATAGTGGGTCACAAACAGCATTCTAAACTTCAGATAAGTGCATTTAATATACATTTAAATTATGACACACTTTCATTTAGTTGGATTTTGCAATCAACTGATTATTTCTGAAAGTTTCTTAAAATGCACTCATACGGAGCTGAAAATTAGTTCATAGTGATTTTTTAAAAGGACAAATGGGCCATGGTGAGTAATAGGAGTTATCATTAAAAGAAATGAGAGCAAAAACATTAGCTCCCACAAATATGTACACATGTGAATCTTATGACACCTATTAAGAACTTACATAAAAATAAAAATGGTGAAGAAACATTTTTCACTCAACATAAAAAAAAAAAAAAAAAGGCTAGTAACACACTCTAACACACTGAATTAAATAGTGAAACTGAATTATTTTGTTATAAAATGTACTCAAAATTCTTTGTTTTGTACACAATTTTGAGGAATGTTTTTATTTATTCATTTATATATAATTTTTAGGACAATTAAACACATTTTACCCTCAAATCTCATAGTTTTTATCATTCTCATTATTATCAAAGATGATTATAATTGCACAACATAGTTTAAATTATCAATTTATTATTAATCTTTTTTTTTGTTTGTTTTTTAGAAACAGACAAACATAATCTGCTTTGATTTATAAATGCTCCACACTAGTTAAAATAAGAAAATCTGCATAACAGTCATGAACATTTTGGAGAATTTGCTTAATTTTCATGAAAATAATATTGTAATGTCCTGTTATATATATATATATATATATATATATATATATATATATATATATATATATATATATATATATATATGTATATATATATATATATATATATGTATATATATATATATTCTGGTTGAAATGTGACCTGTACATGTTCTTAGGGTGACAGGTTTTGTGAGATTCACCCATATATGAATGTTTACTCTCTCATCTCATAATAGAGACACTCTGTACACATGTACCAGCAAATATGTTGTCGTCACAGCTCCACTGCATCAGTTCAAAGCCAGCATTCATATTCAAGTCAGCTATGATTTCACGCCCTCGTCAGAAAAACAGAGATTTGATTTCACAGCTGTTCAGGTGTCACATGGAAAAACTAAGACAATAGAGCTGTCTTTGTAATTGTATCCCTGTCCCATATGATTATATGTCTTGCTCTCTCTCTTACACGCACACACAGTAAAACAACGCGTGGAGGAGTGTGGCAAGACCTGATGGATTACTGTGATTAAAAGAGTGTAACAGGAGAGCTGCTCTCTCACATCTGGAGTCAACACACACTCACTTACAAAGCACAATGCTAACACTGTTTGGCCTAGCGTTATGTAATTGCCTGCGCTCCAGTCACACTGTCCTGGAGTATAAATGTGTCTGGATGTGGTGACATGTTTCCCGGTGAAGGTCAAGGAAGTTTTGTTCCAAAGCTGGTGGCAGAGAGGAAAGGATTGTGGGATAAATTTATTTTGAAACAGCATCAACATCATTGTTGTTTTTTACACAGCAAAATGATCGTTATAAAAAGACAGATTTGACAGACTCAGTCCCCATCCACTTTAACTATACGTGCAGTGTGCTTAAAGTTAATTATATTGAATGTGCACTTAGTGTACTTCAAATTTTAATAGTATACTTAAAATCTGAAATTGTAGATATTATATTAATAGATATAAAATTAAATATGAATATTCATAAATGCACTTTTAAAAAGTGGACTTTGTTAAGGAGCCCCGCACATGGCATGCAGGAAAAAATATAAGGCTAAATCGTGTGCACGATTTACTCATTTGTTCCCTCAATGTACTAAAACGTGCACACGATTACTATTGTGTTCCCTCGATTTATAAATTGTGCGCACGATTAACTAATTCGTTCCATCGATTTGCTAAATATTATTCCACAGAAGAAATAAAGACACAATTTTGGAACTGCATGTGTAACTGCGTGTGTAAATATTGGCAATATTTTTGGGCAAACTATTCCTGGTAAGATACCAACACAGATTATTTGGAGTCAAGCAAAGCCAATTTTGAATGTTTACAAATAGAATTTTCCAATTCAATTAACCTGCTGTTTTTGGACACCATCAGCACTGATATATTTCAGAGTAAGGCAGTCCTTATATTCCTAGGATAATTAGAAGGAAAACCAGATCTGTCCTCAGATCACTGACGGGGAAAGTTTGCCCCTCAGCATGAGTGTGCTTGCACTGCGTCTGTCACTCTTAATAGGGTTGTGTGCTGATAAGGGATTGATTTCTTTGTGATGTGTATTTAGGAGCTAGAGAAGGAGGAAAAGAGAGAGATAAATAGTGTTCTCCAGCTTCTGTAGAAGATAAACAGAGAAATACCGTTCTACACCTCCTCTTCCCTCAAACCTGCACTTAAAGGGATAGTTCACTCAAAAATGTAAATTTGGTGTTTTTATCTGCTTACCCCCAGGGCATCCAAGATGTAGGTGACTTTGTTTCCTTAGTAGAACACAAACCAAGATTTTTTGCTCAAACAGTTGCAGTCTATCAGTCTTATAATATAAATGGATGGGATTCACGGCTAAAACATACAATAAATAAAAAGAAAAATAAACACACACTTAACCAAATTAAACCCTGCGGCTCATGACGATACATTGATGTGTAAAGACACAAAATGATCTGTCTGTGCAAGAAACTGAACAGCATTTATATAGTTTTTTACCTCTGATACACGTGATGTCCAAACTCAGCAACAGGCGCTTTTAATGGCAGATCGCAGACTTATAAAAGTATTACCGCCACCTATCTATCAAGTGGACAATTGACACTCCTAACTGAGATTGTAGATAGACTATCAATGGTCCATTTGAGAGAAAGTTGGCAGTAATACACTTATAAGTCTGCGATCCACCGTAAAACAAGAAGAAACCTCTTCATGCTTGAGATGCGCACAGGTGGACGCGCTCAGGAGAGTTCTAATAGTTTGGACATTGCGTGAATCGGAAGTGCAAAAAAGCGATATAAATACTGTTCAGTTTCTTTCTCAGACTGATTGTTTTGTGTCTTTACACATCAGTGTATCGTCACGAGCCACAGGGTTTAATTTTTTTTTTTTTTTTAGTTTTAGTGTATGTTTTAGCCCTGATTCCCATCCACACACATTATAAGACTGATAGACTGCAACGGTTTGAGATAAAAATCTACGTTTTTGTTTTACTGAAGAAACAAAGTCACCTACATCTTGGATGCCATGTGGGTAAGCAGATAAACATCAAATTTTATATTTTTGGGTGAACTATCCCTTTAAGGGTGAAGGGATTCCTTAAGACGGTAAATTAAATTAAATTAAAAAGTAAATGGAAAACTGGAGTTTGAGTCAAATACATTTGCCACAATATGTCTGTTCATACACATATGCGAACTAAAGCTTAAAGATGTGTTTAATAAAAAGTTTGAAGAGTTAGAGGATTAATGTTACGTGTTCGTTTTGAAGTGAATGTGCCGATCTGCTTAAATGCGTCTATGTTTGCACAAATCATTCATGATCGAGCTTCATCCATAGAAGAACTGAGTATAAGGTTTTTTTTTTTAATAATATTTTCAAATCACCTTTCCTAATATGTGCTACTAAGCAAGTTCCGCAGCTAACACCGTGTCTACATTGGATGCGAGCATATTGACACAAATTTCGAATGATTTTCTACGGTCGCTTTGTTG
Organism: Carassius gibelio; assembly: GCF_023724105.1. Classification (NCBI taxonomy): domain Eukaryota; kingdom Metazoa; phylum Chordata; class Actinopteri; order Cypriniformes; family Cyprinidae; genus Carassius; species Carassius gibelio. The sequence goes on along the minus strand of NC_068413.1, from coordinate 22,358,806 downwards.
CGTTCAGTGTAGACAGAACAATTTACATTAAGACCCCATTGAGTTAATGTTAGTTAATGTTTAACTAAAAATAACTATAAATAATCATACATTTATTACAGTATTTATGAATCATTGTTAACGTTTGTTAACTACAACTGTTTTGTTATAGCCCATAATTTAATATTAACATGAAACAGTTTTTGTAATAATGTATTTGTTAATTAGTAGCCTAATGATGTGGTAACAAATTGTAAAGTGTTACTTTTAAATTATTTATCATAATATACAATGGGAATTAGTTTGAGATTTATTCGGAGTGAGTTCAAAAGCATGATACATTATTCTTTTTTTAAATCTTTAAATAACAAATTTTTTCCCTTGCATTTTGTATGATAATGATTTCATGCTAGAGACAAATCGGAGTATAATTCTAAATTTGATTAAAAAAACATCACATTTTCATAGCAATCCTAAAGTAATGTGATAGTGATTACTAAGTGCCAACCTGATGCATCCTTTGACTACAGTGGAAAAAGCTCTCTAGTTCTCTCCCTCTTTCTCGTCTAGTCTTTCCATCAGCTCCTTTGATCAGCGTTTCATATTAGAGAGGGGCTGATCTCAGCTTTGAGACTCTAGCATAAATCATCTACTCAGCGATCACATGAATAACTGCCCAATCATCTCAGTTAACACATGCTGTTCATCCCTGCCCTCCCAGCAGCCATCAGCACCTGTCGCATAAGAACTTACACACACACACATTAGAGACACACTGTACTATCTGTGTTTTGTCTATCACACACACAAATCCACATTTCAATTCCCCACCACTGTCACATACGAGAGACCTATTAATAAGACAGAAATAGCTGCAGACATGGGAAAACAAGAACACTGGACACATTCTCTTCACAGTCATGTTTCTTGTAAACATACTTTTCTACAAATAAATTTTTTGGGTTCTTTTTTAAAATTTCCTTCTCTCCTGTTCCAGGTCTCTTAATATCTTTCAAAGATTTAATTACAGTATATGTAGCATTATCAAAATATTGCTCTGTTTCAGACTGGCCTTGCATTGCTTCAACCAGATAAACTGATAAAATAGGTAAAAAAAAAAGTTTGGGGTCAGTAAGCTTCTTTGTGATTTTCTTTTACACTCAGCAAGGCTCTATGTATTTGGACACGGTAAAACTGCAATATTGAGGAATATTTTAAAAAGTACAGTTATTTTTTTCTGGGATGGCAAAGCTTAGCATTTCTTTTTAAATGATCAATTAATCTAGTCTTCAGTGTCACATGATACTTCAGAGATCATTATGAATTGCTTTTAGAAACATATCAATGTTGAATGTTAAAATTTTTGTTACATATTTTGATTTGTATTGTGATACATTTTTCAAGAATCTTTGATTAATAGAAAATTCAAAAGAACAGCATTTATTTGAAATGAAAATCTTCTCTAACAACAACAACAACAAAAAAGTCTTTACTGTAACTTTTGATTAATTTAATGCATCCTTGTGGAACAAAAGTAATAATAATAGTGTTCCTGTAGCGCAATTGGTAGAGCATTGAGGTATCAAGTGCAAGGTTGGGGGTTCGATTCCCCGGGAACACATGATAAGTAAAAATTGATAGCCTGAATGCACTTTAAGTCGCTTTGGATAAAAGCGTATGCTAAATGCATAAATTTAATTTAATTTATAAATGTAATAATTTCTTAAAAAACAAACAAACAAACAAACAAAAAACTGTTGAACTGTAGAGTAGACTGGCGTTCAAAAGTTTTGGGATCAGTAGGATTTATGTATACATAACATGTATACACATGTAAAAAATATATATATTTTGGATGCAATTAATTGCGATTAATCGTTTGACAGAAAACAACAACAACAACAACAACAACAACAAAAAAAACAATAGTATTGTGCAAAATGTTTATAGTTTAAAATAAAGCTTTTCTTTTTTATTGCAATAAAACGCAATTAAATTCTGTGATGCAAAGCTGAATTTTCATCAGCCATTACTCCAGTCTTCAGTGTTTATTTTTATCAATTTAACACAGCCTTGTTAAATAGAATTATTACTTTCTTTCAACAAATGAAAGGAAATGTACTGGCTCCAAACTTCTGAGCGGTAGTGTATAATGCTACAAAAGATTTCTATGTAAAAATAAATGCTGCTTTTTTTAACATTTATACATGAAAGTATACTGAAAAAGTATTACAGGTTCCAGAAAAGATTAAGCGGCACTGTTTCCAACATTGATAATAAATCAGCATATTAGAATGATTTATGATGGATCATGTGACACTGAAGGCTGGAGTAGTGGCTTATGAAAATTAAGTTTTGCATGAGAAATAAATAAAAATGTAAAGGAATATTAAAATAGAACAACATTATTTTAAGTTGTTGTAGTAATATTTCACAATATTACCGTCTTTTCTGTATTGTTAATCAAATAAATGCAGCCTTGATGAGCATAAGAGTATAAAATCTTACTTATCCCAAACTTTTGATTGGCAGTGTATATATTTAAAAAAATGAACCCAAACCTTGTGTAGACAATACGAATATAAAGATTTGGGTGAGAAGTGAGCATTGTGAATGTAATACGTAGTGTCCAGACAGTTGCATTGGGACGATTAGAGGACACATGGTGTGTGACAGTATCTACACAGAAAGTTTAAAATAAATGACCCCATCCAGACACACATACACACACCTGAACCCATGATTTACACCAGCCCTCCAAGTAAGACCCCTGTATGTAGTCTTACTATCACAGACACACTCCACCCCCAACGGATTGTTAGCGCTTCTGTCGAGCCATGCAAGGCCTATTAATAACGTGTGGATGGATGGGAGAGTCAGGTGGCCCAAGGGGAAGACATCTCGACATGGGGCCCAATGGAGAGGACTGGCGCTCAGTTACTGAATGACAAACGACCCCTTTAGACAGGTCCAGAGAATTGCTGTTAACCTGCATCACAGGCCAGGAGAGGTGTCAGTGTTAAAGGCTCTTTATGCTGTCAGTACAGGATCCGCTCGGTGAGCAATAACTATATTAAACACAGAGACAGACAGCACATGTCTGTATGTTACTATAATGATGGAGCACTGAAAAAAATCAGCCACTACTCACAACAATAACAATCACATAGCAACTCCCTACCCCCAGGAAAAACTTTTGCATAGCAGCAGCCTGGCAAAAACCCTAACGACTTAGCCTATAAAAATGTTCTAGAACCCAATCACAGCATCCTTACATCCATGTTAAACTCCTTAGAATCCACAAAACAACACAATAGTGACCACAGAGAACAAGCAATTGTATAGCAATGCATTGCCAGTATTTTAGCAACCACATAACAATAGCAACATCCCGGAACACTTGAATGTGGTTTGATATAAGCAACAACCTGGCAACCACCCAAAAGCATAGCAATTCCCCAGCAGCCTTTGAAACACGCAGGACACTGTAGTGTGGTTGACATAGCAGCTCCCTTGCATTGCAGTCCTCCACCAACCACCCAGAAAACTTAGCAACGACATATTGTGTCTTGACAACCACCCAGAACATCTTTTTAATGTCCTAAAAAAACTTAAAACACCCTCAATCAATTCACCAGCAACCCCACAGCAACACCCTAACAATCACAGAGAAATACTCCTTTCAACAACACAAAATACTTGAGTGTGGTTGACATAGCAACGCCCTGGTAACAACCCCAAAACACCCAAGCAACAACATAGCAACACACTTTGGTTTATATACTCTTGCACCCTTGCAATTGCATAGCAATTCCCCATCAACCACCCAGAACACCTTCACAACCACATTACGTGTTCTGGCAACCACCCATAACACCCTTGTAATTTCCTAGAAACCATGCAGAATACCCTAACTACAATAAAGCAACACCCTAGCATCCAAATAGAAACCCCCATCAACCACTGGTAAAATCATAACAAACACATTGCAAAATTTCTTTTAACTACTCAAAATACTTGAATGTAGTTGATATAGCATCACCCTGGAAAACACCAACGCTATCTCACGACCAATTCGTACATATTTTACTAGGTGGCTTATTCGTATGAATTTGTACGACCCCAGTGACGGTTAGCTTTAGGGGCGGGGTTAGGTGTAGGTCATTCGTACAAATTATACGAATTGTGCAACTCATAAAATACGTACGATTTGGCAACAATCGTATGAATTTGTACGAGTGTGGTCGTACGAATTCGTACGAACAAGCCACCTTGTGAAAAATGTACGGATTGCCATGAAATTGGGTTGAAAACACCCAAAACACCCTAGAAACAGCATAATAATGTCTAACAAATGCATAGAAACACCCTTTTAACCACTCAGAACAACTTAGTGTGGTGGAAGTAGCAGCACCCGGACAACCACTAAAACCCACCCTAGCAACCACACAGAACACCCTAGTGTGGATGACATAGAAACAACCTGGCAACCACCCAAAAAAACACACTAGCAACCACATAGAAACACCTTTTCAATCAGTCAGAACACCCAAGTGTGTTTGAAATAGAAACACCTTGGCAACTACAAAAAGTACCCTAGCAACTACAGCATACAGTACAGATATCCTATAATTGTGCAAGCATATTTTCAGAATGTACAGTAACTTTGTAGATTACAGAAATATGCCCAGCACTTCTTGTACATATCTTGATTTCAATAGCAAGAGAGTGAGGCTTGTGTTTTTGTCACATGGCACATGTGTTTGCCACCAGGGCCCCTGAGCATTCTGTAAGGTTACACACACACACACATACACGCACACACACACCGACCGATGATGCCATCAATCATACAGCAAACAAGACATGCCAAACTGAGTGGACTGACTGTCACCTTTGCACACACTTTTGTTCGGACCCTCTCCATTCATCCACCAGAACCAATGTTACGAGGTGAATAAAATGCTTGTGAAAATATCACAAGGTTAACATTTTCACCCCCTTTTCAGAGGAACAAGGTCGCCTTCAGAACGGCTGATAATTTATCCAGTGTTTCCTTTCACTGGGCTCAGAAAAAAAACCTGAAGGCCTGGAAACACAGGGGAGTGTGGGTCAGAGGGGTTCTCAAAACCTCAAATCCACAAACTCTTCCTGGTCTTCAGCTTCAGACCCTTGGGGGAACAAACTCATAACTGTGTCTCCTTACTGAACATGAAAATACCAATCAATCAATGCAGCCATTAGGAGCTGGATCGCTGCAGCATTTCGTTAGTTGTTCTTATAACTTTTACATAACATTCTTTAAACCAGACGAGTTGTTAACCTTGGAGGTGATTATGTTGTTTTATGCATTTGAAGGCATTGTGGAAAACCACTAAACTAAAGCATTTACTTCCTCCTCATGTTACACAAAACTAAAAAAAATCTATTTAAAAACCTAGAACAGAAATTCTTGGCTGCTCAGTGGTAGCTGTCACCAAGGATAAGAAATATGATGGGGATATATATATCATGACAGTTAGGCTTATGCTTTATTATTATATATATATATTATCTTTGATCCAAAAGTATGTTTCTGAAATTATGTTTGATTATAAAGAACCTCCCTACTTGGATATTAAGCGTAATACACAGTTTTATCGGCCATAGATGAGTTGTTACTAAATGTAGTCAGCATTTGTGAAGAAAAAAAAGTGCATTTAGTGTATTTCAAATCTAAAAGTATGCTAAAGTTTACTATTTTCACAAGGATTTTAAGATAATGTGAAGGCAATGCACGTGTTTGACCTTAATAATATCAAATAACATTAGTTGTTTGTGTTTGAATGTTGTAAAATGAAGAACTCGTCTAATTTAGTTCACAAGATGTATGGGGTATTCTTGAGTTTGCATTTGTATTTTGTAAGTATAAATCACAATAATTTATCATTGTACATAAAAACAGCAGCTCAGACATTCTGCAAAATATCCCCATTTTTGAATAAATACTCATTTGGAATGGCATGTAAACATAAAACTAATACATATTCCCAAAATCCCAAACAATGCAAAATCCCCTTGAATTTCAAGGCACATGTACAGACATGCAAAGCAGCGTCCTGCAATGAGAGTTCTGCTCAAAGAGAGCGATTTGAACTGGGCCCCTTTTCTCTCTATGTATGTTTTTCTAAGAGCAGGAAACTCATAAAAAGCACAGGTTTTTAAATTACTGTCACTCAAAGGGCTCCTTTCTTGCTTCTCTCCACCCCTTTCCTTCCTTCTATACCTTACAGTTCTCTACCTTTCCCTTCATTTACTCAAACCAGAGTCTCCCTCTCTCTCTTTTTCTGTCCTTTGGCCCTGAAGGTAGAAGAGTAAACAGTGAAACCCCGGCCTGCATAAAGACTTGATTCTTCTCCTGTATGTTAAAAATGGATACAAAGGCAAATCTGTATGATAATTTCTGGCATATGGTGGCAGGGGCCGGCGAGACACTGTTGTTCCTTGTTCTCTTATAAGTATAAAAACTAACTTAAAGTAGCAGCACTCCTAACTTAACTACTTTTTTTTTCATAAGCACAGTAGCATAACTTTTTCAGAATAGCGTGGCTTTTCGAACTTTCCTAAAACAACCAGTCTTTCTTATATTAGGCTGAGACATCTGGATTGTCCAGACGGTTCTTGGAACTAAACCTGTTTTACATGATTTATTGGTTCAGTTGATGAAATGTTAAAATAATATATTAGTAGAATTATTTTTGGGGTGTATATATTGAGATGTTTTAATTTATTACTTATAGTAATAATATAATTTTTATTTTATATATATGATTTATTTGGTGAATTGTGACATTTTGTATTTTTTTTTATTCAATCAAGATAAATGGTAGTAAAAAAAAGCCCTTTTTTACCTTGTAGGCCAACAAACTGCATTATCAGATATGAAACGTTGCTTGACTGTAATTTAAAAAGGGGTTTTTGCAATGATTTCATAGAAGAAGATTGTTTTAAAAATCTAGAGAACCTTTTTTCCAATCTTAAAAATAAAGGTTCCAAAATGTGATTTTTTTTGCAGTAATCCCATATTCAAGAAGAAACTATGCAGTGGAAAGGTTCCTTGGATGATAAAAGTTCTTCATTGAAGTTCTTTATTTTTCAGAGTGTAGCTTCTCTAACACCAGTGAGCACTAGCTCTTCTGTTCATGTGGCACGTTTTAAGACTCTGGTGTGTCTCTACATGTCTGTGAAGCCTATTTGGAAAGAAGGACAGTTTTCACGACTCATTCACTGCTGGGTGCCAGGTGGGGATGTTTACGTAACGCTGCCTGGTGCCAGGCTGACAGCAGTTCCTATTTACCAGGTACAATCTGGAAACATGACACAAGTTAGCAGCCAAAAAGCATGATGGTACACTGAGAGTGGGTGTCTTCGGGACACCCTGCAAAACATATCTTTGTTGGACTGGGGTGTCCTGGTTTGAAACCTTTTAAGAGCTCTGTGGAAAGCAGGAAACAATGGAGGTTCAGTGATATGTGATCACCATGGAAAAGTGTGTTATTTTTGCTTAAAGTTAAAATACTTTCGACTGTCTCAGCCTAATGTGCAGACAAGCCATTGGTAGAGCTGACTGTCTCATATCTTTATCCACTATAATTGTATAATTATGTTTTTTTAATCTGTTTTTTTTACAGAATGTTATTTTAGAGTTTTTTAGGTGAACATGTAGTTGTTTAGACTTTAATTATGCGGTTTGTTAATAAAGATAACGTCTATTTGCATTTAGCACTAATGAACTTGCTGAAAGCAGCCTTACCTTACCTGGGTTCTGGAATTTGACTCTGCCTCCGATCTTAAAGAAATAAATAATAAATGTATTCAATAAATACTATTTAATTTAGAAGTATTTTAATAGTATTTAATATGAGAACGGTGTGTAAGTGATTTTAGTTACATTCTTCTGCTATTAAACGGCAAAAAGAGACTTATTTTTATGAGTGAGTCAGCAGTAAAGACTTTTATATTGAAAGAGACTGAAACAGAATTGTAAACAAGGAAGTAATTTTTATTTTCAACAACACCGACAAAGCCAACAAATGCACCGAGTAGCACTGTCAAGCAGAAATTACCCTGAACAGATGAAAGGATACTTCCACAAAGATAACGCTTTCCTCAATGGACATTCAATTAATTTGATTGAGCTGAAGAATGAATGCTGTATCAGATAATCTATCTATCTATCTGTCTATCTATCTATCTATCTATCTATCTATCTATCTATCTATCTATCTATCTATCTATCTATCTATCTATCTATCTTGTCTATTGTGTGGCAATAGAAAGACACTAACTGCTAATATGACATAAAAATTACATTTTGACCACACAGCAAGACCATAAAAGAAAAGAAGAAACATATTGATTTATTCTATGACATCCCTTTATTACCATTTTATTTCCATCATATATGAATCATTTGTAAGCAAATAAAATGAATTTGTTCCTAAGAGGAAACAATGTATGATAGAGGGTCATACTACTGGAAGATAAGAGAGGTCCTGTCCATCATCTGTCCATCACTTAACATCTTCAGACATGTTCTAAGATCTAGAGAGAGCAAAGAAAATCAATGTACAAACATGTCTACAAAACAGTGCTTTGCTCATTGATAGTATTCAGCGTTATAAATGAAGATCTGATGAGCATATTTTACCCATAAATCCCTTCACTTTGAAAGAGAGTGTGATCAGTCAGCAGACAGCAGCAGAGGGGGAACAGACTTCAGGTTAGACAAGCACCACCGGTACAGAGGATGATACAGTTTATCTGCAGAGATTAGATTACAGAGACGGACGAGAGAAAACAGGACAGAGGTGCGATAGCAGTATTATAGAGTGAAATTAAAAGGAGGTAATGGAGACATATCATATCTGTTAAACTATTGGGTCACACTTTATTTTAACCCTTTGATGCAAGACATAAAGTGACCCGACTGAGTAAATTTTTTCTATATCTTTGCAAAAAAATTAATTTAATCATTCAGAATTCCAGGAATTCCTCAATTAAATTGTTTTTAATCATCACAAATTCTTATTTTTAATTTTTCTTTCTTATTTTTTGAATAAAAATCATTTTTGTGTTACTACCCTTCTAATGCACAACATGGGTCTAAAATGATCCGTATTCATTTCATATATTATTTGAGTAATGGATGATTGTTTCTTTGCTGAATAGCTGAAAGAAATGTGTTTCTGTCATTTATTAAAGCAGATAGTCTTTAAATATGTTGTTTTTGATTCACAAATCATTTTGTTTATTTTTCCTTACTTTAAAAAAAAAACACAGTTTTTGTATTTCTACATCAATTTTACACACATGGGTCTAAAATGACCCGTGTTCTTTTCCCATGTTATTTCTAGCATGAGTGAATGATTCTTTGCTGAATCTCTGAAAGAAATGCATTTTATCTTTTAATATTCCAGGTATTCATTAAATATCTTGTTTTGGATTTCCACAAATCATTATGTTTGTTTTTCCTTTCTTCACTTTTTATTAAAAAAGTTTTTGTATTTATACATCAATTTTATACAGCTCAACATGGCTGTTTTTGTATGAATTTTGCATTTAGTCTTATTTTATAATTTATTACCACAGAAAATATTTGATATATTGTGAAAGATAACTGGATATAATATTTGAATGTTCTGCTAAGGTTGACCATGACCTTGAAATCTATTACTAGTGAGATAGAGAAACATGTCCTATACTATTAGCTAGCTTATTGTTGACATATTCTATTTTAGCTAGGACAACAAAATAAAAGTCAAAGTAATACATTATTGTATACAACTATATAGCATTGCTGTCAGGCAGAAAATTTATATCTCCACATTTTATCATTTTTTATTTTGTCATAAATCAGTGCTATTGGTCATCCTTTATGTCTGTCTGTGTTTCTGAAAATAAATGGTCTTTGACATACATTTAACAGATGCTTTTATCCAAAGCAACTTACAGTGCATTCAGGGTATGCATTATTATTGTTTGTTTTTTTTACCAGTATGTGCATTCACTGGAAATAGAACCCACAATCCACAACTCAGAACTCGTGCTCTGCATTTACCCCATCCAAAGTGCACACACACAGCAGTGAACACACACACACACCATGAACACACACCCGGAGTAGTGGGCAGCCATTTATGTTTGGTACCTTGCTCGAGGGCACCTCAGTCGTGGTATTGCATTCGAGACTCAAACCCACAACCTTAGGGTTAGGAGTCATACTCTCTAACCACTAGGCCATGACTTCCTTCCCCTTGGTGTGACCAATGCATCATTTCCTGCCTAAGCACCCCAATACGCCCCAGGACTGCATCCACTCAACAGTCTGTGAAGACAGCGCCGTCACAGGCTTCCGCAAAAACAGGTACCTGGGCTTCAGCAGCGCTCCTGAGCAGCTAGGAAGTATCCCCCACAGTACCATATATGTGTGAGAGCCCTTTCAACAAGAGGAATGGCCTCCTCCTGGGCGTGGTCCAGTGGGATTTGTGCGGCTGCTGGTTGGTTGTCGCTGACCACATTTGTTAGATTTTAGAATTTAGACATCCAGGAATGGATCTTATCAATTTAACCTGCTGATTTATTCTGGAAGCGGAAACCGCTCCAGTTACTGATGTAACCTTGTTTCCCTGCACACTCTAAAAATTCTGGGTTATTTCTACCCAAATTTTGGTCAAATTTGGACTAATCCAACTTTTTGTTTAAAACATTTAATGTAAAAATGTAACCCAAAGGTTGGGTTAGTCCATATTTGACCAAAAGTTGGGTTGAAACAACCCAGCATTTTAAGGGAACAAACATTGCTTCACTTGCTGTACTACAAGCTGCACGCAAATCATAGGCGGTCCCTTCAGTCGAAGTGATTCTGATGAAATGGTGCGACTTACAATATATAGAAGTTGGTGGGCTAAAACGCCATTGGTTTGTGCTATTCCACAAACGTTAATAGTTAGTAAGTAATATAGTTATGTATTCTGGAAACTGAAGAATTCCATCACATGCCAAGCCCTGCAGTGGAAGTCACAGGTCAAACGAGGTAGAGGGAGACCAAGAAACACCTGGAGGTGGAAAGAACTGTCTACAGATGGCATGATCTGGAGAAGCAGGCACAGGACGAGGTGGAGAAATATTGTCAGTGGCCTATGCTTCTCCTTGGAGTAACAGGCCTAAGTAAGTAAATACTGTAAGTATAGTAATCTATAGTTAGTAAGGTAGTTAATAAGGTAGTTGTTAAATTTAAATATTGGGTAGGATTAAGGATGCAAAATATGGTGATTCAATATAAGCCATTAAGATGTGCTTTATTAGTACTAATAAACAGCCAATATGCTAGTAATATGCATGCAAATAAGCAACTAGTTAATGTGAGAATTGATCCCTATACTAAAGTGTTACCAACTGTAATTATAACAGACCACTAAAAGAGTGTATCCATAATTTCAAAAAAGTAGAATAATTTTTACAAATATTGTTACTACAAAAATATCCAAAGCTTGATCAAAAAAGGTAAAGTTTATAATAATCAGGTGCATTTATTAAAAATCATTAAATATTTAAGTTCCTAATAGTTATTATATATTCAGTAGATGGTGCATTTTTTCAATTACATTTGATAGTTTTTTAAATGTAAAAAAATTTATAAATGTAATTTATTTTATATAATTTATATACTTATTAAATGTATCTGATTTGCTTGAACTCAAAACCTCATGATTCTTTAAAATAAGCTATCAGTTGTGGAAACACTTTATTTTAAGTTTTACATCGTAACACATTACTATAACAACAACAACAACAACAATAATAATAAATTATGCAAAACTACAAGCAACTAACTCTAAACCAAACCCTATCATTAACCCTAACATTAACCCTTTTTTTTGTCTCCAGCACTTAGTGGGGACACTGTGCTAATAAATTAAGCCTATGAATTACCTTCTAACTTCCAGATTTATTCCATTCCAAGATAAAGCTGTTGCTAATTTAGGAAGCAGAATACAGCTACCAAGCTTTGAGTCTGGACAGAACGATAACATGTCAATTCTACGTCCAAAGACGAAATGTGACACAACCCAGATCCCCGAGGACACAGCGACCGGCCCTGTCAACAGCACAATCACTGGGCAATTTAAAGCTTTACATCACAATTCACACCAATAATACGCCATGTCAGAATTAATTGTGTTAAACAGAATAAATAAAGCATAAATGAAAGGTTGGCCCCCAGCACTAATTGACATCTTGTGTGCTTTAATCGTGAGTGCGGACACCTCAGACCCGGTCCATAATACCTCAGTTCATTACATGAGGTGTGAGGACACAAAGCAGGCATTCACTGCAGGCCAACAGACATAGACTCGCAGGAGTTCGGAGGGGGGATATGAAACACAGGAGCCGTCGACTGTTTCTCTTGTAATTGTCCCAAAGGCTGCTGCAAGTTTTCACCCCATCACAGACCCCCTCTCTGTCCCTCTGCACAACCATCCAGCCTGGCCTGCCAAACCATTGGAAAAAGAAACCCATGCCTCAAAAGACTAGCCGCTGTGGGCAGCGGTGCAGGGCATTCAGTGCTACATCAAATGCAGTCTTTTGTGCATTGTTATATAAGACAATGAAGGAGATATTTATCAAAATAATAATCTGAGAGGGAAAAACCCCTACTTAACAATAAGAACACCCTTGCACTGAAAGCATATACTCTGTTTTGACAAGCGTAGCCACTGCTGGTGCCACAAGAGAATAAACGCACTGCTAAATGGCTAATATAATTGAAATATATAAAAATAAACTACTTATAATAATAAACCAAAGCATGCATTTTTACAAACCATATTAAATGAATTGAAAATGAAAACATTGTAGGGTACATTTATTTTCAGAGAGCCAAGAATGAACTGACACTTAAATGTTATTTGTTATTTTTATGTATTCTATGAAAATGTTTTATAGTTTAAATTTAGATTTAATCCAGTTAGTTAACTGTAACTTTTTGACCCAGTTAAGTTTATGATGTGCATTTCTTGTTCCATAATTACGTCTATAGTCTTTGAAATGCTGGTATTGTTTACTTTCAAATGTACTGAAGCTAAAATATACATAAATATATGGATATAATGTAATTTCTGTTGAAACTTGTATCTAAATATGCTTGTAATTGCACATAATTGTGATGATGCATGCGATGTAATGACGAACATAGAATTTATAACATTTAAAGAGCCAGTAAGATGAAAATTCTAAGCTTCCTATCACATTTTATAAGTCCTGTACATTAGGTTTAAATCAATCCAAGGTTAAAAAACATTGTCATTTTGTCAAAATATCATTTTAAAATTACCTCAATTCTCAGAGATCCCCAAACGGTTCGCGCGAAGCTGTTCAAAAGATTCAGTTTCCTTAAACCCCACCTTTCGGTAGCATACTGTGTTCTGATTGGTCAACTAACATAGTCAGGATTGATTAGTTGTTCCGCACACACCTCCACAGTAAACTATGCGTTAGCATCTTTTTGGGGTGAATTATGTCTTATTAATCTCATCGCGAAGCAAAAAGTAAAATAAAAAAACTTGAACAGTCTCGCTGCTTTTTCTTCTGTGTGTGCGTATTCAAGCCGCGCGCTTCAGTTTGAATACACTTCAGTAAATCTTTACTTAATATCCTTATGTTTTTTTGACATAAAAGAAAAAAATATAATTTTGACCCATACAATGTATTTTTGGCTATTGCTACAAATATACTCCAGTGACTTAAGACTTGTTGTGTGATTCAAGGTCACATTTTGTTAAGTGTACTTAAGTGTGTTAAAAAACATGAAAGTGTGCTCCTTAAGTGGGCTTTTATTTATTTTTTATAGAAATGTCATTTTTATTTGTACACTTCATTTAGAACCATATTATCTGTAAGTAAAGTATAAACCACCAATTCAGTTATTACAAATATTTAAATGCACTTAAAAAAGAAAAGTGTAGGTTGGCAGTTTACTAGGTTTACATTTTTTTATTAATTTTTTTTTTTTAAATCTATTATGCTTTAACAAAACCCATGGACTACCCAGGTTAGCTTATAACCGGGATTATCAGTCAAATAAATATATACTGAAACACCCACACAATAACACAGTCCTGAGTCACATACTACTGTATATACAGTATAAAGGCTATCACTCATAAAGAGCTTACGTTTCCATTGCCTCCGGGCGAGCATTCCATCAAATAAGAGAATGAATGATGGAAAGAAAAAAGAGAGAATACCCACATCCTAAACCTCAAATCCATTAAATGAAACATGTTTCAAAAGTCTCTTTTATTCAGCTCATAGCTCAGGCTTGACCTCCGCCGTGAATATCTGCTGTGCTATGCAGTGAAATCTGCAAGTGATTATGTCACGGCTCAGAGAAGAACAGGTCATTTGTAAGCTACCCACGAGCAGAGGAGTTCAAGCGTTCAAAACAAGACCGATTCAGACCTGCTCTCCTCATTCATAATCACACTCAACTGAGCGCAAACAGAGCGAGGGATACAAGGCCCTCATCCTCTGCTCAGGAAATAGATTGACGAGATAAAAGGACTGATAAGGTGTGTCTGCAAGCAGGAGTTTGTTTTGCCGGAACCAACGCAGACTTCCTAGAGCAAGGAAGAAAAGTTACAAAGAAGGAGACAATAAGACAACGCTGTGGCTTAACATGAGAAAAAAGGAGTGAGTGGAATAAAGAAAGGAGATGATGGTTTGGAGAAGGGGACGGAAGTCCAATGGTATCTGACAGAAACTGAATAACAACATTCTGTTACCCTCAGATGTTTTTAGAGCTGTTATTGGGCAATCCCACGCTCAACTTTAACAGAACCAGTGTTTTATAATAACAAAATGTTCCATTGATTGTGGCTCTGTTTACACTTTTTTAGCCTGTTTCACAGTTTGTTTGTTTGGCTGAACTTGTCTCGAATCTCTGAGTTTGAATTCGGCTTGGGGCTTAATTTCTGAACTATAAAAGTAGTACATAAAATGTATTCATTTCAAATTAATTGTATGCCTCTTTAAAGTAAAACGTTAACATGAAACATTTAATCTGGCATTATAAAAGTATATATTATTATTTCAGAATGCATTTAAGTACTGTACGTACACTTAAGCAGCTATTTATTTCATCAATATTATATTATCTGGAAGTTCACCTTTTTAAAAGTAAACTTTTAAGGTTTGAAGCACACCGCAACAAAATTCACGCACCTCTTTCTCATAAGGGCAGCTCTCCCCCATACTCTCCATGTTAATAAAAAGAGCAAAAAGGTTAAATAAATAAATACTGTAAGGTGCACATACATTAGACACTGTTTAGTGGCATTTGTCTATGAGCAGTGGTAAATGCCTGGTTGGAAATGGTGTACTGATAAGCCTAGAACTTATAGGACAGACATCTTAGCATGATAGCATCGTCTCTGAGGGGCGACATCGACAGCCAAACATGTCTGTCTGTACACATTTCTGCTTTTCTTTCAGAGGAGGTCTTATCATACTTTGACTTTACTGAACGATGCCAATCAGTCAGTCCTCAGGAAACAAGATATTTGATGTGTGAGAGGAAGTACCATAACCCATACATTACGACTATAGGAAACTCACTGCACTCACAGATTGAGAAAATAAGATGTCTTTATTTAGTGTAAATCTACAACCTGAACGTGTAAACATGATTTATTACTTTTCGTTGACTATATCGCTATTTTATAGATCCTTGAATAGAAACCGAATTTGATGGTGAGTCACATTTTCATATCAAACATGGACTTCCCTTTAAGGCCACGAAGCTTAATGTGATAGCAGACATTCGCTAGTCCATGTTTTTAGTGCTAACCATATGTCACACAAGGCCTTGACTTGTGGGAGCGGTGTGGTGGATTCAATGACAAACCGATGACCGCAAAATTACGGATTCCTGAACCCAACGTCTAATTACCACATTACCAAAGCACCATACTCAGGCTTATTTTGGATTGTCGTAGTCATAAATTAATCTGTGTTTAATTCAGCATGTGCAGCACATACAGTATATCAATGCTGTGCACTCAGATAGACTGCGTGCGTCTGGTAGCGATGGAATAGCAACAAGAAGAAGATCGAAAATAAGAGATGCTGATTTCATTCGCTGATTTCGAATGCTGAGAAAACAGTCGATTTACAGATTTTATTTCATTATATACATTCTGTACTATAAATCTCCACTATTTCAAACTGGCTTTCTGTTTAAATGCTAAAGTGAGATAAATTTGCTGTGCGGCTGCTGCCATGTGTAAACAAGAGACCTGCTCTAAATGAGTGTTGAGTTATGAATCTGTTTCTAGCTCCAGATCGTAACGGCTCTCTCTCTAACTCCCCCTGGGTCTTTGGGCCTGTTGCTTGAAGCATGTGATGTACAGCCCCAGTCTCATCCACTTCCTCAACCTTGGGTTTCCTTGGCTATGTTTCGAGTAGCATAATTCAGTGCTACTCATATAATTTCTACTGTAAATAATATGCAGCTTTTATTGTTTGCATAGAATACCTGGATGAGTTAACTCCATTCATTATCAGTGTGAGAATTAAAGATTACATTAGTTATTGCACAATTATGCCTTTTTATTTAGTTATAAAAAAAATAAAAAAAACATTTCACTTAAAAAAAAAAAGCAAAGACATAAATTCATGCTTTTATATCATCACCTTTTTAGTGCAACTTTCACATTTTGGTCCACTTTAGGAAAACTCACCAAGGAATTCACTTACTTTTAGTGCACTTTAAATCCTAAAGGTTTTTAATTGGTAAAAAAGTGTATATCTTATGATTTGAAACTATAATTGTTTTTTATTTAACTACACATGCCAAAAACGTTGCATTCAGTTTACATTTAATAAATGATTTTAAATTAAGGATGTCATTTTTTAGTTGTTGCTAATTCCCAAAAGAGAATATGCTTGCAAAAGATAAGCTGGGTAAAACTATATTTTTTAGAAGAAGCAATGAACAAATAGTCATCAGCCTCACAACAGCCTATAACTCAAGATAGTTAAAAACAAAGTATCAGTTCCTGTACTGAAGTCCAATGCAATGTCCAAGTGCAGTGTTTTTCATGTTATATAAAGATAAAGACCTTTAAATAGATTTCAACTTTGATTTGACTTCCTTTATGGTCATCAAGCCCACCCCAAACTCTCCTGTAAGTTACACCCCCCAGTTGCAAATAGACAGCACTTAAAGATTTTCCTTATCCTTAGAAAAATGGCAACTCTTTTAGCTGTATAATTTTATAAAATGAAGTGCAGGTGAAACACGTAAAGCTTGTTTCGGCTTAAAAGCAGGACTAGCGTTAAAGCTCATTTCACCTGGACTTGTAGTCTTTTGGCAGGCCCACAGGTCTCTGTGCTGGGGGCTGATGTCAGAAGATTAAAGGGGAAATTATACAGTAGGTCTGCGGTTTGAAATGCATCCATCTAGAGATATGGATCTTTGACTCTATGAGATCCTGGTATCTCAAAGGAAACACTGCGGTGAGCTGGCCTGAAATAGCATGTCTTGAATGTGAATATTTTATTCTCTCTGTTGCACTAAAGTGAAATAAGGACACTCAAAAATCAATCCAAGATTAAACCATATTAGATAATTTAACCTGAATCACTGCAGAGAAAGATAAACTTGCTGATGTTTGGGATTTGCTTGTTATACTCTGACATCGCCCTGATTAGTATTTAACGGAAAGTAAGAATAAATAATTTCATTAAGATGCATTTTAGTAGCATCTATTGTCTGTTCTTAAATTTGACATTTTGATTACATATTTACTTTTTATATTTTGAAGAGCATATTGGCAATCAGTTTATTTGGACACTGGAAGACAAATGATCAACAAATTAAAACACCATCGATTTTTGAGTTTCTGTACTAAAATATGTGACTCTTTGTCAAAGTCATCTCTGCGGACCTTAAGATCCCATCATTTTCACCTAAAGCATGCTAAGACATGTGTTGTTATTACCAAGTGCTAAGATGCCATTTGGTCTTTAAGTAATTCATAAGATGCTTCATATTTAATGGTTTCTGTCACCATCTCTCAAGCGCAGACATCTGAAGAGCCATTGATGACACTACAATGAGAAAAACTGCAGCCAACCTCACCTGGACAAAAGTCATGTTCATTGGAAATATCTCTGGAAATATTCTCTGGATATATATGGTATCTTCGCACGTTTACACAGGATTGTATAATAATCTCTGATAACGAACTCTGTTACAATCATACATCCACACACCCACACATTCAGAGTTGCTGAATGAATGAAGGATGAGATGAAAGGGTTTGTACACTGGAAACAGAGATAGAGTTCTTCAATAACACAGCTCTAGTGGAAAACAAGTACACTTTAGCATACTTAAAAACAAATGTAAAATATTTTTCTAAGTATATTTAAGATTGGACTGAATGTGATGTTTTTTTAGACAGACATTGCACTCTTGCAAAATATTCTAACTCTAATAAATAAAAACAGTTAAATGCAAACTAAGAATATGGTACGAACCTGCAATAATTATGTAGAATATTTGTATAAGATATTCTGTATATGTATTTAATCCCATTTTATTGACCAGTGTCTTTGCAGCTGACCTTCAATGTTCCAAATGAAAACAAAAACGACTTTAGATAAAAATAGCATTTGTGTTTCATTTTCTTAATTGCAGAAGAGTGATGAAATGTATTCTCCTCTGGCCTATTCTTCATGCAATTCAAAATAGCATCACAGCTGGAAGGTGAGTTTATGTGAATTCACATTTTCTTCAGCCTGAGGGAATGAAAAGGGCATTTGCATTTGCCAAAAAAATTTAACTTTTTTTATATTAAAAAACAACAAGCAAGCCCAGCCCAGGTGACAGAAAGGACCACAAAATAAATATAATACAATTAATTACTTTTTTAGGAAGTAACGCAATATTGTAATGCATACTTTTGTAAGTAACTTTTCCAACACATTATACTTAAACGAGTGAAAGAAATTAATGAAATTGAAATATAAAAATTATGTTAGGGAAAGGGTGAAAATATAATTTAATATAAAAACAATTGAAGTTAATGGAAAGTCCCCACCATGATGTGGTCTGGAAAAGTGGACACAGAGAAATTGTGTTCAGCACAATAAGGAACATTACTGGCCTTGAGGAGATAAATACACTACTGTCAGAAAGACCCAGACCAACATCTGTGTACAGTGTGTGTGTGTGTGTGTGTTTTTCTTGTGAGTGCAAAAAGGATCTGGCATGCATTGGCATTTTTTCTTTCATTTCACTGTCCCTCATTTCATCTGATTCTGTTATTTTGTCTCAGTTTTGATAAACAGTAGCACAAATGTCCTTATCTTCAAAAACATTCTGCAACATGAACAACTAAGTTACAACGAACAGGTCTCATTTAATACGAACGCCAAGGGTCAAGTAGGGGCCAACAAAGCAGACAGAAAGCGAGTGCAATGAAAGTGATGACCACATGTCAGAGAAACCTAAAAATATGACTTACATATTAACTTACAGCAGCTTTAAACATAGGTCTCATCGCCGAGGCATTTTCAATAGGCACATGGGAGTCTGGACATGCGAAGACCAGCAAACCACATGGTGATCTCACTGCAGAGTAAAACACTATAAGAATCTGAAGGGTAAAAATATACAGATATACCAAATATAAGCTATGAATCTATGTGGATTCAGCATTGCTGAGTAGATACTGATACTCAGGGTAAAGTAACTTGGGAAGCTATGGGACAAACTATGGGAAGTGCTGTATAAAGATATATTTAAAGGGGGGTGAAATGCTCGTTTTCACTCAATCTCCTGTTAATCTTGAGTACATATAGAGTAGTACTGCATCCTTCATAAATCCAAAAAGTCTTTAGTTTTATTATATTTATAAGAGAAAGATAGTCTGTACCGATTTTTCCCGGAAAAACACGACCGGCTGGAGGCGTGACGTGTGGGCGGAGCTTAAGAATCACGAGCGCGAGTAGGCTTTTGCGTTGAGAGCGCGTGGAAGCTGTGACACCGTGAGGGAAAAACCATCATCCCAAACAAACCATGGCTTACAGTCAGATTCAGCCGTTTATTTATGATCCAGAATCAGATCCAGAGGCTGAAACTGAACGAGAGCAGCAGCAGCAAAGACTCGCTCCGAGCGGGGCTCGAACCCGGGTCTCTGGCATGGGAGGCAGACGCACTAACAAGGAGGCAGCGATATTTTAAGCAGTTTTACTCACCGCATGCAGTTCCAACACACGATCGTGACCCTTTTTCCTTGGGATTGCATCATCCTTAAGAAATAAACGATACGCAAATCCGTCGTCAAACTGGGCCTTGTTTGTAAAACAAGCATCTTCGAAATGCAGGGAACAAACAAAAACACTTGCACAACTCCGTTGATGCTCTGTAAAAATAAACTCCATCCACTGGTCCCTTAATGCTGTTTTTTTTTTTTTTTGGTAATCTGTGCAGGGTTGTCTTGCCCTGGCAACCAAAAACACACTTCTTTTGTGACTTTTCGCGATGCTCTCGCTCTGAACAGTGAATGAATGTCTGTGCTCAGCCTCTCAGTGCTCTGCTATACGGGAGCGCTTGCTCTTCCGGCAGAAGTGCCTTAGGACCCATATGAGGAAATTCCGCTCCATCTAACGTCACACAGAGCCATACTCGAAAAAAACTTTCCGAAACTTGTGAAAAACCGGAAGGAGTATTTTGGGAACAAAAATACTCCTTCAAACGTACAACTTAATTTTTGAAACTTTGTCCATGTTTAGCATGGGAATCCAACTCTTTAACAGTGTAAAAAACTCAGTATGCATGAAATAGCATTTCACCCCCCCCCCCCCTTAAAGATATATGCTATTTATTTTCTAAGCAATCAGACAAATAGCAAAACAAACAAGCATTTTAACAAAATCTCATATAGTTGCAGTGAAGGAGCCAAGACTTATATCAACCTAGACCAAAATATTATCAGCTGAAGGATGATGGGCTCCTTTGTCTTGCAAGAATCACAGAGCTGCTCACTTGCCGCGAAAAACACAGCATGAAAAAGCACCAATGAATTCAAAAAATCATTTTATTTTCTGCAGTTCTGTTGGGTGCCACTAATGGTGCACATTTGACCTTTAACCTCAGATCGCTCCGGGGTACACTATACACAAAACACTACAAAGACAACTTTGAATGTGTAATTGTGAAGAAGAAAGAATAATTTATTTTAACATACTCCAATAATCTCCAACATTTTGGTAATACTTTTGTTTAGGAACTGATTCTCACTATTAAATAATAGCTTATTAGCATGCATATTTATAGCATGCTAATAAGTGCATGTACAGTTCTCTCTCCACCTTCAATACCAATATAATAATATTGGTATAATAATATTTTATTATTATTATTATTTTATTATTATTATTTATTATATTTATTTTATTAATATTTTTTTTAGTTAAAAGTTTGAGGACCACACGAACATCTCTTTTTTTTTATTTACAACTTTGAAAAAAATATATATTTTTTTTTACAGTGAACAAATTTTTTCAATGGATTTTTCAAAGGACTTTTACCATTAATTTTTTTTAATTAAGCATTATATTGTGTTGTGCTTTTGGGTTAAAAGAAATGTCCATAAACCAAACAAATAATATCCTGGCAGAAAATTACCAGAATATTTTTCTTCAGATTTTTTTTTTCTTGCAGTGCATGTAAGTTTGGATTAAATTTTGAGGTTAATTACAAATATTGTTAATAAAATATGGTGCATACTTGACTTCTTGGTTGAATGTGGAAGAACAGGAGAGGAAAAAAGATATACGTGACAGTCTGAGGAGATATATTACAGTGCATTAAATCTAATAATGAAGCAATAAATTACACTGAGATAATAAACAATAAATTGCAATCGGACAGAGAGACAGATGGCAGCAGTGAAACGAATGGTTTTGGGACGTTTCCAGATCACCACTGTGCCAACTCACCGAATGACATCACTGAAAGTGAATACATTAAGAGCTTCATGATCAGAGTTTGATTACCTTGTCCATGTTTCTCTTTCCATCTTTCTCTCTTTTCACTCCCTCGCTTCCTAGGTCTCATGCAAAGATGTCTGGGGCCAAACCTCTGCACCACAAAAGCGGGAAATTGCAGTTTAAGTAAATTTGCACATGCAATGATATTTCTATGTTTGGTCTGACAGCGTGCAGCAGAGTGTAATTATTGTTCGAGGTTTGCGGAATATATTCCCATTAGGGTGATCGCTTAAAATCTTGGGGCCCAGGACAACATTTTTATGAGGTAAGTTATACCATAGAGCACATCAGCGGGACCCCCTTGCTCTGAGAACAGCTCTTATTCACTCAGTAGTCCATACCAATGAGGAATAACGCTTATGAAAAAGAAGCACTTTTAAGTAGACTTGAGTAGCCTATTTATTTAATGAATATATTATTGTTATGATTATGAACTTTCTGTTTCCTTATTTGGTCTTCCTGTTCTAGTTTAGGTTAATTGATTATTCCCCACCTGTCTCCAGTTCCCTCATTTCCTTCTGTGTGTTCAAATACCCGTTCTGTTCAGTTCCTCCTTGTCCGTGATTAAATGTGTAAATGTGTCTATGAATGTGCATCTGTATGTTAATGCTGAATGTAATCTAGTATATTGTCTGTATTCTTCTTCGTCGTCAGTAAACTCCTCATTGGTTCCAGATCCTCCTCAAGCACTTTGTCTTTCGTTTAGCACTACACCCTTTTGTAACAATTATCTGCATGTACAGTTTTTTTTTTGCATGTTCATTATAATTAGTGCAGAAAACAAAGTGATTGATCTTATTCCAAGGCATCTGTTGAAATGTTCAGCCGAATGACTTTTCATCGTAAGGTTTGCTGACATGCTCATAAAATGTATTTTATTTGTATATTTGCTGAGAACCCCATGGCAGTAGGCAACTGTATATACAAAACATACAAAGCAAAAACAGGAATTAGAAGACAAACAAATAGACACAGGCAGAAATAGAAAGAAAATATTATCCAGGTTGTTCCAAGACTTCACCACTGGTTATAGATAAAACCAAAGTTGAACTAACCGTCCTGGAATATTTTTAACTGACGTAAACAGTCTGACCTCAGAAACAATGAAAGCATCTATCTTCTAGATGTATCTGTCCTTATAAAACTCATCAAATTATGCTTAATACTCAACCTTCTTAAAGTAAACAGGAATAAATAATAAAAAAAGGCTTGTTGACTTTGGTTTGCAGTAGTTGTAAAATGACAATAGCGGTCAGTGGTTCTGGTGGTCTTTATGGTGTTTATGGATAGAGCTGAATTCGATAAGCTACATTTATTTTTTTATTATAATACTGGGACATGACAAATGCGCGCATTATGAGAGAAGGGGAGAATGAGAGAGAAACATGCCAGTGTTTTAGGTTTGTGTTTCCTTTGGCCTACTCTATGGAATTCACTTATTTGTGGAAATGTTAAGAATTCAAGTAATGGGGGCTACTAAATACGGTCAAACACAGACAAATAAATGCTACGCTCAGCAGTATGAAGAACCTTGACAACCAGACATGAGATCTGATCTCTTCTCTTCTCTTCTCTTCTCTTCTCTTCTCTTCTCTTCTCTTCTCTTCTCTTCTCTTCTATTATATATATATATATATATATATATATATATATATATATAACATAATGTTTTGATTGTGTCTCAGAGACCGTGTTAACAATTTTCGGCAAATAACACTGATGTAGGTAAAAAAACAAACAAACTAACAAAAAAAAACCTTGTAAGAGTATATTTGACCTTGGCGAATAATATTAAACTAGATTTTTTCAAAGAATTACTGGCTGAGTCCATGTTACATATATTGCATGTACTTACTACATAGTAATAACAGAAAATAATGCATATTAACAAGAAGCTATCCCTAAACCAAACCCTAATCCTAACCGCAGTTGTTTTAAGTTCACAAGGATTCTACTTTGCAACAAGACACCTTTAAAAGCCGAAATATCTTTTCATCAACCTTGTTTATCATTGACGTGTAAAGTCATAATCAGCGGTTCGCTATTTCCCAAAATGCCTCCTCGGCGCTTGGGACACTCACTTGAACACACACGAGTGGAGAAAGTCGAGTTATCAGCTGAAGAATTTTTACACTCTTCCACGCTGTGAAGCGAAGCCAGATCATGTCTCAGCCATGACTTCCAAATTGCCGTCCCTGTCACTTTGATCTCGCACACCAACTGCCCGCACAAGCGCTAAAAGTGTGCATGTGTTTATGGTTTTTTCACATTTGAGAGTGTGTGCTGAGACAGTAAATATTTAGTGTCTATAGAAGTAGGTGTGAATGTGTGTTTGAGGGGGTGTGTGTTTTCCGAATAGGATGGCGGCTTTCTTTGAGCGACTTGATCAACAATTTCCATTAAGGATCAAGAGACGGTCTTTGTAAGAGTATCTGAGTTTCACACTGACAAACCAGCCTGGGAAAAACATGTTCAGAGATCTTCTGTGGAGTTCCAGCTGTCACTGCGGCAGCCGCAGATGTCTCTCTGGATATGTGGTGTAGAGCAGCAATCATGGAGCATCTTGGGTTTCCTAAACAAGTGTGGATCTCAGCACTCTTGTCTTCTAGCACACTTCACAGGGAATGACCTCACTAACCCTAATCAAAAACTAATCTCTCAGTGCATGCCAGCATTAAAAAGTTAACCTATTGTGTATGATCTCTCATTACTAGTGCACTATAAAAATAAACTATACTTTTAGTGTAGCATCATTCAAACATTTGGAAATCACTGACATGATATAAGCTGAAATGGCTGAAATTAATTTTCTTGACAAATTTAATTAATGTTTAGATATTTTATTTTATTTTAAGTAACAAATGTTTTGGTAACACTTTATAATATGATTCCATTAAATAACATTAGTTACCTACAACAAATGCTTGAAAGTTTTCTTTTTCTCAATATTATTTTGCAGTTATCATGAATTTACACTGAACAATGATTTTCTAATCTAGCTTAATATTAAGTCATTTTTAATATTAATTCATTAATACATTCAAATTAATTATTGATTAACATTTCTTTAATACATGTTAATTTAGCTTTCCTTTTTTGCACCAAGATTAGAGTAAGAAGAACTACAATCCACAGAAAAATATATAATATAATATAATATAATATAATATAATATAATATAATATAATATAATATAATATAATATAATATAATATAATATAATAACTTGTGCTGTTAAATGATTAATCTCAATTAATCACATCCAAAAGAAAAACTTTTGTTTACATTATAGACATGTAAATATTTTCAAAATATATATTTTATGTGTGTGCATTTATATATACATAAACACAAACAGAAAAAACACATTTATTATGCAAACACAAACTTTTATTTTGGATGTGAATAATTGTGATTAATTGTTTGACAGCACTAAATATAATATAATATAATATAATATAATATAATATAATATAATATAATATAATATAATATAATATAATATAATTTAATATAATATAATATAATTTAATATAATATATACATTTGGATTGGTTTAACATTAGTTTTGAATGTGCAAAATAAAAAAAATAAAAAAATAAAAATTCACTAAGAGTTGCTTGCCTATACAAACTCACCGCTAATGCTAGGGAGTTGTGTTTTCCAGTACTTTGCCATGAGGTTGCTAGGGTGCACTGTGTGGTTGCTAGAATGTTGACTTACTGGTCCAAGTCAAAAGAGTCCACCCACAAGTATATTATTATTAATATTCTGGTCGCTTGATATATCTTGGAACCCTTTGGCTTCTTCATTTTAAGACTAGATGATGATTTTAAGATGAGTCACATGTGGAAGTTTAATATCTGGCTTAGGGGTCACGAAAAACACCTCATGTAATAGTAACAGTGATGGTTGCCTTAGTCCTACATTCAATCATTGTAAAATGCAAGTGACTAAACCTGTTCCGGCCTATGCATATGTACAAGCACACTGAAAATGACATTAAGCCCTCTGAAATGTTATAGGGCCGACCGCAGTCTGTTAAAGTGTGAAGCAGGAGGCTGAAGTGGAGGGTTTCATGAGAGTATTGTGTTAGCAGCCATATGTCAGCTTGTTAAATGAGATTAGAGAGCACTGGCTGTGCCGCTGAGGTGAAATCTGAACCTAATAATTTCAGTGTAAAAGAAGATACCAAAAGATGAGGCCTTCAGCTGGCGGTTTGGATAAAACAGCTTAATATCCACCACTAAACACTTAAGAGCTGCAAATTAGTCCAACACAAGCAAAATTCTCTAAGCAAGTATGCCTATTGTATTCAAAAGCAAGATCGCTTGCTATAAATGCGCTAGTATTATACCAGACAAGATCATTCGTAAGAGGTGTTGACACCATATAAAAGTCCTCTGGACAAATGTCAATAAGCTCTGAAGAGAGTGTCCTCAATTATATGAAGCATACTTGTGTACATGCCAGTTTAACACCAAGACATTTAAATTCTAGATGGCAGATTGGTATGCAAAAAACAAACAAAAAACTGTTAAACAGCTGGTTAAAAGCAGCAATTTGGAGCTCAAGCTTTTGTTCGAGTGCTTATATTAATTATTTAATACAAAAAATGTGTGTTATTTGAGCTGTGAAGTTCGACTGTCCTCCAGCTGCTGTCCTTGTCTGCAGTGTAGAAATAGGATAAGCATCTGCCCATGACGGTCTCTTCGCATGATAGAAGAAAAAAAAAATGAGGGGAGGATTGGATGATAATAGCACCATATATTACATGCCAAATTTAGCTGAGGGATGAGAATAAATTATTTGGTAATCAACAGCATGTTACAGATGCTGTCCACAAAGCTTTACTTCTGTTGAACTCACAATAGGGTGACCAGACATAACAGTTTTTCAGGGAAAGTCCCAAAATTGTCCCCAGAAACGTGCCAGTTCAAAACATCCCACAAATGCACTCCAAATAGGTCAAACCAACAAAATTGGTTACCAAAGCAATTACCAGAGCAACCAACAGCAATGAAGCACTATTATCATCAGTTATCAAAGACACTGTTATCAGTTTCTATGTAGTCACACGCAAGGTTAAACGTAAGTAATATTGTTAGTATGTTTATCATGTAAGTATGTCAATGTAAAGTATGAAAGACATCATCAGAGCAGTCCATCTGCCATCAGTGGTTCAACCATAATGTAATGAAGCGACAAGAATACTTTTTATATGCGATTTACGATTTGTTGAATAAAACAACTCTCTCTGCATCACCGTAACATCATTTAGGAGAATATGAGCTGAATGCAGGCAGCCTACGCTATTTTGTGTCAACTGTGCCACAAGGATACGCTGTTTTCATTTAAATCAAAGTGTAAATGCATGTAGATAACGTATCCTTGTGTTGCGAGCGACACAGAAGACCGTACACTGCGAATATTCTCCAAAATGGCGCAATGGTGATCCGGAGAGACACAGATGAGACATATTGTTGAATAAAGTTGTTATTTTGTTTTCTTTACGTATAAAAATGTATTCTTGCCATTTGAACCACTGATTTCAGATGGACTATTCTGACAATGTCTTTCATAGTTTAACATTCCTTGACGGTGAAATTTACTTAGGACAGTCACAAGGCTCCCGGTTTTCATCCACTGTTTGCAGATACCATGAATTTGATAGCTCTTGCTGGTAAATGAATGAATAAATAAATAAAATACTGGCTGAATAGTTTTAGTTGATCTTCAAGCCTGATTGTAGCTGATAAAGCAGGCTAGTTTTAGATTTTTTTTGGCTACTTCCTTAAAAGAAAAGAGCTAAAACCAGCCTATGCTGGTTAGCATGGTCTTAAGCTTGACATAACTGGTTTAAGGTGGTCTCCCAGTCTGACCAAGCTGGTGTTCAGCTGATCTCCCATTTAGGCTGATCAGCTAAAGAAGTCAAAGTTAAAGAAGTTTTTTAATAAGTGCCTTTAAGTGGCTTTGTTTATACAGGCTACCACTTTGAAAAGCACAAACGTAAAATAACAAGATTAGTTATAATAAGGTTATGAAAAAAAACATACAAAACTGTCTCAGTTTTTCATTTATAGTTAATAACAAGTGATTTGTTTCCGTAATATTCTGACCACTGAAATAGAAAATATCCCCAGTTTTCCATTTCTGAATTCTGCTCACTTTAAGCCAAATCCTCCTTTAAAATAGTCTGAAAGAGACCCAGACACATTCAGGCAAAAACATTCCAATAACGGAACAGTCTGTGGGTTGATGAAGAGCAAAGCAGCATAAAAATATTCACGTTTAATAACGTCAACCTATGTACATAATACAAACAGACGGGCTTGTTTTCTTAATGAAACCACTGGTTATTTTAGTCACTGCTCACTAGATGTGGACAAAACACTGTAGCATGTGGCGCGGGGTGCAGAGCAGCGGGTCTGAGACAGTGCCTGACCGGCCGCGCCGCGCCCAGAGATTTCCACCCGCCTCAGGAGAGCTTGTTTATCACACAGCTGAGGTGTCTGGCCAAATATCTGCAGCCTGTCCAAACCCACAAGCCTCTCTTTCCCATGTTGTGCCTGACCCCGTTCTTCATCATATTTCATTAATAATACCCCATGACAAGAACATGATTTGAGATAATCTAATAAAAATGCTCTTCCTTTGAAAAGGATAAACTTTCTGCATGACTTGGTTTGTCAATGCCCTACCTCATAAATCGTCTTCCCGCCTAAAAAAGCAGTATCTCATTGTGAGCAGTGCCCTCTGCTGGTCATATATAGTAGTCAGTAGATTTTGCAGCTTGAGGAGAGTTTGGAAATGGTGTCTGTTTAACAAGTTTGTCAGCCATGCATGCCAGTGGCAAGACATTCTAATGAGTTCTGACATTGTTTTAACGGATGGTTTATTATTAGAGGGACCTTATTACAACTAACAGCATTTAGAGGGAAAACCTTATGTCGTTCCAAACCTATTAAAAACAAAATAAGATATTTTGGAGATTTTTAGTTACAAAACAGTTGCTAGTAGCCATTGACGACTTCTGATTGACACAAAAGAAGATATTTTGAAGAATGTTAGATACAAAACAGATGCTGGAAGCCTATGACTTCATATTTTCACACCATACTATGGAAGTCCATGGCAACCAGCAACTTTTTGTTTTTCTTTCCAACAGAAGAAAGAAATCCATACAGGTTTGGAACAAGATGAGCGTGAGTAAATGATGACAGAATGACTGATCAGGAAACAGCATATGACTGTACAGATGCATCAACCCGTCAACGGAACAATTTATTTTCCATATAAATGCTCATTAAAAGACGTTAATACTAAAATAATATTATTTATTATTATAGCAATAACCCATCAAAGTACAGTCACTATAAGATCCTTCAAAAATGTGATTATATGGAAAAATCTCTGAAAATCGAAAAACAATAGGACAAAATAATATGTAAATAAGCAAATAAATAAATAATAATAAAAAACAGTTTTTTTGTTGCGCAAGATGTTCTTGTTCTTTCACAGAAGAGTGCAAGATTTGGATTTTTGCTCATAATCATCATCCAGTCCCACTTTCTTCCTGTTTGGGTCGTTAAGCTCAGCAAAGAGTCCGCTGTCAATCATCTCCTGTTGCCATGGAATTGGCACTGCTCCTGTGCTGAATTCTTTAAAAAACGTATTATCATTGGAATCAAATTCAACCCCTTTAACCTCAGAGAAGTCCCGAATGTCACCCGTGTCTTTAGCGTACACAACATTGGGTTTGGGCACCCATGGAGGTGCAATAAGCCCTGCCTCTAGTCGAGGGATGTTGATGGATTTAAAGAACTCATGTTTCCGAGGGTCATCCCTAAGGGCAAAAAACAAAACAAAACAAAAAAACAGTTATGATTAAATATATGCATGACATTTACTAACATTTACTTAAAGGAATAATTCAGCCATATTTACTTACTGTTACATCCCAACAAAACTGCATGACGCATTCCGTATTTAAAAACATTTGCCAAAGTTTCCATTAAATAATGTTAACTTTGTTTCCACATTTTGAGGATGTCCAAATTTGAGATGTTCTAAAAACTTTTTTGCTTTCTTCTTTTTTCCTTCTCTTGGAACTTAACTAAGTAGGAGTCTTTTGAAGGACAACAGCATCATGATAAACAGACCAGTATCATAACATTCTGGCACTCTTTGCCTATGTCACAGCTTTCAATTCAAATGCACCAGTTCTGCAAGTTGGACGTCGATAAATTAAACATCATAGTTCTTTGCAGGTCTTCTGTCTAAATGCCTTGAAATCAAACCTAGTGGGCCTTCAGCACAGTACTGGACTTGAGAGCTAAAGACTATCAATAGCTTACATTTTTTATTTCGTTTCCTCACAAAAAACTAAGAAAACTAAAAGCGGAAAGTGCATAAGTCATACTCAATTCATATGGTGATTTTATGATGTTTTTGGCCATTCTTGACAAATGTGACAGAAGCTGCACAAAAAATCTTTTAAAAAGTTCTCATTATATGTACCATGGAAAAAATAACAGCACACAGGTTTGGATCAACATAAGGGTGGATAGTGACAGAATGTTCACTTTTGGGTGAAACGGTTCCTTTAATAGAATTAAAATAAAATTTTAATGGGTTGAAATGGTTTCAGCATCTGACTTTGAGAATAGTATTATATGTTAATATGTAATTTAATCCTATGAGCAATGAAGCTGGTATTGAATCTGTTGGTGTCTTCACCCACAGAATGAAAGACCCAAAGATATCATGTTTTAACATTCATACTTTGCGCTATCCAAACCCAGTGCTGAGGCTCCAAACCCACTGCCAGTGCTCTCAGTGAAGAAAGGCTGACAGAAATGGTCTGTTTTTCGATTTGCTACCACACTGGCTTTATTTTGCTGACAGAGTAAAGCTTCTGTTCCTATGTTGGCATGCAGAGGGCAGAGTTGGACTGACCAAGTCCTAATAATGACCTGGAGTGGAAACAGTGTCCTCTTGCCATGAAACACACAAATGCTGCCACTTACTTGCAGCCAAGGCGCTCTTCAATGTTCTTTTTCAGAAAAAGACTGATGATGTCCTTCGAGGGGGCGTCAAAATTTTTGTGTTCAAATTTGCACTCATCTTCAAGAGTTCTCCTTACTATCTCTTCTTTAGTAACCTTCTCTTTGTAACCTCTAAAAGGCAGCCGGCCGGCCACCATCTCATAGATGCTACAGCCCAAGGCCCACCAGTCCACTGACGTACGATACGGTTCCTGCTTCAGGATCTCTGGCGCCATGTACCCTTTGGTGCCAGCCTACGATGGAAAAGACAACAAGAGAAAATCATTCAGCCTTCTTGAAGCCACCTGAACAAGCATTTCAAATCATATTTAAAGACATCTATCATGGCACAAACTCTTTGACCTTTTCACCATCCTCACTAAAATCCCATTTCAGAAGAGATTCCTGAGACAAGTCAAACACAAATCTCGCTATTTCACCAGTATGTGTCTCCAGGGACTCAAGTCAAACGCTTTGAGGCACACTACTCTTTTGAAGAATGGTGTGCTATTCCAACTTAGATCAATGCCAGCTTTGCAAATTACTGTGATTAGCATTAGTGAGGACTTATTTAAGGTCTTGTGGTACCCCTGGCTGTCTGAAATATTAGTTAACAATTAAAAAGTCAACATTTTCTTGGTAGAGCTCCGATTTTTCTCATTTTGACACTCATTTTGAAAAACAAGTTAAAGGGATAGTTCACCCAGAAATTAAAATTACCCCATGATTTGCTCACCCTCAAGCCACCCTAGATATATATGACTTTCTTCTTTCAGAGGAACACAATTGGAGTTATTTATTATAAATATGTCCTGGTTCTTCCAAACTTTATAATGGCAGTAAATGGTTTTTTTAAGGGCAAAAAACTGTATGCATAGATCATGTAAAGTACTCCACCTGGATCCAGGGGGTTAAAAAAGGCGTTCTGAAATTAATAATGTGTTTGTGTAAGAAAAATGCCCTTAATTAAAACCAGTTAAATGAGTAAAATTTTCAGTAACGGAGTAATCTAATGAATTACTTTTCCTGTCATTGCAACGCCGTTATCGTAACTGGGAATGTAAGGTGTTGCGTTACAGCTTGGTTGAATAAATCCGATGATGATTGGCTGGGTGGGCGGTGCCCTGCTTACGCTGTCTCACTGCACGCTCTGACAACCACTAAACACAAGACGGCATCAGCGATAATGGCGTTTACGAACTGGAAGTACTGGGAATTAAAGGCGAGAATTTTTCTGTAACATGCACGGTATGCCCATGAAAAAAGACTTTATCCACGTCTGCCTCAAGCAACTCAAATCTTATGAAACACCCGACAACAACACATGCTAACATGATACTGTACTGAATATTTAATGCTGTGTTCACACCAGACACGACTTGCGCGAATAAATCTAGTTTTAAAAGTATTTCATGCGAGAATGTAGTTGTTTTAAACTCAAATATGCGGTTTATTTATAAAGACAGCGTCTATTTAAGAATATGTTTTGCTAATTTTCAGAGGTTGTCTACTTTGCTGAGTAACTAATTACTTTTACAATGTGGTAACTGAGTTACTAGCTCAGAGAAGTAATTTGTAACTGTAACTAATTACTTTTTTAAAGTACGATGACCAACAGTGATTAAAACTTACTAAATTGTGATTTTTATGTTCTGCAAATTGTCACACATGCTTTCACAAGAGAATGATATTATAGTGGATGATGTGGGTAGAATAAGCTCCGGTAAGAATATACTAGTCTCGCGAGAACCAAGTTTCATTTAAAGCAAAGAAAAACCATTCTTCTCTTGGTTTATATTGAAATTCTCCGACATGAACAAAGTTTTGTCATCATAAAGTTCGGATGAGCCAGGACATTTTTTATATAACTCTGATTGTATTCGTCTGAAAGAAATAAGTCAAATACATCTAAGATGGCTCAAGGGTGAGCAAATCATGAGGTAATTTTCATTTCTGGGTGAACATATCCCTTTAATTGTTGGAAGTATTAGAACCATTCTAAGGTATTATCCATGACATTATCCAGGAGAGCTGATACAGTTAAAATGATACTGAACATTTGGTAGATACTTAAGAAGTATCTCATACTATTAATTGTTAAAATAAAATACAGTTTGGGCATGTTTCTATAGAGATGCTCCAATGGTCTGTATCTGTGGAAATACGTATTGCAGTAGTACTATGGTGTCTAGCTACTGAAACCAGGAAGCTATAATATACTCTCAAACCATTATTCTGCAATTCATATTGATTTTGTAATTTTGCAATCTGCCATGCATGCACCTAGTCTTTTCGTGACCATATAGCATGATGTGGAGTATGTAATTTTGGACATAACCTACACATTTTCAAACTGTTCCTTATTAAACACACCTAATTTAACTAATCAGCTCAATAGAGACTTCATAGATGGATGAGATAAAGGAACCCTTTAAAATGTTTAGTATAACTGGTATAACTGAGGCCAGATGTTAGGAGCTACATTGCTGTGGTTGGGAAATATTGCTTTAAGACATGGGTAGACAACCCAGCTCTTAGACAGCTACCATCATGAAGAGCTCAGCTCAAACTTCAAATAAACACACCTGAACCAGCTAATCAATCTGTTAAGGGTTACTTGAAAATGACAGGCAGGTATGTTAAAGAAGGGTTGGACGGCTTGCATCTATGGCTGCTTCTGAAATTGCATACTTCCCTGTAGGCGAAAAACAAAAAACTTTTGTGACAAAAATCGGACTACCTCCGGTGTAATTCTGAAGTGTGCATTCGATGGGATCCCATGAGACCACGGGAAAGGATCTTTGAATGGTAGTGACATGACGCAACTGACGCTGGTACGTCACGTGACCATGTGCCGATACAGTACATACAGTACTACATAAATTAATACTATATAGAACGTAATATTATTTATTTTATTTTTATTTTTTGTAATTGTAATTGTGAAATTACTTAATTAAAAAAAGTACGATTTCTAGAGATCTAGGATTTCTAGGAGCGAAGTTAGCTATACCTGCTTTAGGGTTATCAGTAAGAGTCAATATCTTGTGAGGTATTAGTAAATACACACATTTATGATTGGGGGTAATATTGGGTCTTTTTGGGACTCAGGTGTTCAGCAGTTGTCTAGGTTGTTCAGGGGGTTGTTCAGACCTTGTCCAGTGCCCACATACTGGGTATTTATTGGATTTAGACTTCAAAGTTTTAATATACCAGCCCCGATTGTTACCCACCAGTCTACTAAAACATCTTCGTTAACATCATAAAGGCTTGTCTTATGTCACTGTTCTTACCTTTTGAGTGATGGTTTTCCCGTTTGGTAGCTCCACAGCTAGACCCAAGTCTGACAACCTGCACTGGCCTTGACTGTCCAGTAGGACATTCTCTGGCTTCATGTCCCGATACACAATATCCATGGCATGAAGGTGCAGGATACCAGTGATGATTTGAGCTGTGTAGTGAATGATGCGCTCCATCCCAATGCCAATCTCTCCAGTGTGGTAGATGTGGTACTTCAGATCCCCTCCATTCATCAGAGTCATGACCAAACACAGGTGGGTTGTCGTGTCAAACGCGTAGGCCAGGTAAACAGGCTGTTTACCTTCTCCAAGATTTTTTTCTCCAGCAGAGCCATCTTTTCACCTCCTTTTTTCTTCAAACGTTTCTTGTCTAGCTTCTTGCAGGCATACATGTGGCCCGTGTGTTTGACCTGAACAGCACACACCTAGAGAATTTTTTCATTCAGAAGAGGAACATTACTGTTTTGAAATGGGAATATGGGCTAGATTTGAGCAGAATTTTACATTTTGTACAAAGCAATATATTTTTGCTGCAATATGCTGTTCAATATGGGGCAACGGTGAGAATGTACATACTTGAAAATCTATTCAGATAAATGTATTTTTTCAAAGGGGATATAGCCTAAGCAGTGACCATTCCTTTGATTATGTGCACTAAACATTATGTAAAAGGTGCCCAGATTGCATTACTTCCAAGGAGATTTTTATTCTATTTGGCACTTGTATTCACTGTTTATCAAAGGATGTCCAACTCAGTTGAAACATTGCATATTGTGTTTAGTTTGGTCTTGAAGTTTAGTGTAGAATTTTTGCCTATATAGCATAGGAAAAGTAGTGACTTTATCTTCCACTGACTGGAAAAACAGATAGTCTGGCCCCAAACTCACACCACAGGTTAAGCTATAAAAGCTGCCATGTTGTTCCACTGAAACTAACAGTGCAATGTTTGATACTCCAGCTCAGGGCCGTCGCTAGGAATTCTGGTCCCTTTTCCCCTACTAGCGACACTCCTGGTGCCACTGTTGGTAAAATCAACCTGTGAATGGCTTACTTCATAAGAGATTTTGCAACATGCATAACAGGACAACAAAATGACACTATGAGTTATTCTATAAAATACATCAGTGCATGTTAGCCCACCGAAAAAGTCAAAAACACAATAGTTTGCCTTACCAAAAGAATTACAGAAAGCAAGTGACAAAACCAAAATAGACCTACATTCTGAAGACATTAATGTAATTTACTATAGTTAAACTGAACAATAATTCAGAGACAACTCCAATTATACAATGCTCCACAGCTAAGGCAACCAACAACAAATTTTTGTTTATTAAGAGATTTCTGTGTGACTGGGTAGGTGGTGCAAATACTCACCTCTCCAAATCCTCCTTTCCCCAAAGTTCTGAACTCATAGAAATATTTATCAGAGATGGACTGCTTCTCAAATTGCTTCCATTGCACAAATCTGTCAAAGAACGGGCTGGTCTGATACTCAATGAATGGTTTTCCTCTTAGAAACTCCTGTGTGGCTTCTTTAACCTGTCCCATCATCACCTCCTGAAAGTCCTTCTCAGAGACAACGTTACACTTTTCCGCCATGTCCTCTGTCAGATAGGCCATGAAACTCTTGGAGTCAGCTTTGCAGAATTTATTAATGATATTCTGCCTGGCTTTGTCTTTAGCACCGGCCTCTGCCAAATTCCAGTCATTCAACTCATCCAGAAACTCTGCCGCGGCTCGGTATTCTGGACTGGAGGCTAAAAGGAACTGTCGGAAGCATGTTTTCCCAATGGGCTGCTGCTCACAGATGTCCTCAAAGTCCTTGGGAATAGTTGCACGCACCTCTGTACAATTCTCAAGTTGGGGAAGAATTAGGCTACGCCTTCGTTTCCTCATCTCCTTGTCATCTAGACTCTGTGCTTTCAGGTAGGCTGTGTTGGCCACCAGGTTGTCCAGTCCACCCATGTCACACATGGCTATGGCAAGGTGAAGGGTCAACTGCAGGTAAAAATTAACAAGAAATAAAGAGATACAGGCAGTGCAGGGTGAAGCTCTGATATGATAATGAGTCAAAATGAATGAGACTTCAGAGCTTCATGTCGGAGTCTTCCCAGTTCCACTCATGTAATTGCTCAGTAAGAGTTAAAAACCTCAAAAGGGATTTTCTCTTAAGTACGTGTCTTTGTATGCTAATTCGTGGATACTGCTCATGGAAAGGAACTTATGCCGTATTTTAGTTAAGAGGCTTTGGTCTATGATTAGCCACAATGTTAAGGGATAGACAATGCAATTAGTGTGCTCAGTCCTCTACTATCAACTTCAGTTCAAGGAAATAAACAGAACTAGATAGGTTTATGAAGAAAAAGAAAACGGTGATTGCTTGTGAAAACTGTGCCTCTTTAATGCTTAAGGGCTTTCTTACTAGCCCAAGCAGAAAGGTACATTCTGATCCCTAGATATAGATCAATCCTTCCTTCAGTGCCAGTTCACCATGTCATTAAGTGTGAACCGACCTTAATGCCCACTCCATTGCCTGCCAGGTGAAAATATGTCAAACCACTTGGAGAAATAATAGCACTAGTTTAAAGTATTTTTTTTTAGTGGTCTTTTTAAATTGAGCCATAGCTAGGTTTGGCTTAAAAGTATATTCCAACCCTAAATGAACATTTTGAAGTGACGAGAATACTTTTTATACACAATGAAAACAAAAATAATTTCTTGATTCAACAATTCGTCACCTTTTTGTCTCTTCGCATCAGCGTAGCGCCATTTTAGAAAATATCTGCTGGATGCAAGCAGTGTACACTCTTCTGTGACAGCCGCACAGAATACCCTACACAGTTTGCGTTCAGCGGATATTCTCCAAAATGGCTCTACGGTGATGCGGAGAGATGAGGAGACAAACTTTTGAATAAAGTCGTTATTTTTGTTTTCTTCGCATACAAAAAGTATTCTCGTAACTTTAGGGTTGAACCACTGATGGCAGATGGACTATTTTGATGACATCTTTTATACTTTTCTGAACCTTGACAGTGTAATTTACTTGGCAGTCAATAGGACAGTCACTTGCCTTCTGGTTTTTATCTAAAATATCTTAAATTGTGTTCCAAAGACAAGTATAGTTTTACAGGTTTGGATTGACATGGGGGTAAGTGATTAATGACAAAATTGTCATTTTGGGGTGGAGTAGCCCTTTAACAACTAATTACAATGAAATACTTGATGTTATAAGCTGATAGGTCATGGTTGTTTTCAGATCTTTGAGACTCTAAAGACTTCAGGAGCTTACAAGAGTAGGTTTAAAGCTCATTATACGAGCACATGGAATGAGAATAAAGTGAGAATAAGCCTTCATTAGGTGTAAACATTATAACAAAATCTGTCCTCTTGGCTGCATTCAACCCAGCTTTGTACAACACACAGCCATATTTCAGAGGAGGCTTTCTGGCAGACGGCTGTCATCATTTTCTAAGACGGTAAGATTTGAGACAATGTTTCTGTTTTTTTTATTTATAAGATACTTTGAAAATGAGTAATGAAAATTTAAATGCTGGAAAATAGTTTTGTAGAGGAACATGTGCCTGCACATAAACGTCTTTACAACACTAACATTTTTCTTAATTTTCTAAATGTGTGAGATCAAATAATTGCTAACAAGCTTCCAACAAACATATGAACTCCTTCAATACATCGCAGGAAGCACCTCATGAGCAGTATTTCCATGTGAACATGTCTAACGTGAAAATAAATTTGGTGTGCAGCAATAAAGATTCTATTCTTTTCTGTTGAATAGTTGAGAAATCAAGTATTCTCAACTTGCAGATAAACACCAAGAAATGCAGTATAGGTAAAATTATAATGGGAAAGGCTTGCTAATATCCATAATGAACTGAGTGGACAAGAATGCTGCCAGAAGTGAATATGAGCACCCAATACCAAAGTCTAAGAAGCTTTATTCTTGGTTAATACTGGACACTTCAGTATTTTCACAAGTTATAACATTATATTGTTATAACTTTAGTATAACAGGAAATTAGTTTCACTGTTTAATGTCTTTTCAACCACAAAAACAATTTAAGCAAAACCGTAACCCCAGGATGCACTGGGGAAATTATCAATACAAATATTTCTGTTTACATTGCCATTGGTTAAAAAAAGCCTGCGTCAAATTCCAACTAAATCTTTGTCTTGGAAATAGGTCTTATGGGTTCCGGACTAATCACAAAATCCTGAGCTGATTGTTTCACTGGAATTAGACAAGGATGGAGCAATACAGTGTAATGGCAGAGCAGCTAGGGAATGCTTTTTCACAGACATCTGTTGCAAAGACTTTGAAAAAAGTCTTTTTGTAAAATGTGCCCATAAGCCAGCTTAATAATTACGCACATTTAATGATGACAAAATCTTCATTTTTGAGAAAACTAATCATTCATTTGTGTGCTTTGAGGGCTTTTTAAGAGACGTTTGTACACTAAAGATGAATAAAAAAAAAAAAAAAATATATATATATATATAGACAAAATCATAAAAAAGATTTATAAATAATTGTATAAACATCTACATGTCTATCTATGTATGTGTGATGTGCAACTTTTCACCTGAAATTATTTAAAAATAATCAATCACACAGTAATCTGAAACAAACACCTACACAACATTGAGATTTGATTTTATTTCTAACACACATAAGACACATTCACAACACAACTTCAGTTATAATCACACATGATGCCACAAACACCCGAGTGAATCTGTCATATGCCGGAGCTCTTCTGGCTGGTTCTTCTTAATGCTGTATGAGGTGACAGAATGGTAAAGCTAACCAGTGTCATCTGGATTTCTGCCAACATCCTTGGTTTCACTTTGACAGTCACACACGTGCACACAGGTTTTCCTACACATTCAATGGCTGGAGATGCTCTGATAATCAGTCTGGTCTCCCTAAGTAGAGTACTGCCCAAGTGGATGGAGAAAATATGGGTCCAAGGTTTGAATCCTCACTTGCCAATCCTCTGTACCACCCAGTCCTGCTGGCATAGTGGGCATCTATTGTTCTGCTTCACCCAGAGGGACATGCAGCAGTTGTGGAAGGAGTGATTGCACTCTCCCCATACCACTGAGAGAAAGATCAAATAAGAGACAGTGATGTTTCAGACCTAGAAACACAAAACACTGAGACATTCCACAAATTATATATATTTTTTTGTGTTCTGCAGAAGACAGAGAGACAGTGATACTGGTTTTGTGACAACATGAGGGTGAATATATGATGACAATTTTCAATTCAGGGTGATCAATCCTTTAAGTGTGATACGATCTTTTGATTTAACTCGCCAGTGTGGAAGCAGGGTTTATTTTGTGACGCAAATTAATACTATGGATTGTGTACTTGGTCAAGGTACTTAACCCCAGGTTGGTTTAGTTGGATTGCCCCTAATAGGTGTACTGTAAGTTGCTGTGGATAAAAGAAACTAATAAATGACGTAAGCATATAAATGTATTAAACTGCATGTTAAATATTTTAAATAAATAGCTAAAATGTAAAAAAAATATTAGTTCAAACTGTAACAGCAGTGAACGGTGCAGCCATCTGCTTCTAGAGGGTTAATGTAATTGATTAATTAGACAGGCAATCAGTATGCCAGCAGTGATGCTAGGGTTGACTTACCGACACAGTCCTCTTGTTTGTTTTCAGCCTGACATCTCAAGCATGCATCTGGAATACATTTAAAATACATATTTAATATTCATTTAAACATAAGAATTTTTTTTTTTGGCAGAAATAAGTAGAAAGTCATTTAAAAATCACATGCAATAACAGTCTGACTCTGTATAATTGTTTTTTGATTATGTTAGAATGCATTAACTACATTTACTGGTGATGAACCTGTAAAATATGGCTGTCTCACAGCCAAGCCAACTGCCTACCCAAACACCATTTTTGTATTTATTATTTAGACTATCATAAAGACAAGTGCATCTTCTATCTCTTTAAATGGGGAAACATAAAATTCTCCAAAACTGTTTACCGAGCTTATTTGAAAAAACCAATAAAAAATCTTGACAGCAGCTGTCTCATAAGTGTAGTTTATTCAAAGTGTTTTCGAAAAGCATATTTGTCAAGCATACATTTCACAGTTGTTTGCTCCCAATGTATTTTTCCCTACTATGGAAGTCAATTTGGGCTGACAACTATTTGATTATCAGCATTCTTCAGAATATCTTTTTTTTTTTTTTTTAAACATAAGAAAGAACATACAGATTTGGAGCAACATGAGGGTAAGTAAATGACAATTTTTAACTATTCCTTTGACACCCCAAAAGTGATACTAATCCTGCTCTGTATACTGGGTAAAGGTACGTTTCACACTTGTAAATTAGATGTGGGATTAGCATCAATTTTTACCCAGGGTTAAGAAAAACTGCTCCGGATCAGGTTTAACAGTCTTAACCCCACACTGAAGTAAGAAGATATGGTGTTAAGGCTAGATGCTTAACAACCAGCAGCTATTCTGGACCATTATGGACAAACAGTGCTTGTTTTTTTTTTTTTTTAGCATTTGGGTGTAAAAAAGATACACAACTCTGGAAACTTCATGTAATGTGCCATGCTGCATTAATCAAATCAATGACAATGACACAAAAAAAAATAAAAAAAAAAAGAAAACTTTTACCTGAGAGTTCATAACTACAAAACGTCAGTTTATGAACACCCAGCATTAATTGTTAACCCCGGGTTAGGTGTGGACCCTTGGAAACTTGGACCAAGGTAACTCAGAATGATGCAGAGTTAACTATTTCAGCTGTGACAGGTGCTTATGAAATCTTCTTTTACGCGGGGTTAAAAGTGGGGATTAGAATGACGTTATCTTGCGTTCACGACAGTGTGATAACACTACAAAACTGATTGGGCATCGGATGAGTTTTATTTTTTACATTATAGATACCTCTCGAACAGTCATTTTGTTGTTACAGGTGCACTCGAACGTTTAAAGCAACATTTGTGTGCACTTAAATGTGTCGATTCAGAATGTTTGAGCATCACACTTGAATATAATCGTTGGATACAGGTTTCTTGCATATTTCAATTTTTAAAAGTAATATCTGCGAGTATAAATAAAATTCGACTCAACATCTTTGCTCAATGTTAGATGCATTATTTCAAGCGTTATTTCGGCTACGGAAGGTTCGATTGCGTTTGGTCGTCCCAGTCACGGCATTTTGGCCATTATATACACTTTTCAATGTTAAACTGAGCCAGTATTTACGTGACCACTTATGAATTCGACAAATGCTGTCTATTTAAGCAGAAGTATGTTATTTTTTTTTTTTTGATGTTATTCTGCTTAAAAACTTTTCTTTTTCACTCTTTTTTTAATGTTATCTGCCTATTCATGTTTTGTGGAGGTAGTCCAGCACCAGCTAGCTAGGAATCCCAGAAAGGTACACAATTTGTAACACAAAAGCTATTTCAGCTAACTAGCCGGTTAGCTAGAGAAACACTCACCCATTACTTGAACCCGACAAATAGCGCAAGTGTCACACTCCACATCCCAGCTCCACATGGCTACCGCATTCCACTTCTTGAGGGAGAACATCTTGTCCCCCCCTGATTTTGATCCAGAAGAACCGCTGTGAGTGTGCACTAAACCCAGCTCATCACCGTCGTCCATCTCCGCCATGGCGAAGAGGGGGGCGCAGAAACAAAATGGCTGAGATAGGCTGGTCTGCAGACACGCAAATAGGTCTCTCACTGGAGTTGACCATAAACAGGCCCCTGCCTGGATGTGTTACATTCACTGTCAGGAACATTTTCACACTTTTACCCGATTTCTCCAAAGTACTATGAAACAACCATATTCATTCTTACTTTCTTTGAAACGCATTCAATTATTTAATTAGCATTTGTATGATTTCTTTATTTATGCATTTATTTGATAGGCCTATTTATGAGTTTTTGTTAGCACTTTCAGATTCTGTGATGTACATATATTTTATTAAAATAAACAAATAAATAAATATAATTTTTTGTTGTTGTTGTTTTGTAAAAATACAGAACATGGCATGCTACATTTAAGCAATATCACTTGTGCAGGAGTGCTGCTGCGAAATTGTACCTAGCTGTTCTTGTGCCATCTGTCAAATTACAGATGTGCCAAAGGTGCTATAGTGATGGTCACATCTTTTTTTGCAACTCTATATTACACAAAATGTTGATACAGGATTTGGAAAGTTTTCAAACTCTAAAAGAATTTGGCTATTTAAAATGAAAAGGTCCATTTTTTACCTGTGTTTGCATTTTTATAATATTTAAAAAATAAAATAATGTATTGCAATGAAAACAGATATTCAGAGTGCTGAATATACAATTTGCTGGTGATACTGCTAAGTTAAAGGCTTCACAAATTCCTCATCGTTCTCTCAAAAAGACAATCTATGTCAATTATGTTGCCATGTTTTTGACTACATTTAGATATTTCGGTCTGGTTAGCAATACTGAAAATTAAAAACCCTTCTAAAGACACAGTTATGTCAATTCATTATCTTGGCTTGTATGATTTTGTTTGGTTCCTTTTTTTTTTATCTCTCTTTTCCCTCATACTACATGCACATAGATCACATAGGCCATGCTGATCCATACCATCATGAAAGTCATGTTCCATCATTGCATTTTTATTTTCCGACTTTGTAAAACAAGCTGTCAAACTCTGCAGAGTTTAGATTCAACCCTAATTAAACACACAAGATTCAACTAATCAAGTCCTTCAGGGTTAGTTGAAAACTACATGGTAGACCTGTGTGCTGGAGCCAGATTGGAAATAAACTCTGCAGGGCTCCGGCCCTCCACGAATTGAGTTTGACACCTCTGCAAGCCCTTGTGAAGTAAATGTATCATTCATCGTATTATTATCAGTAGCCTTAGACAATTGCATGTCAACATGCCAGCGCCCATGGGGGGGCGAACCGCTCTAAAAAAAGGAAAAGAATTTTGACCGTTCCCTCAAGCGAGTGATATTTATCTGATATTTCACAAAAAAAGTACTGTTACATCACTTTGTCGCTTGCAATATTTATCTCAGCTCAGATAATGTTTCAAATCGTACAATAATTTGCTTTAAAAATAACCTCATCAAACTAGAGAAGGGAGTGTCATTGAACGATTTCTACCTTATAGCCGTGACGTCATCATACATTCGAATTGGTGAACACGTTCAATAAGGTTTCTGAACCACGCGCGTGTAGTCCTATGGACCAGACCGAAACAGAGTTCGCATTTTAATTGAGAGAATTTCTCTCTCAATTAAAATGAGCAGCTGTCTCGTGCGCACCAGTAGCTGTGAGAGATTCAAAGACTGCAGCAAACCGATGACCACTGGTAACACTTCTGTTGAACACACTTCTGCCCATCAACAGATGAACACCGACTTTGAAAAGTATCCTTTACCACGGTATTGCAAGAGGTGAGTGCTGATGTTTATTTGACATTTTTGATGCATACGAAGAAATGTTACAACCTTTTAGAATTAACATTATTAGCAAAGTTATTGGAATTTTTACTAATAATTTTTTCATGATTTTCATTGTTTATGTAAACTTTTTATTTACTTTGTTGTAGAATAGAATACTTTGTCATTGCAAAATGTAATGCTTATTCTCAGTGGTACATTAAATTTTTTTTGTTGATAGCTTCACACAGTGTAAGATAAATGACTCACATTATGGTAAGCCTATGTTACATGTCTTTACTGAAAAAAAGTATGTAAAATAACTGACAATTTTTTTTTGTGTGATGTATATCTGTTTCAGGACAAACATTATATATGCAGGGCCCAGTACAAGGTGAATTAGGGTAATAACTACCAAACTGGTACAGTTAAAGTTGCTGATGTGATTTTTGGATTTACTTTAATATTAGGGCAGACTGGGGCTACAGTAGTTGTCACAGAGAAGTTGTCACAAGGGTTGAATCTTAGTAACTGTAATATTTTATGTTAAAAGGTCAGTTACACTTTTTCCCTCTCTTTCATCTGTGCTCTTTATGTGGTCTGTATTTTAAGAAGTATTTTAAGTTTCACTTTCAGCATAATATTTGACATTCTCCAACATTTAGCCC
Source organism: Carassius gibelio (assembly GCF_023724105.1). Lineage (NCBI taxonomy): Eukaryota > Metazoa > Chordata > Actinopteri > Cypriniformes > Cyprinidae > Carassius > Carassius gibelio. The sequence continues at coordinate 22,314,263 of NC_068413.1, read as the reverse complement.
CTCAGATGCTGTCTGCCTCTCTTACTTGGAGTAATATCACTCAACATACAGAACGTTGTCAAAATTGTAAGAAGATCTCAGAGTTCTTGATTTTTAAAGAGAAAAGGTAGATTGAAATGTAAGGAGAAGATTGACACTGAAAACAGTAGTTGTGCCCTTTGGCTACTAGGATGAGAATTTTCTTGAATAACTAAGACAGCATTAGTGTGGGAGGAGGGCTCATTGATCTCTGATTCAGTACTGTCATTGCTGCAGACACAAGCTAATTATTTCAACAAAATTAATCAATTTAAAAGCCATCATTCAGGCACATCCTTTATTCTTTTTTTCACAGATATTGGAAGATTTTCACAATTAATATGCATCTTAGATGTTTCATGGCATGGTAGAGATGGCGCCGTGGAAAGAACAAGGTCAGGGTCCAAGATGCAGGGAAGATTAACTTTAATAAGAATGAAACAAAAAGGCGAACACGGCAAAAACAAAAAAGAAACGAATCACGGGGAACACATAATGACAACAAACATTAGCAAATAACATTAATTCAGGCAGGCAGAGAGGTGGGAGTGTGGAGAATATATACTAGTGATCAAATGGGGAACAGCTGTGTGTGTGAGTATGTGACAGGTGTGTCTAGGTGATAGTGACCAGGTGTGAGTGTAAGTGTGTGAGATGCAGATGCTGGTAGAGTGTATTTTTCTCTGAAATCTGTTAAGATTATATACTATGGAAGCCCGTTCCCGCAACAGTTGAGAAAAATATGCTTCTGTAAGTCATAATAATGAGATCATTTCTTGTAATATTGACTTAGGTCCTCGTAATAATGAGAAAATTTCTCATAATACTGACGTAGTTTCTCGTAATAATGAAAACATTTCTCGTAATACTGACTTAGTTACTTATAATAATGAGAACATATCTCATAATACTGACTTAGTTTCTCATAATAATGACTTTTATTATTATCGTAACAATGAGAAACTTTCTTGTGATAATAAGAAACTTTCTCGTAAAATTGACTTAATCCACAAAAAAAAGACTTACTCGACACATGCGCAACACAAGGGTGACAGTACACTAGTGACATATGTTTGTCAAAGCCATGCAAGAACACTGCAAGCATCGCTTGTTATGTGATATAAAGTGTATAATGCTATAATCTGTCATCAAATATCGATTTCAGATAGATTATCTCCAATTAGTCTTTTGTTAATTTGTAGCACTTACCAACAAGTTACTCTGCCAGCATGATAGTTCATGGCTTCAGATTTAGAGTAATATATTCCAACAAAAATCACACGCATTTTATGAAGACCCATACTGTATCTATCCCAGCGTCCCACATCGCTTCCTGCAGGACATGTAAACATGAAAAATGCTTAATATGGCTTAAAGTACAATGCCAAATTCAGGATACAATATTATTGATCATGCATAAAGGCAAGCATAAGAGACCAGAATTTGAAAACAACACTCAAAGTTACACATTAAGCATTTTCCTATAGAATACCGTTATAAAAAATGCATAAGGTTTGCTGTTTTGTGTTGCATTCATATTTCGGGTCCACCTGCATGCCTGTTTATACAATATGGATGTTCATTAATTTCTGAACTTGGTTCATTCTGTCTTTGTACTTCAAGCAACATCAAGCATTTTTCACGTTAAGAGTTTCTCCTGCAGGAAGTGGGATGCTGAAAACCAAGAGGTTGCCATGGTAACGAACAATAATGCTTTGTGCTTTTAAAATGAGATGGCTTACTGTATGATCATTGTATGCATGTGATGCATGAAAAGAACAGCAAATAAAACAAATAAATCATTAAAATATCTATAAATTAAGTTTTTATGTATAATGTCTTTCATTTCTTCATAAAATGCCTGGATTTCTTAACTGAAATATTAGTCTTGAATGTTTAAAGCCATAACTATTTGGCAGAGCAGCAGTGTTACAAATTAACAAAAGACTAATTGCAGATAATTTATCTGAAATCTCTATTTAATGACCGATTATAGTATTATACACTTTAGATTAAAGAACAAGCGGTTTGCGGTGTTCCTGCATGGCTTTGACCAACGGATGTAGCTAGCGTGCTGTCACTCTTGTTTTTTTTCTTGTTTTTTTTTGTGGATTAAGTCTTTATTTCGAGAAAGTTTCTCATTATTACGAGAGACTAAGTCAATATTACAAGAAATGTTCTCAGTATAACGAGATACTAAATCCTTATTATGAGAAAGTTTCTCATTATTACGAAAAACTAAGTCATTATGGAAAACTAAGTCATTATTATAATACATTTTCTCATTATTACGAGAAACTAAGTCAATATTATGAGAAATATTCTCATTATTATGAGAAAGTTCTCAATATGAGATACTGAGTCATTATTACAGGAATGTTTCTCATTATTATGAGAAACAAAGTCATTATTACGAGAAAGTTTCTCAATATAATGAGATACTAAGTCATAATTATGAATAAGTTTCTCATTATTATGACTTAAAGAATCATATTTTTCTCAACTGTGGCAAGAATGGGCTTCCGTAAATATACAGCTAAACATTTAATTTGTCAAAAAAGCTCAGTAGCATGATAATGGACAAGCTGCAGGCTACTAGAATTTCTAGAATGAAAAGTAGTTAAACACCAGTCAAGCTACTAACAAAAGTAGTGAATTATGTTGAAGCTATTTAATAGGAAATATATTTTAAATATAGAACATATTGTATAATTTACACTGGTGTCAAAAGTATTCACATTCATTACTCAAGTAGAAGTATAGATACTAGGGTTTAAAAATACTTTTGTAGAAGCTGAAGTATCAGCTCAAGCTTTTTACTCAAGTAAAAGTACTGGTTTCAAAGGTATAAAAGTAAAAGTAATGTAAGGAAAAAAATGCCATTAAGAACAAAAGCTTAGGCCGCACCACAGGGGCCTATTGTGCACTACCCCACCTCCTCAAAAAAACATTTTTCTAAAAGCCATAGACCATATTGACTGTATAATGTTATATTAAGATGTTCATGTTGAAAAATTTGGGATGAACTAGGCTACCTGTTTCAGCCGCATATATGCCCATTTAAAAAAGAATGCATTTTAGTAGAATGCAAATGCATTTTAAAGAAGTAGAGATATGATGACTACCTTAAAGTATTGTAATGGTGCAAAAAGTCAAACTTTAGAGGCATGTCATCAATAGACTTTAATGGAATGTAAATGTACATCCAAGCTAAGCTACAGGAATCTGCGAGGACAATGGACAAGAAAATTGGTGTACCCAGTGTAGGCTTAACAATTACCCTTGTATGTAGGCTTGTCACGATAACAAATTTTGCTGGATGATAAATTGTCCAAGAAATTAGTTTCAGTTAATATAATGATAATGGCATAATAACGTTTTCAAAGATTAATAAACTTTTATTTTATTTTATGGCAGATTCCGAGCAAAAAATACCAACATGTTGATTTTGTGTGGCTTAAAATTAATTAATTTTGTATGTTTGTATGTTATATTAAGTGTATATGGCAGTTAAAGAGCCACACAGATGGGAAATAAAAAATTACCTGTATTACAGTGTATGATGTAGCTGTCCATCAGTGTAAACAATGTGCAAGTAATTAAACCAAAAAGTACATGATTTATAAAGTTATTGGCTTCTAAAGTAAGGAGTCAACTCTGAATCGCTGAAACGAGTCGTTATAGATTTCAAATCTTTTGCCCATCTCTATGTACGTCACTAGGAACACTTTGCATAATAATCTCCGCCTACTGTCTTGGGAGAAACGGAACTCTGACCTGCCCCACCCCCCACACAGACGCTCTGGTTGGTGTGATAGCATCATGTCGAGGAGACATGTGTTTTTAATTGTAAAGGCAAGTTTGTTTTATTTTCACTGCCAAAGAATGAAGATCAGAAGAACCAATGGCTAAAATTCATTTTTACCACAATAACAGAACAGTACAACAAATCCCTTTTGTTGTGTTCACAACATTTCACTGATGACTGCTTTTCTAATCTCGGTGAGTACAAGGCGAGATTTTCAAAGTGTTTGGCCATAAAAGAGGGTTCATTACCAACTTTATTTAGACCAACAAGCATCTCCGAATCACAACGCGAAGTATGATTATGAAGTTATGTGTTTGTTTTCTCCCGAGCGTCTTATCAGTATGTGTGCTGTCTGCAGCCTTTGTCTGTGCTGATCTTCATTTACAAACACTTCATTAAAATGAAGTGTAACAAGTGCTGCTAACAGATATTCTGTGATAAAGTAACGTTAATCCATATGAAAACAACGCGATGTCTGTTCTTCACGTCTCCCTTCATTATATCTAATGTGACCACGCCCCCGCGCTGAACGCGCTATTCAGATTCAAACTGAAGCGCGCGGCTTGAATACGCACACACAGAAGAAAAAGCAGCGAGACTGTTCAAGTTTTTTATTTTACTGTTTGCTTCGGGATGAGAGTAATAAGACATATAATTCACCCCAAAAAGATGCTAACGCATTGTTTACCATGAAGTTGTGTGCGGAACAACCAATCAAAACTGACTATGTTAGTTGACCAATCAGAACGTCTCGGTTACGTACGTAACCCTCGTTCCCTGATGGAGGGAACGGAGACGTTATGTCGACCGACAAATGGGGTCTCACTTGGGAGGCCAATCATCTCTGATTTTAAGAGAAAACGCCAATGAAATTGGCAAGTGGATTAACACCCCTGAGCCACTCCCCGTGCCAGCGGGTATAAATAGGGCGACAGGTGCATCCACTCATTAGGTTTTACGCTGAGGAGCCGAGAACGTGTCCCGGCAACAGCGAATGGTTCAAGGTTGTGGCATGGGGACATAACGTCTCCGTTCCCTCCATCAGGGAACGAGGGTTACGTACGTAACCGAGACGTTCCCTATCTGTCGGTCACTACGAGTTATGTCGACCGACAAATGGGGTCCTATGGAAAACGCCATAACCTGAACCTCGTCACAACCCTGAGGCGCTGCAATTGTTGACAAGCCTTGGCGTGCCACAAAAGCTACGCTTAAGGTCGTAACCTTCCCAAAGCCCCAGCGCAAATTCACTGACCTTGGTACCGAAGGGGCCAAAGGGTGAGTACATCGCTGCTGGAGAAGGCCATGCTGCTGCTTCTCGGTGAGAAGAACACCAATTCGTGAACAGACTCCACTTCAGAGCATAGGCCTGCCTCGTAGAAGGGGCTCTAGCCTGAGTGATAGTGTCTACCACCGCTGGGGGCAGATCACTTAGGTCTGCCGCGTCCCGTCTAGAAGCCACACATGGAGGTTCCAGAGATCTGGACGCGGGTGCCAAATGGTGCCAAGCCCCTGAGAGAGAAGGTCTCTCCTCAGGGGGATGCGCCAGGGAGGGGCTGTCACGAGGAGCATGAGTTCCGAAAACCAGGTCCGGGTGGGCCAGTAAGGCGCAACCAACAGGACCTGTTCCTCGTCCTCCCCGACCTTGCACAATGTCTGTGCGAGCAGGCTCACTGGGGGAAACGCATACTTGCGTAAAGCCCGAGGCCAGCTGTGTGCCAGTGCATCTGTGCCCAGGGGGGCCTGGGACAGGGAATAGTACAGCTGGCAGTGGGAGGACTCGTGGGAAGCAAACAGGTCTACCTGGGCTTCCCTGAATCGACTCCAGATCAGCTGGACCGTCTGGGGATGGAGTCGCCATTCCCCGGAGAAAGTGAGCTGTCGTGAGAGCGCGTCGGCTGCACGATTGAGCTCCCCCGGGATGTGGACAGCGCGCAGCGACTTGAGCCACGTCTGACTCCAGAGGAGGAGATGACAGGCGAGTTGAGACATGCGACGTGATCGTAAACCACCTTGTCGGTTGATGTACGACACAGCCGCAGTGTTGTCCGTGCGGACCAACACGTGCTTGTCCAGCACTAGCGGACGAAACCGTCGCAAAGCTAGATGCACTGCCAGCAACTCCAGGCAGTTGATGTGCCACAGCAGTCGAGGTCCTGTCCAGGACCCTGAAGCTGCCTGCCCGTTGCATGTCGCGCCCCAGCCCGAGTTGGAGGCATCTGTTGTGACAACAACGTGCCGGGACACTTGTTCTAAGGGCACGCCGGCCCGTAGAAAAGCAAGGTCCGACCAAGGACTGAATAGGCGGCGACACATCAGTGTGGTGGTGACACGATGTGTACCGCGGCGCCATGCCCATCTCGGGACTCGGGAGTGTAACTAGTGCTGAAGTGGCCGCTCTCCTGCGCGGGGCTCGACGCGCCGGCCTCGAAGAACTCTCAGCACGGGGCGGAGCTGGTGTGGAGGACGCAGGGGGGCGCCCTCGGCGACGAGCAGGCTGAGGCACTGCCTGCGATGGAATGGTGGCAACCGGAGGATCACGTCGTGGCAAGATGTGCTGTATGGCCTCAGTCTGCTGTTGTTCTGTCAGGAACTACTGGGCACAGCCCCTGACAGCGTCGCCACACAGGACAGCCTGGGACATGGGAGCATCGAGAAAATGCACTTTGTCAATGTCTCTCATACAGACCAGGCTGAACCTGAAACGGCACTACTGAACCACCAGAGTGGACATCGCCTACCCGAGGGACTGCGTTGTGACTTCCGTCACCCAGAAGGGGGAGGTCAGTCGCCATGCGCAGCTCCTGCATCAACCTCGGGTTGGTCCTACCCTCGTGCATTGTTAAAGCCTTGGCTTGTTGGGTTTGCAGGATAGCCATGGCATGCAAAGCAGAGACAGCTTGGCCCGCAGCACTGTAAGCCTTGGTAGCGAGCGCGGCCGACAGCTTACAGGCCTTGGGTGAGGGGCGCGGACTATCCCTCCCAGTGGCGGCGTTTTGCAGACACAAGTGCACCGCAATCGCACTCTCCTGCTGGGGAATGTCAACACACCCCTAGCTGCCTCGCCATCGAGGGTAGTGAGGACGGAGGAACGAAATGAGCTGCTTCCGGCCGTAAAAGGGGCCATCCACGACTACATCACTTCCCCATGCACATCCGGGAAGAAAGGAACCAGAGTAAAACGCGGTTGTGAGTCGCGCTCCACACCGAGAACCAATCAAACAGCCATGAGCACTCAGGGCTGGGCGGTGCATTCACCTCCATCCTGATGCTCACAGCTGCCCGGGCAAGCACGGTTGTCAACTCTGGGTCCAATTCGGCAGTGGCGACAACACCCGAGGGGGGCAGCCCCGCCGAATCTTCATCCACAGAGGTCAACAGCCCATCCCCGATGCTGCAATCGACATCTGATCTCCGGCGGCAAACTGAATGACCCGTTGGGACTGCCATAAGACAGCCCAGCAAAATCACCCAGCAGCTGCACAGGACAAACACTGCGGAAGGGGTAAGAGGTCCGTGGGGCGTGGCCCGGCGGAGAAGCTCTCACTGTCACCTTCAAATCTCCCAGAGCACTAGCCGGCGGTCCTCTGCTCGAGACAGAGAAACCAGAACGGGTAGTGACAGAGGGGTCTGCTCCCTTCCCTTTAAGAAAGGGGAGACGCGATCACAGCGTTGCCATGGTCACACACACAGTGCGTGCATGAACCATCCACGATTGGCCTTCAGCGTGCTGAATGCCCAGACACGGAAGAGAGCGAACGTGGCCGTTGTCAGAGAACAGGAAACGACCGCATCCAGAAGGACGCGGACGAAACGGCGTCTTGAAAAAGACGCGAATCGTCCGCGATTTGCTCTTTTAGGAAATCTGCTCTCTTAGTTGAAGCGCCCAGGGGAATCGCTGAAAGGGACACCGCTGTTTGCGCCGTACCGCCAACCAGAACAGCTTCCCGACACAGCAGATGAATGGCTTTGTGGAGTATAACAGCTTTCATACAACCACTCGGCTCCAAAGCAAAAATCTAATGAGTGGATGCACCTGTCGCCCTATTTATACCCGCTGGCACGGGGAGTGGCTCAGGTGTGTTAATCCACTTGCCAATTTCATTGGCGTTTTCTCTTAAAATCAGAGATGATTGGCCTCCCAAGTGAGACCCCATTTGTCGGTCGACATAACTCGTAGTGACCGACAGATAGGGAACACAGTATGCTACCGAAAGGTGGGGTTTAAGGAAACTGAATCTTTAGAACAGCTTTGCGCGAACCGTTTGGGGATCTCTGAGAATTGAGGTAATTTTAAAATGATATTTTGACAAAATGACCATGTTTTTTAACCTTAGATGGATTTAAACCTATTATACAGGACTTATAAACAGTGACAGGAAGCTTAGAATTTTCATCTTACTGGCTCTTTAAGGATGCTCATATTGACCGTTTAACTGTTAACCGAAAGTAATCATTTTGACCGATGAAGTTCACATATCGCGCCTTTTGGGTGCTCAAGTTCGTTATTTCAAATGCGGTATGCACGCTCATAATGGAAGCAAAGGCGGTTGCGACGCACTCGTTTTTCCAGGCCCGTCCGCACCACATCTAGTTAAAAACATCTCAGCTTTTCAGTATGACGCAAGCGCACCAGGTCATGCAACAAGAACCAACTCAATCAGCTTCCTTCGGAGGGAAATTACCTGTTGTTTTTGAAAAATGAGGTTTTTTTATTTTTCTTCATAAATAAATCTTGTAACAGAGTACAGCAAGGGTTTTTCGGTGGTGGAAATCCATTACTGAAATGTCCTCATTGTAACTTATATCGCAGCTGATGGATGCTTAGCAACGACAGACGCCTCAGGAGCGCAACTTCCTGAATGCTTTGGAAAGAAGGAGAAAACAACGTGCCTAGCAGTTTCCACGTGTTTTTAGGTGCGACGTGAGTGGTCCCTAATACTATCATGTTGACACACGCAACCACACGCCTACACGCCTACAGACATTGAGCAAGCCAAATGAAGCGAGCGAAAAGTAGGCCCATTTCGATAGAAAGGGCAACGAAGTTACTTGCTAAATATTCTGCACGGTACTAAAATAAAGAAATAGTGCAAGTACAATGGCCACTCTAGCGAGACGTTATTTAGTCTCTTTATTCCCGGGACATCTGTGCCATCGAAAAGGGGGTTTTCTGCCACAGGCTGTCCACAGGCTGCGCTCCAGACTAACCCCACATCATGAGATGTTACTTTTTTTAAATAAAAAATGTAAAAAGAAATTATCGAGGCCGGAAAAATTATCGAGGAAATTTTTTTTTATCATGCGATTAATTGATATATGTCCTTGCTGGAGTGTGATGTGATTTGTGTTATGTGCAGGTGCGATGGATCACATACAAACCAATAGGGTGTCCGAATGGTATATGTTTATATTTCTCATCCAACCATAATCAAATTCACTCCATCTGGATGGCGCGATTTATCTGGCTAGGTTTTTTTTTTTTGAATGATGACAAGCCGGAATGAAAACAAGCCGAAATGAAATAGCAGTAACGAACCTATTTTTAAAATGTAAGGAGAAGAAAGTACAGATAATTGGGTGAAAATGTAAGGAGTAGAAGTAAAAAATCGGCTGAAAAATAACTACTCCATTAAACTATAGATACCCAAAATTTCTACTTAAGTAAGGTAACGAAGTATTTGTACTTCGTTACTTGACACCTCTATAATACAAAGAAGGCATCATTTCCAACCCTTGTGAGCTCAATGGAAAAAATATGACTTTATTTTCATTTTGCTATATATTTAAAAAAAACAACAACAACATACAAGTATTTTACATAATAACTGTGTATGATATTGTACAAAAGATGTATTTAATGTTAAGAAGCAAATAATGCTGTAACGATAAAAGCTTCGTAAATCATCGGGAAGAAGGAGGCGTGAACCGGCAGACAATCAAATGAAAGCTTTAATAATAAAATAAACACAAAACAGCGTGTCAGCCCCTCATGGACGACTGACGCGTACAAATAAAAACCAAACACAAAATAAAGCCCAGGCATGGTCCTCTCTCGTCCGTCACTGTCGTCGCTCCAGTTTTATATCCCTCCATTTTTCCCCATGGGACTAGAGACAGGTATGGTCGAGCAGGTGTCGCTCATTTCCCAATCACTCCACCGGCCTTGCTCCGGTTCCCACGTCTCTTTGTGCATTCACAAGTAAACATTTCCTTCAGAGAATGAAAGAAATGTTCCTTCAGGGAACAAGGTTACATATGTACCAGAGACATTCTCTTTCAGTTGGTAACCTTGGTAATGACTAGGGATATGCCAGTGTAGCAGAAATGAGTCAAATCAGACAAATCAAAGAGTCTATCAGAGCTGTGTGCATTGAAACATGAGCTGAATTCCTCAGGAAGTCATAAATCAGTTCTAGTGCCACAGGAACCAAACAAGATAACCAACCAACCAACTTGTTCACACAACAGCTTTCAACATTAACACCAATAGAACAATTATTGACAATTTTAATTCAAAGAAGAGATTGTCAAATTTATTGTTCGTGATTGGAATGCAACGCTGGACATCACATGTAAACCCAGGAGATCAAGTTAAATACTTGCATTGACTTCCCCCCCCAGCCAGTGAAACCAGACTGAAATTCCTAAGGGGGAAGGGCTTTAAACCTTTGTCTTCACAGAAAAGTCCTTTGCCAGAGAATGGCAAAGAAACCCTTTTTATACATTATATATGGACCAGAATGAACTCAAAAAAGACTTATGAATGAATCATTCTATTGCTTAACTCCATATTCATTTACGTGTAACCCACACATTTGACTATCATGTTATAATCACTTATCGTGTATGTTTTTTTTAAATGACTATGGTATAGCTGAAGGGTACATAGTCGTGTTTGATATGTGTGTGATTGAATTTTCTTGCTTGATATTGCCCTGACAATCATTTATTTGTAAAATATATCATAATCATGTTATAGGAATCATGTCCAAAATTAGACCCTGTGAGGCAAGAACCACATGCTTGGTAAGATAAACAAATGATTTATGATACCCAAGACTCAAGAACATATCTGATTGGTCAAGGCAACATTTGAGGGGTGGCCAACAGGAAGTTTTAAATACTTTGGACACGATGTAATTTCGCTTTTAGTCATGCCTTGCTTTTAGTCTGCCTGCTGCTATTAGCCATGTCGGCTTTTAGTCTGCTTTTAGTTCTAGTCTAGCTGCTGCTATTAGCCATGTCGGCTTTTAGTTCTAGCATTGCTCGTGCTATCAGTCATGCCTGCTCTTAGCTTTTAGCTTGTAGCTTTGCTACCTAGCTTTAGCTTGTAGCATCTAGCCATGCGGTAGTCATCATTGTTCTTTGAGCGCGGTTCCAGCGTGCCTGCCTGCTGCTACTATGAGAAGGAACACAACCTAGTCTCGTCAAACTTTATTTCTTTTCTTTTCCGTTTGAGAGTTTCGTGTTCTGAGTTAAGTTTTGTAACGTCCATTCAACTTCAACCAGCGAACACGACTCTGCACTTTCAGCCAACGCCCAACAACCACGGGCTTCCCAAGACGTCACTTCAGAGACTGAACTTCCAGCCAATCAACGACCTCGGGATAGCCCTTTCACCGAGGCTCCTTCTTCACAGGAGATGCAAGTAACTTTACCTCCAGACTGTGACCTTTACTGGTGTATCTAATATAATTTTAACCTCATTGAGGAACTCAATGCGAGCGCTAATTACGTGATTGATGGTTGTTCATGTTTATGCAATTTAACGTATTGCTGTTAACTTGGGATTCCATATTTCCATTCTCTTAAACTCGTCTTTCCCTAACTTTCGACCTTCCTGCAACTTGTGTGAATGTGTGTGTGCGTGCGTTTATGTGTTAGATTAGTTTATATGTCTTAGATTTATCTAATAAAGCCTTATTCATATTGAAAAGAGAAGTATCTTGTGTTTTGTGCTTACAAGTTAATGTCTTAAACTGTCGATCTTGTTACTGTGCTAATTGATAGTGTTTTCACTATAGTTTGGATATTAGTATCCAGCGCAGATTTGATGTTAAACGGCTCGTTCACTGAACCGCAGGCGCGTCTCCGTGAGCAGCCGTGAAACAGTGATTCTGTTCAAATTCCCTTTAAAATCTTAAATGATTCCCTTTGAGCTAAATTGACCTGTTTCCCTTACACCAGTATCAAACATTCCTTTTGCGATTAATTACTCAGGCTTTTATCACGGTAAATGGTATTATCATGGTATTGAAATTTAGTTTTAAAAAAGTGCTCATAATACAGCATAAAAGGTTAAAACTGTTTTCCTTATAACAAAAATAACTGAATATTTAAATACAATAAAGCAATACAGAAAAATATATAAAGTTAAAAGTTTTGCACTGATTAAAGTGCAAAAGAACTATAAAGACCCATTAGTATCACTTTACAATAAGATCTCTTTAGTTCACCATTAAAATTCACAATGAGCAATAGCTACATTTGCTACAGAAGTTATTAATCTTTGTTAAAAAATTAAAGTTTTAGTTCATGTTAGCTCATTAAATAAAGTTGCAACTTTAGATTTTATCAACGTGTTATTAAATATTGGAATACCTAAGATGAATGAATGTTCAGAATAATTTTTCATTGTCAGTTTGTTACCTAATAAATTAACTAATGTTAAAAATGAAGCCCCAATGTAAAATGTAAATTAACATAAAAAATAAAAAAAACTTTCAAACAATTTTAATGTCATGTTGTAGTCCACATTAAAATAGCCTATTAAGACTTAATACTTAAGTATTTGACAATGTGATGAACATCATAGCAAATACACAAATCTGATTTAAAATTATTAAATATGTTTTAGAAAGTAGGTCAGCTGGTTTATTTGTGGTGTTTCAAGGGTAAGGACTGCATTTTCTGCAGTTTAGCGCCATCTGCTGTCAGAGAGTGAATGTGCTTTCTTTTAGCCGTCTCTCACATGTTCCTCCATCCCTTATGAAAAATTAACCATGGTTTTACTACAAATAAAACCAAAAAACCATGGTTACTATAGTTAAACCATGGTAACCACAAATTAACCATGGTTTTGCTAAATTAACCATAGTTTAACCATGGTATTTGTAGTAAATCTGTGGTTATACAAATGGTAGTCAACACGCCAAAAAACCATGGGTTACTACAGTTTTCCTATAGTAAATCCATGGTTATTTTTCATAAGGGATGTGCTTCTCTTACGTGCTTGTTTACATCAGAGCAGTCTTTCAAGCAGCATGCAGCGGTGTTGTGCATTTTTACCAGTTGATGGGAATAGTATTCTTAAAATGCATTCCAAATTCGGAATAATTTGTAATATATAATTATTCATGGTATTTAGAAGTGCCCACAATAACAATATTGTGCATATTCATTACCGTGATATATTGCATTACTGAATACCGGCACAAGTCTAGTAATGACCGACGAATTGGGATCTCTACCAAAACGCCATAGATGCTGCCCCTTCCAGTGTCCAGCGTGAGCCTCCTGCGCAGGCCCCACGGCCAGCCGGGTGCCAGCTAGACCGTCTGGGGGAGTCTCTATTTTCCAGGGAGGGCAGCTAGTGACAGCTAGTCAGCTGTATGGTTGTTCAGACTATATGAATGGCATAGGAGGAGGTGGCGGACAAGTTGTGACATGCGACAGGAGCGGAGACCACCTTGTCTAACAACTAACAACTCTAGGCAGTTGATATGCCAGTGCAGTTGGGGGCCTGTCCAACCCCCGACACTGCATGCCCATCGTACGTGGCCCCCAGCCAGTGGTAGTGGCATGCCTGAAGACTTGTTCCAGGCGCACTCCTGCCTGGAGAAATGCAAGGTCTGCAATGGGGTGAAGGTTTGGCAGCAGGCTGGTGTGACTTGGACCCAGTGAGTTCTGCTTTGCTACATCCATCTTGGGACTCGGCCATGGAGCCAGTATTGCAGCGGTCTCATATTAAGCAGCCCCAGTGGCCACTGCAGCTGCCATATGCCCCAGGAGCCTCTGAAACTGTTTCAGTGGGACCACCATCCTGCTCTTGACCATATTCAGTCAGTTCCACAATGACTGAGCATGTTCCTGCGTGAGGCGTGCTGTCAACCGAATTCAACTACCAAGAAAAGAGATCCTCTGCGTTGAGGAATGTTTGTACTTTTACCAATTGACCCGAAGGCCCAACTGGCTGAGGTGTGAGAGAACCAAGTCCATGTGTTCGCAAAACTAATCCTGAGACTGAGCTAGAATGAGCCAGTCATCAAGGTAGTTGAGAATGCAAACAGCCGGAAGGGCAGGACCTTGTACTGATATGCTCACCCTTCGAATGCGATCTGCACCAGTGGTCTGTGATGTGGAAGGATCGAAACATGAAAGTATGCATCTTTCAGGTCAATTGCTGCAAACCAATGTTGGGGACGCGTGCACCCGAAAATGCATTTGTGTCTACATCTTAAACAGTAACCATGTTGTGCCCAGTTCAAGACAAGCAGGTCCAAAATCGGTCGTAACCAACCCCCTTTCTTAGGAACAGTGAAGTAGGGGTTGTAAAACCCCATCTTCATATTGGCTGGAGGGATCGGATCTATTGCATCCTTCGCCAGTTGGACAGAGATCTCCATATGCAAGACAGGAGCATTGGCCACCTTCACTGATGTGAAGTAGATGGCGCTCAATTTGGGGGGACGCCGGGGAAACAGAATTGCATAGCTGAGTATGATGGTCTGCAGAAGCCAGCGAGACTGGTTGGGTAACAAGGCACCCAGACACCTTACAAGCTGGACCAGCGGGACCACTGACGTACTTGCAGTGTGGCAGCGAGATGGAACGCAGGGACCTGGTCTGTGAGGGGACCAAAGAGAGGTCTGAGTGTGCAGTGCAACACGCTTACCCCCAGGTTTGATGGGGGCCTAGACGGGCGAGGCGACCTGCCTAGACCCAGCTCCATGGCACCGCTTGCTCAAGGCTGCTGCAGCCAGATGAGCAGTCTAGGGTGTTGTGGACGAGTGGAGGCAGCAGCGGCCCCCGGGGCAGGATGTCTCAGATCACGTCAGTCTGCTCCTCTGTGGACGAGAACTGCTGGGCCATGTTCTCGACAGCATCTTCAAAGAGGCCGGTCTGGGACACAGGGACCTTGAGAAACCAAACTCGTCAGCGTCCCTCATGTTTACCAGACACAGTCAGAGGTGATGCTCCTGGACCACAAGTGTGGATATCGCACAACCTAGATAACTCGCAATTGTGGTTCGGAGCTCTTTCAAAACTTCTGGATTGTATCCACCTTAGTGCAGGTCCCTCAGTGTTTTAGCCTGAAGAACCTGCAGTAACGCCTTAGTGTGTAAGGAGGAGGCAGCTTCTCCACAGGCCGAATAACCACCACCAGACAGACAAGACTAGTACCTACAGACCCAGGAGGGGAGGGAAGGTTTGCCCTTCCGGGTGGAGGTCTTACTAGGACACAACTGCATTGCAACCAACTGCGCCACCATGTGGAACCCCGTATACACCCTAGCCACACAACCGTCCAGAGTGATGAGGGAGAAGTTAACAGTTCGTAGTCTGGCAGAAAAGGTAACATCCATGACCTGGTAAGCCCCTCATGCACCTCCTGGCAGAATGGCACAGAGGCCACCCCAAATAACCAGGGAATAGCCCAGGAAAGCATAGCCATGATTTCCCAATCCGATTCAGGCAGAGGGCAGCAGCACCCTAAGAAACGCACGGGGGATATGTTGTCTGTAGCAAGACGCAACGTCAAGGATTTCAGATGCAACTTCATCTATAAAAAGATGCACCCATTAATGCACTTTCAGGGATACAGCTCTTTTAGGGTGCTGAAGAACACAGGGAAGATGGCCGCCTGAAACAGGGTGTAGTACAGCCCCATGTGTGCAACCCACTCGACATGGGAAACCAACACCATTGAAGAACCATATCGCCAACACGAAGAGCTCTCAAAAAGTGAGCTGAACTCATTTAGTCTTTTCTCAGTATTCAGGAATTCAGTAGTCAGGAGCAGAACGATATGACTGCCCGGCTCCGAAGCAAAAAGCTGAGTACATAAATATACTCGCACTTCGATCAGTGCCAGCTGGATGTGATCATTGTATGCCAATGTGCATTGGCTCATTTAGTTTACACTTAAAGTGGATTGGTTTCTCTAAGGAAGATCCCAATTCGTCTGTCATTACCTACGTGACCTTGAGAGTGACTGACTGAAAGGGAACAAGTTCAAATTTCATGGTTGCTTAAGGAAAATTCTTTTTTTATCTCACATTTGCTTATGTTACAATGACAAAACAGACATGGACAGGGTTTGACCACATACAAAAGTTGACAACTTTTAACATACATTTTTAAAGATATTTCAAAATATCTGCTGCATGGTTTAAAAACCTTTTATAAAGTTGCGTTTTTTAATTAAAAAAACAAAAACAGGTAAACTGCGTAACTTTGCACAGCGTATTACATTCATACATGTAAATACTGTTAAATAAAGCTAAATGTTTACTAACATTATCAATAAATAAGATAAACAAAAGATAAAAGCTATTTTAGTTCCTCTCACTCCATAACAAATCCTTTAAATTTAACGGTATTCAGAAAAAAATATGAAAAATAATAGTTAAACATCGACCCAAAAAGAATTCATTGCTGCTGAAACTAAAACGGGCTCACATAGCCTACCTCTCTTATGCAGCACGAATCCGCTCAAAAATGTTTCCATATTTATGATGTATTTGAATCCTCATATTTGTTATGCTTTGAACTTCGTCCAGTGCACATAAATCATCCTTTACATCAGCAAAGTAATTGTTCAATACTCCAGACTTATGTGCCCTCTAGAAGCTTGCGTTCTGCAAGTGAACGTTGCTTGATTGTGTCATCCCAAAGAAGCACAAAGTTACTTTAACAGACTTTTAAATTAAATTTCCCTCCTGGTGGAATGACCTGTCCAACTCAATCCGAGCAGCGGAGTCCTTAGCCATCTTCAAGAATCAGCTTAAAACAAATCTCTTTCCATCTTTATTTGACCCCCTTACTTTAGCATTCACTATTCTAATTCTATTATTTAAAAATAATAAAAATAATCTAACTACCTTTCTAATCTTTTTGTATTCTATTTTCTTTTCATTTATTATACAATTATAAAAAAGACCTCTGTCACTAGTTTGCTCTATTCTTTTTCTATTCTATCTGTTTTTTTGTTTATTATATTATATTATATTATATTATATTATATTATATTATATTATATTACTGCTATGCTGATCAGGGCCGGCGCTAGCCATTTGGGTGCCCTAAGCACAAATGCTTGGCGGTGCCCCCCTCCAACCAACCACCCACCCACCCACCAACCAAAGAAATAACTACCATTCAGAATTTCTTAGTTAGGTTCTCTTTACTTCCAAAATAACTGCTGCAAATGAATAATTGGAACTGAACAATGTAAACACAGAAAGTTAAAAGTGCAAAAAAACTTAGGGCAAATAACGGTATAAGTGTATGAATTTTATGAAGTATGAATTTTAAAGTGCACATTTTAAACTGCAAATAACCATGCATAACTGCACAGTAGAAATTACTCAACAGGGGGACTACATCTCTATAAAGAGACCATTCTGCTATTCTATAGAACTATATTAAACATTTTCACTACCATCAGTTCTCAGAGGCCCTACAGAGGCACACGCCTACATTTCCTAGATGCAAAATCAGCTATCAGCAGTGTTGGGAACATCACTTTAAAAAAGTAATTAGTTATAGTTACTCACTACTTGTTCCAAAAAGTAAATGAGTTAGTAACTGATTTACTCTATAATAAAAGTAACTCGTTACCAGGGAAACTAACTATTTGCTTTACTGTAAAAAGAAAAAGAGACTGGGAGACTGGCACAGAGATTCACCCTTTTCTCGACTAATTTGGTCTAGGCCTATATTACTTTTTTATTGCTTTTGTATATTAACATGCTTTTAGAAATATTTTATTTGTTATTTATACTAGTAGCCTATTGTGATGATTTTTTCACGACCCAGATTTTTTGGTGCCCCCCCAAGCACTTGGTGCCCTACGCGCAGTGCGTGATGTGCGTGTGCGGAGCGCTGGCCCTGATGCTGATGACACTCAACTCTACTTCTCATTCCATCCCGGTGATCCTACGGTAGCCACTTGCATCTTGTCTAACAGACATTTCTTGCTGGACAAAGGACAATCACCTTCAACTCAACTTTGCCAAGCCCTTGCTACGTTTACTGCGTTTAAGCTAACTGAGACTTGTTATAGCACTTATATATTATTGCTCTCTTGTTGTTTTTGATTGCTTCCATTGTTCTCATTTGTAAGTCACTTTGGATAAAAGCATATGCTAAATGACTAAATGTAAATGTAATGTAATGTACATTCAATATTTGGTGGGTGAATGCAATGGATTGTATTTTGGACTATTTAAATTGAGTAGTGTTACTTTTTTATATGTTTGGTTGGCTTATTTTATTTTGATAATGAAGAGCCTGCAATGTCCATATGCTAAAGCCTAACTTATGTTGTGTGCACACGTGAGGCTATAAAGAATCTACTTTTGTGTACAGTCACAACAACAACAAAACACTGTTCTTTAAAACAAACAAAACAGAAGTCGCTTTCTGCTGTATTTTCCTTGCAGTGAACTTGTTGTAACTTTGTTAATCTGTGAATTAAGTCAAATATATTTTGAAAATAAAGCTGATTTTATCTTAAGTATGTGGTTTTATTCAGTTTTTCTTATAATTCAGGTTTTCATATAATTGCTTATATTTGTTATTTCAGCATTTTTTTGATTGTTTTTAATAGTTATGGTTAGGGCTGGGACAATGCATCGAGGTCATCGGTGACGTCGACGCAAAAAATACGTAGATGCAAAATATGCGCATCGATTCGTCAACCTGTTTTTATTTCTCTAAAAAACATTTGCAAAACGTTTACCTTATGTGTGCTGAATATACGTGATGGTCGGATCATGTTCAAGGAATTCATGTTTTTTTCATTCAGATATGTAAATCAACATGTATAAATTGTTAGTAGTCAATTAATGGGGAGATAATCAAAATCCAATCGGTCTGAAAAAATTAATCGTTAGATTAATCGTTAAAAAATAATCGTTTATCCCAGCCCTAGTTATGGTTAACTTTACCCTACCTTAATGGCAGAACATCCATATAACTACAGTAGATACACTTATACTTACAAAATCTTTCTTTTGCCCAAGCCCCAGGCCTGAGTGCCACTCATATAAAATGTGCAAAAAGCAATTTAACATTATTTAGCAGAAATATTGCCACAGGTGAAATATACCAATGAGTTGCTTATTTCAAACACAGGGTGACATTTTGACACTGTTCACAGTTATCACTATTCTGAAAATGTTCACAAGCATAGTCCAGTCATTTCAATAGTAATCCATGGCATCAGAAATTCAGGTCAAAAGCAGATTTTGCAACGGGTAAGTTAGTGACTTCTATATGTGCTTCATATTTTTGGACAAAAGTCAATGGACCCTTTTCCCCACAAAATTTAGCTGGAATTTTGCTAATGAGACCGCAGCTGTTTAAAACAAGTTTTGTGATTTGATTTTCTCTCTGTAGGAATAGCTGGAGCAATGATGACTTTCAGAGGCATGCATTGGCTAAGAGCCGGCGCATGGCTATGCGGAGACCGGCCTACATGTTTAATGCCCGTTACAATAGTCTATCGCCAACAGAAGAACGTTTCCTAGAGGCGGCAGAGTATGGAAATATCCCTGTCATCCGTAGGATGCTAGAAGAACTCCCAGACCTTAATTTCAACTGTGTGGACTACATGGGCCAGAATGCATTGCAGCTTGCGGTTGCCAATGAGCACCTGGAAGTGACTGAACTCTTGCTGAGGAAAGAGAACCTGGCCAGGGTTGGTGACGCTCTGCTTTTAGCCATAAGTAAAGGCTACATTCGTATTGTGGAGGCCATTTTGGGCCACCAAGCCTTTGCGGACACATCTAAACTTACTAGCAGCCCCCTCCAGGCAGAGACGCAAGACGACTTCTTTGCCTATGATGAGGATGGCACTCGGTTTTCCCATGATATTACACCCATTATACTAGCTTCTCATTGCCATGAATATGAGATTGTGCACATTCTGCTAAGAAAGGGTGCCCACATTGCACGACCACATGACTACTTTTGCAAATGCAACAGCTGCCTCTATCACCAGAGGCACGACTCTTTTAGCCATTCGCGTTCAAGAATCAATGCCTACAAAGGGCTGGCAAGCCCTGCCTACCTTTCCCTGTCCAGCGAGGATCCGGTACTGACGGCATTGGAGCTCAGCAATGAACTGGCTGTACTGGCCAACATAGAAAAAGAGTTCAAGGTGAGCATGATAGTATATAAGAGAAGAAAATGAAGATTCTGTTGGAACATGGAACATGAAATAATTTCTCATCCCAACTTAAAGGGGTCATATGACGCTGCTAAAAAGAACATTATTTTGTGTGTTTGGTATAATGTGTTTATGCGGTTTAATGTTCAACACATTATTTTCCACATATTGTACATTATTGTTTCTCCTCTATGCCCCTTCTGAAAAACAGATTTTTACAAGGCTCATCAGTCTGAAAAGCGAGGTGTGCTCTGATTGGCCAGCTATCCAGTGCATTGTGATTGGCCGAATACCTCAAGCGTGTGATGGAAATGTTACGCCCCATAACATATTGTGATGCCCTGTCTGGTCTTTGTCGACCAGACATAAACATAAAACCAATTATAAACGTGACATAAACATGATTTCTAGTCGTGTCCTCATTAGGAAGGCCAAACAAAGTATTTTCACTTTCTCAATGAAACAGTGTCACACAACGCAGCCTTGAGTGAGTGTAGGCCAATGGTCTAGAGTGAGCTGCGGCCTAGAGTGTGTGGAGGCCGGCTTGAGTGAACGTCCATTGGGCTTGTGGCAACCTCATGTGATGACCCCAGGCTGGACAATGAAAATATATGGTATGCTTTCATTCTTGGATTGAACATCTGGCCGGCATTATGCAAATATTCCCACATAGTGATGTAGAGATGTGGGGCGTGTTAGAACGAGTCATTTTAGGGGTGTGTGGACGAGTCTTAACTTTTGTAAAGAATATCTCTTTGGATTTGAGACTTTAGTCTCAAAAAATTTAAATTGCATCATAAGACCCCTTTATGTTTCATTAGGATATACAGTATGTCATTTTCAACAAAGTAATGGGGTTTGACCAAGCATTTCATTGGGTAATATCAATTGATAAAGAGTAATAATAATATTAAGCAGAAAATACATTAGGAAAAAGACAAGCAGCTAGACAAATGAGTTTGAGTTATGTTTTTAATTTAACTTTTAACTTTTTATGCAGAGAGCATATGGATGTGGGTGTACAATCATGCTTGGTAGTTGGTGAGTCTGCAGCCTTTGCCATAGAGTGGGTGGCATAGTTCTTAATTATATTATTAATAATGAGTTGAAGGTTTTGTTTGCTGAGTCTTTAACAGATGGTACGACTGCTCTCTAGAAAGTAAAAAACGTACATAACAACATGCCAGTTACATTCACTTTGCAGGCATTAAGGATAATCATGTTGCAATTGGCAAACTCTGGCTGGTACCTTAATAATGCCAGGAAATGTGTTTGTAACACTTTACAATAACTTTCATTAAGTCACTAAAGATAAATGAATGGTGCTTGCTAATGGCTATATCAGTTTGAGGGTTACTGTTGCACAGTGAATTCTAGGTTGATTTGGATGTTTGCTAGGGCATTGTTAGGTGTTCTGGGTGTTAGTAGTTGGTCCTCAGAGATTGCTTTCTATCAGGATCCCCCATCTCTGTGATAGTCTCTATATGGGCCTTGTTGCTTCTTCAATGCTAACCTTCTTCAAAGTCTTTGCCCATTTTTTTTACCCTCCAGTGAGGTATAATCACATCATGTTGTGGGACAGGTTATGTGCCAAAGCTTAGGCTAATTCTTAGGTTTATGAGTTTGTTCAAATCACTAAGCCTAAGTATGAACAATAGTATGTTTACAAATAGATCTATGATAATTTCCTTTTACAGAACGATTATCAAAAGCTGTCTATGCAATGTAAGGATTTTGTAGTTGGACTTCTGGATCTGTGTCGGAATACAGAGGAGGTTGAAGCCATTCTAAATGGAGACACAGTGGCAGGTGGCCACTTTGACAAGGGTGGCAGACCTAATCTAGTTCGCTTAAAACTGGCCATCAAATACGAGCTGAAAAAGGTAGGTTTCATAATAAATATTATTATTTCACACAGTGATATCTGTAAGTTATATAATTATTAGGCGTACTTATTCAACTATTGTAGCATTAAAGGGATAGTTGACCCCAAGATGTTAATTACATTATTAATTTCTCTACGAGAATAAATTTTGGGTGCCAAAGAAAACTTCTCCTCCACGTCACCTTGGGGTGCCATTTTATAGAGTGCCACAACGCATGTGTGCATGCTCCTCTAAATGTAAACAAGGCGCAGTGCATTCGTGTTTTACGTTGGCAGCATCACATGCATCCCTTATTTCAGGAAAAGAACGTGATACTCTCCAAAATGGTACACTAGGGTGACGTGGAGGAGAAGAATTGTTGGACAAAGTTATTTTAGTTTTCTTTGCACACAAAAATTATTCTTGTAACTACATACAATTAAAGTTGAACCACTGATGTCACATGGACCATTTCAACAATGTTCTTACTACCTTTCTGTACCTTGATCGTGTTAGTATCCTTGCTGTCTATGGAGAGCCAGACTCTCAGATTTCATCAAAAATATCTTAATTGGTTTTCCAAAGATGAATGATGCTCCTTTGGGTTTGGAACAACATGAGGGTAATTTAATGAATTTTACATTTTTGGGTGAACTATCCCTTTAAGTGCTGAAATGGAACATCTTAAAGCAACACTCTACTATTCAGAACCGGAGATTGCTGAATGTATTCAAAAACGGTAAAACTCAGCTGTTTAATCTTAGGGGAGTTGGAAATGAGCCTATTGTCAAAAATAGTGCAGTGTTCCTTTAATCACTAACATATCTGTTTACTGTATCTCTGCCTGCTCTGCTTCCCTCACAGTTTGTAGCCCATCCAAACTGCCAACAGCAGCTTTTGTCCATATGGTATGAGAATCTGTCAGGGCTCAGGCAGCAAACCACAGCTGTCAAGTTGCTGGTGGTTCTGGGGGTGGTGGTTGGACTTCCCATCCTGGCCTTACTGTACTGGATAGCACCCTCAAGCAAGGTCAGACTGTAATAACCTGAACCTTTAGTCACTGTGAATTCATCCAAAGCACTGCATTTCTTTTGTTTGTCATGTTTGTTATATTATGAGTAAGAAAATCAAACGATGAACACAATGCCATTTTTGATTTCTTCGTAAAATTACATTATTTCAGAACATTCTTTATTTGTTTTTCTGCAATGTTTTTAATTACAGTTGGGGAAGATTATACATGGTCCTTTCTTAAAATTTGTGGCACACGCAGCTTCTTTCACAATCTTTCTTGGCCTTCTCATTATGAACGCTGCTGACCGTTTCCAAGGGACATCTCTCTTACCAAATATGACCATCCACGACCACCCGTCCCAGTTGTTCCGCATGAAGACCACCCCTTTTACCTGGATGGAAATGCTGATTATTTCCTGGGTCGTAGGTCAGCCATCATCTCTCAGTGTGTTACACAACAACAAATCAAAAGTTTATTTAGGATCGGATCATTTACTCACTCGCATGATTGGTATTTTATACTTTGTTTAGGAAGTCAAAGGCCTTTTAATGGAATTTGAAAAATTGTCCACCTTCAGGTTGTTACTTTATGAAGTAAACAAGAGTAACTTTTGTATTGTAACTAGTATTTTAAGAAGACGACTTACTGGACTGAAGTAATTTTACTTAATGTAAACATATATATATATAAAAAATGTAAATGTTAAAATGTGAGAAGAAAATATGATACTTCAGACTTGAGGAATGTCAATTTTCATTATGTTTCAGCATCACAGTAAAAAACTACAGAGTTTTGATCATAAATTATTAGCAACTGCACTAAAGTATTTAGCATGAGCTCCATATTATACTATAAACCCATAAATGTCTGTTGTATCAAATGTGAAAACCTGCTATGAGCAACAAGAAACTAAAGCTTCAAAAATACTTGTAGAAATGATCTGTAAAGTAATAATGTTATTAAATGGCATTAAATCACTTTGAGTGCATGAACTCTAAATACCTGTCTCTTTCTTCTTCCATTTAAAGGAATGATTTGGGCTGAATGTAAAGAGATATGGTCTCAGGGTCCTCGGGAATATCTGCTGGAGCCATGGAATTTGCTGGACTTTGGAATGCTGGCCATTTTTGTGACTTCATTCATTGCTAGATTTATGGCATTTTGGCATGCAAATGTTGCACAGAGTTACGTCGACAAGCACTACACAGATCTATCAAACATTACCTTGCCCCTTGAGATAGAATACTATCGTCTTGGTGAGTAATGCTGTCAAAAAAAGAACAATTTTGAAAAAGAAAAAAGTTGATTATGGTTTCCACAGTACATCAATTCAACAATGCAAAAAAAATGTTTTTGCAAAACTTTATTTTTGTGCATTAAGAAATGACTTTTATAAAACAATGTACAGTATTGTTCAAAATAATAGCAGTACAATGTGACTAACCAGAATAATCAAGGTTTTTCGTATATTTTTTTATTGCTACGTGGCAAACAAGTTGCCAGTAGGTTCAGTAGATTCTCAGAAAACAAATGAGACCCAGCATTCATGATATGCACGCTCTTAAGGCTGTGCAATTGGGCAATTAGTTGAATTAGTTGAAAGGGGTGTGTTCAAAAAAATAGCAGTGTGGCATTCAATCACTGAGGTCATCAATTTTGTGAAGAAACAGGTGTGAATCAGGTGGCCCCTATTTAAGGATGAAGCCAACACTTGTTGAACATGCATTTGAAAGCTGAGGAAAATGGGTCGTTCAAGACATTGTTCAGAAGAACAGCGTACTTTGATTAAAAAGTTGATTAGAGAGGGGAAAACCTATAAAGAGGTGCAAAAAATGATAGGCTGTTCAGCTAAAATGATCTCCAATGCCATAAAATGGAGAGCAAAACCAGAGAGACGTGGAAGAAAACGGAAGACAACCATCAAAATGGATAGAAGAATAACCAGAATGGCAAAGGCTCAGCCAATGATCACCTCCAGGATGATCAAAGACAGTCTGGAGTTACCTGTAAGTACTGTGACAGTTGGAAGATGTCTGTGTGAAGCTAATCTATTTTCAAGAATCCCCCGCAAAGTCCCTCTGTTAAAAAAAAGGCATGTGCAGAAGAGGTTACAATTTGCCAAAGAACACATCAACTGGCCTAAAGAGAAATGGAGGAACATTTTGTGGACTGATGAGAGTAAAATTGTTCTTTTTGGGTCCAAGGGCCACAGGCAGTTTGTGAGACGACCCCCAAACTCTGAATTCAAGCCACAGTACACAGTGAAGACAGTGAAGCATGGAGGTGCAAGCATCATGATATGGGCATGTTTCTCCTACTATGGTGTTGGGCCTATTTATCGCATACCAGGGATCATGGATCAGTTTGCATATGTTAAAATACTTGAAGAGGTCATGTTGCCCTATGCTGAAGAGGACATGCCCTTGAAATGGTTGTTTCAACAAGACAATGACCCAAAACACACTAGTAAACGGGCAAAGTCTTGGTTCCAAACCAACAAAATTAATGTTATGGAGTGGCCAGCCCAATCTCCAGACCTTAATCCAATTGAGGACTTGTGGGGTGATATCAAAAATGCTGTTTCTGAAGCAAAACCAAGAAATGTGAATGAATTGTGGAATGTTGTTAAAGAATCATGGAGTGGAATAACAGCTGAGAGGTGCCACAAGTTGGTTGACTCCATGCCACACAGATGTCAAGCAGTTTTAAAAAACTGTGGTCATACAACTAAATATTAGTTTAGTGATTCACAGGATTGCTAAATCCCAGAAAAAAAAAATGTTTGTACAAAATAGTTTTGAGTTTGTACAGTCAAAGGTAGACACTGCTATTTTTTTGAACACACCCCTTTCAACTAATTGCCCAATTGCACAGCCTTAAGACCGTGCATATCATGAATGCTGGGTCTTGTTTGTTTTCTGACAATCTACTGAACCTACTGGTAACTTGTTTGCCACGTAGCAATAAAAAATATACTAAAAACCTTGATTATTCTGGTTAGTCACATTGTACTGCTATTATTTTGAACAATACTGTATGAAGCTTTGGGGAAAACAATTGTGACTCATTTATATTTATTTGTTCTTTTATTTATTTAAAAATGTATGTTCGTATTTCCCACCGATATATTCACGACAATGATGTGGTAGTGAGTTCATTGCTGTTGGCGGATCAATCACAGAATGTACAGTTGACCTGAAAACTGTACACAAAATTTATTAGATGATTTGCATAGATTAACTGATTAAAATGCATAATGCTATACAATAATGTGTAGTTACAGTCAGCACTGTCAGTATTAAATCAATCATTTTAGGAAAATAAAGATGGGAGAAAACAGAAAAACCATGAAAACAAAATTATGTAACAAAATAATCTTTTTAGAAACTATATATTCAGCTTTGAACCTTTTTGATTACTAGAGGCAATTAACTTTAAAAGGTCAGTCTCTTTAAAAGGTTCAGTCCCTTTTGGAAAACTTCAGTATTTCTGAAGTTTTTCATGAAACATGCATTTGGTTTAGAGGTTAATGAAGTGCAAAACCAACATTGACAATTAGAAATCTATATATATCACCTAACACTTTTTTTACACCAATAAATTTTTGTTGTTGTTGTGGAATACCTTTCGCTTGACCTTTTGAAATACTTGTAGAACAGACAACATGCTCAACCTTAACATGCTTCCTTTGTACGTATTGCAGCTCGCATCTACTGGGTTCCTTCAGACCCTCAGCTGATCTCTGAGGGCCTTTATGCCATCGCAGTGGTTCTGAGCTTCTCTCGGATTGCGTACATCCTACCGGCGAATGAGAGCTTTGGGCCCTTGCAGATCTCTCTGGGTAGGACTGTGAAGGATATATTCAAATTCATGGTGATCTTCATAATGGTGTTTGTGGCTTTCATGATTGGAATGTTTAACCTCTACTCGTACTATCGTGGAGCCAAGCAGAATGGCGCCTTCACAACGTAAGCAATGGTTAATTCACATCAGTAACTTTGATGATTGTTTGTCTTGTCCTTTGTAAATGAATCACATCCGTCTCTTTATTAGTTACATAATTACAAAAACGCTCAGAGCCTTTGGCAGCAATGCATAAGGACATACTGGAAGTAGGCGTTTGGCAAATTTGATTATCATGACTACCACACCATGACCATGTCCATGTGGACATGAGAGTGAATAAGTGTCCTGGACACTTCATACTCTGTAAAAAAGCCCAGGATAATATGAAATGGATAAGTAATTCATTGAAATACAGTGAATATTATTAAAGACCTTGTGAAATAAAAATTGGATGGTTGTGGGTTTTATGATGTCTAGCTTTGAGGTCCAACCCAAAATTAAGTATTTTATGAATTGGCAATTTTATATGAATTCATACAGTTTGTTTTGTATGAAAACAAATTATTATTCTTATTTTTTTTTTTTTTGAAGAAAACTAAGCATGAAGATTTACCTCCAAAGCCTAAACCTAATCATTGGTCAGGGATGAATATCCCAAAACAATCGTTGGCTAACTATGGTCGTTAGCTAACTATGGATGCACCTGTAGTCAGTTGAATGTAAGTGGATTGTATAATTAATAGAAATTCCAAACCCATAAAAGCTTGATTCGTCTTCGGAACACAATTTAAGATATTTTGGATGAAAACCTGGACACTTGAGACTGTCCCATAGACTGCCAAGTAAGTTACACTGTCAAGGTCCAGAAAAGTATGAAAGACATTCTCAGAATAGTCCACCTGCCATCAGTGATTCAACTGTAATGTTATGAAGCGACAAGAATACTTTTTGTAAGCGAAGAAAGCAAAAATGCCGACTTTATTCAACAATTCCTTTGTCAACATTTTCCTCCGTTTCTCTCCATATCACCATATGCTGCATATGTGCTTGTGTGTCCTCCGCACCACAAGGATGTGCTGTTTTCTTTCAAATCAAAGCTAAATACACATAAGCTGTGTCCAAATTCAGGGTCTGCATCCTCCTTAGGATCCTTCCTACCCGGCTGAAGGAGGAGGGGTCCTCCGACGACCGCAAAAACCGGAAGTCGGTGTTTGTGAATTTGCCTACCCTTCTTTCAGTTCCCTCCCTTACCCGTTGCTCATATCCTGTCGCCTAGCAACTGTGACAGCGCTAAGCAAGACGCGGGTGAAGAGCTCATCGTTCTCTCCCTGGAGCTTTATAAACACTTCTGTCTGCTCTTTCGTCCTTAGAAGCGTTAAAAACAGCTTCAATCACTAACAAATAAGCTGTGTGTAAGGGGATATTCACACAGGCAGTAAGGAAGAAGCTAGTTTACGAAAGTAAACGTTTTTTTTTTTACATATACACGTACAAATGTAAAAAAAAAAAATGCTTAACGCTAAAACAAAAAAACCACTGAAAATATATATTTTTGAAAAGCCAGTTTTTTAAAAACATCGAAAATAATACTCCTCCCCCACTCCGCTACCGCTCGCTTCGTCCTGCCGAAAAGAATTATGGGATAAGTAGGACGCAAAAGGATCCACCACACCCATCCTTCCAATTCGGGGAAAAGGAGGACGCATTTGTGGGCCGCATTTGAAGGATCCTATGAATTTGGACAGCCTTCGTCGCGGCGCTGTGACGTAACATCCTTCAAATGAGTCCTCCGAAGGATGTAGACCCTGAATTTGGACACAGCCATAGAAACAGTGCATCCTTGTGGCGCGGCTGACACGGCTGACAAAGTATTCTCGTCACTTCATAACATTAAGGTTGAACCACTGACGGCAGGTGGACTATTCTGATGACTTCTTTCATACTTTTCTGGACCTTGACACTGTTATTTATTTGGCAGTCTATGGGACAGTCTCAAGTTTCCAGGTTTTTATACAAAATATCTTAAATTGTGATTCAAAGATGAAAGAATCTTTTATGGGTTTGGAACGACATAGGGGTAGGTGATTAATGAAAAAAAATTCATTTTGGGGTGGAGTATCCCTTTAAAGCCAACAAACAGATTAGAAACAGTATTTACAGTATTTCTTAATCTTTGTTTTAACCTTTGTGAATGTTAGTCAAATATGAACAAATATCACTTTTGATTTTAATATGTATTAGTAAATATTAAAATGAACATGAACTAAGATATATTTTTCATTATTCATGTTAGCTAGCAAATATTAACACATGACACATTATTGCAGAGTGTTATCAAATTAAGTAATTTGATGTATGCATATAATAAAACATACTTTCATATATGTGTGATAAATTAGGAAATCAATTATATTACATGACAACATAATTATCATTAAAATTATGTATGAAATGATATAAAATAACTCAAAGTTACCCGTTTCCTCTTTTCCAGGGTTGAGGAAAGCTTTAAAACTTTATTTTGGGCTATTTTTGGACTTTCTGAGGTCAAGTCTGTCATCATCAACAACGGGCACAAATTCATTGAGAATATTGGCTATGTGCTTTACGGTGTCTATAACGTTACCATGGTTATCGTCTTACTCAACATGCTCATCGCCATGATCAACAACTCATTTCAGGAAATTGAGGTAATCATATTCTGAAAATGAGATCTGTGTTTAGTAGGATGGTACAGGCCTGGGGCAAATGTCCAGACCATCATTTGTCATTTATACTCCCTTTTAAATGAGATAAAGATCCTTTATTGTACTGTTGCATTTGTAAAAATGCAATGGGAAGTCCTCTCTGGTTACAGTAGAAATTGATTTTGTTGGTCTTATAAATTACAGCCTGTTTGTGTAAAAGCAACTTGGCCTTTTAAATATATTACAGTAGCACACAACAGTGAATATGAATTGCTCAAGCATTGGATGAAAAATACAAAAGAGTTGCTGCTGCAAGCAAGAATCTCATTATCAATCCATAAAATATTTATTTGACCAAAGAGGTCTGATGTGGTAACAGGAAACAGAGGAAGTTATTTTTGATAATTTTTATTGCCATCTGGAGATCTCATTATTTGACCATTTCTAATATTTCATAGCATTTGGTTTCATCAGATTCTCATGCTACTAATTCAAACTTTAGAGTAAAGAATCTTCAATGGTTCTTTAATGACATTGCTACAAAACCCCACTGTTTCAACTTTTATTTTAAAAGTGTAAATAGAGGCTAGCCGTCACATGAGGAAATTCTATAGCTCAGTAAAGATAAAAAAAATCCAGTTACACATATGCACTTTCTCTAGCAGTAGCTGTGTAAAGTGGATTCCTGTCCTCCAAACCTAAACCCCAAAATTATAAAACTAAACTTAGAAAATCTGCATTTTATACTTTAGGTAAAGGGGTTTTCTTAAAAACTCTATCTGTGCTACCTTTATGTTAATAAATGATACTTTGATGATGGATATTTTGGTTATTTAAAGCAACATTATTTGTACAGTTATTGGTGCAAAATAATATTTAATGTTACTCTATATGTACCTATATGGAAATGATTTAAAGGCATTTCCAGAGAAACATCACTTGCCATTACTTTATGTGTGTCTTTGTAACAGGATGATGCAGATGTGGAGTGGAAGTTTGCCAGGGCTAAGCTGTGGTTTTCGTACTTTGAAGAAGGAGGGACACTGCCTGTGCCCTTTAACCTCATCCCCAGCCCAAAATCAGTCATCAGCCTGGCTATGAATCTCAAACAGCTCCTGCTAATACCTCTTCACAGACAAAAAGAGAACCTGAAGGAGGACACAGAGCTCAATGAGGTGAGGAGGAGGAGACATTCTTGAATCAAAATGCATCTGATGCGTGAGAGAGATTTCTCACAACATTGCTTTCCATTTTATTTATATAATGATGTGGGGTTCTTAATGTAACTGCATATTTTTTTCATATGAATATTACACACTTTTAGTGGTATTTGGTTCCCTCTTATGATCAGATTGTGTAACAACATGAAAAGCATTTGGTTTATTGAAAGAACAGAATAGTTTGGGTTTGTTGTTCACAAAGAAATTATTTTTCTTTTAGTCAGGTAAACAAAAAGAATCCAGTGAGAAGAATTCACCTCATACAAGCCGTTACCAGGTAAAACACAACTCTGATAAGTCACTGATAGAATGCTGAGAATAAATAGATCAAAGATCGATACAATTTAGATTTCCAACATAGTTTACTGCCAGTGATTAGTAATGGCAGAGACCGACCAATCAGAAGAAGCTATTTTGGAAAGCGGTTTTATAATAATGTATATCATGTCTTTTAGGATCTGACAGAATCTTCCAAATAAATGTGGTGCTATTTTTTCTCTCCACAGAGGATCATGAAAAGGCTAATCAAACGATATGTGATCAAAGCACAGACTGACAAAGAGGGAGATGAAGTAAATGAAGGTACACTGTTGTTCCAAACCAGACTTTGTGCTGCTAATTAAATTAAGATCATTTTTGTGATATCTGGCCTGATTTGTTTGATTGTTTAAAATCAGAATTGTAAACTTCTTTTTGTAAAATGGTTTGCTTTAAAACAGTTTTTTATGTTTCATTTTTTATTTAAAATATGGTCCACTGGAGCTTTTCCTTTCCTTTCCTTTTGTTATGTGTCAGTGATCGAGTTATTTAAGCATATCACTGATGACAGAAGGTCTTTATCCATCGATTTGTGTTTTACAGGGGAACTAAAGGAGATAAAGCAGGATATCTCAAGTTTGCGCTATGAGCTGCTGGAGGAGAAATCCCGTCAGACGGAGGAGCTAGCAGAACTAGTCAGGAAACTGGGAGAGAGAAAGGCTGGTCAACAGACCCTATAGTTTTTCTCAATAGTAAATCTCTTTATTAGTCTCATTGGTGATTCTCATTAGATTGTCAATTTAATACATTTTTTTTCTCCATTAAAATATCATCAAATAAAGGTAATACTCCTAACAATGACATATTAATTCTTGAAAAAACAAAACATATCAGAACTGGGGTGCTATCACAATTCAAAAGCTTTTAATCTGAGTAAAATAGGCTTTCTTTCCCTTTTTTTTATTATTGTTTTTGGGGTTAAATATGACCAGGGGTCAGTTACATAAAAACAGTCATGTAAAGCTGTGTCTTTTTATCTAGCCTAACCAACTAGCAGTTTGTCAGGGGACTTTTATTTTGAAAAGGTTTTTATGCAGCTGACTAAAAAAGAAGCAACCCCCACATTTACTGTACTCTTGTCTGATGTGAGAATTCCTCTATTACTCTTTCCTCAAAATTAAGAGCATTCATATTCAATTAACTTAAGTAAAAATGTTAAAAACATTTCAGAATTACTTTTTTATGTAGAGTCATGTTTTTGGTACTGACAGTGCTAATAGTTCTGCTGTTAGCCATTGGTTCTCACAATCTAAATATGGTACGTTACAAAGGCAAAACACAGGAACTACACAACACAGAGGCAAAGATGTTGTTTGATTGAATTTGATTTGATTTCATCAAACCTATGTGACAGAACAGACCACAGTCAGAGAACTCATGTCACTGCACATGTGTAGTTGCTGTGTTTTGCATGGTGTTGTTGATGTTGTTAACTTTAGAAATCTATCATATTTTATCGTGTTAGGATTGCATCACAAATGTTTTATTAACCCTAATTATTAATTGTGTGAAGTCTGACCATTAAAATATGTCAGTCTTTTTATTAAAAATAAAATTAAAAATGAAAACATAAAAATAAATGTTTCTTTAATGGTGGTAAATTGTGCTTTCATTTAGTTTGCCATCTTTTGTACTTTTATGTTAACATATATGCACTAAACCGTAATTTCACTACACTCTACACTCTGAGATCTGTTCAACGAAGAAACAAACTGAAAAGCAAGTAAACTGTCAACATATTTTTATTTCTTTAGAATTTTTTTTATTAATTTGTATTTTCTTCTTTTGTCATGCTTGAACGCATTCAGCCCTGAATTACTCCAAATTCAACCCTGGTTCAATTAGTATTTCCTGCAACATCTTTCAGTGGAGGTACAGCAAATTATATTTTACTTGCAGTTTGAACTTTAATTGAAGAGACAAAAAAATTATTAGATAATGCAAATTCCTGAATTTGTCATTGTGGCAACCCCCATGCCCCTCTAAAACAAGCCACACATGTTTGTTTGTTTTGTTTGATTATCTGGTCAGATTATATTCCTTTTAAAAATGTAATTTTGTCTTAAAATATTAATATTATTTCAGTAGCATTAGGAGCCACTATTTTTTTGGACCACATAGAGGTGCTGTTTGATTTGGTTGAGACCAGAGTTATATTTATTTTTTTGTATTATTATTTTGCTTAGAAAAGCAACAGTTTAACAGGCAACACACAAAGACATTGAAACAGTTTACAATAAGTGTGCATTTGTTAACTACATTAGCTAACATGAACATTGGAAATTTCCATAAAAAAATAATTAGGATTTATAAAAATGCTCTTGACCCAAGAACATAGCTATACCTGTTATTCGAAATCTTCCTTTGGTTTGACTTTTGCTTGAATACATCAGTGTGGTTTTATTTTGTACAAAACAGCCATTACAAAAATATTGTTATTTTCCCTAAGGTAAGTTTCCAGTCCCAAGCCACATACATTTTAATAATTATCTAATAGTAATAATTTTCTGGTGTGACTTAATGTGGAAAAAAAAAGACTTAAATATTTCACCCCAAAATTAAAATGCGGTCATTAATTACTCACCCTCATGTCGTTACAAACCCGATAGTCTCACGTAGCCTGACCTTCAGAATGATGGCTGAAGATCCATGGCAGCTTTCATTGGCCAAGGCCCGCCCATTGAGGCTGTTTGACTGACATGTCAAACAACCAATCACTGTTAGTTTCGTTCAGCATAGTATAAAACTCTCAGATGTATTTTAAAGATTCAATGCCCCAAACTTTCCATATTTCACATACTTTTGAAACTCCAGTGTGTAATTGATCCTGATAAGCACTCGCCATCACAGTTGTAAACACTATGGCTTTCTTCTTTCATGAAGGGGTTTGGCGTCAAGGCATCTTTGTTTCCAGGTGGAACGGTAAAGGACGCGACACACACATCTCCCAGAATTCCTGTAGAATTCAACCAATACGATGACGACTTTGACGCTCCTGAAGTGTTTCTACTTTTGTGTCCCATGTGGATCAGAAGTTTAGCCAACGGTCCGTGGGCGTGACATCTGAGGCTGAGACTACAAACCCCTTAAGGGGTTGTGTTCATCTTCGGAACACAAATTAGGATATTTTTGATGAAATCTGAAAGTTTTCTGACCCTGCATAGACAGCAATGAAACTAAAACGTTCCCAGGCCCAGAAACTTAAGGACATCGTACCATGACAAAACGTATTCTTGTAGCTTCGTAAAATTACAGTTGAACCACGTGTCACATGGACTATTTAAACAATGTCCTTACTTGGAACATTTCTGTTGCATTATTGTCAATGTAGGGTCAGGAAGCTCTCGGATTTTATCATTGATATCATAATTTGTGTTCCAAAGAAGAACTGTAGCATGACTATCCAACAATAAAGCAGTTTGTTGCCAATACCAGACAGTGAGGTTACAAAAAATTTGAAGTTGCATATTATCAGTAAAAGATCTGCAAAGACTTGAACATGAGCATGAAACCACCAGAACTTATCAGCCTCCGGTGCTATCATTTTCTACAACTGCAACTTACCTGGAATCACCAGAAGTTCGAGGTGTCAGGCCGTCCTCTTGCTGAGGTAAACAGCTAAAACATGACACCTAGTTAAGAAACATCACAAGCTGCAGCATGGACTGGGTCAAGAAATACCTGAAGAGTAAATTGATTGTTTTATGGACGTATGGAATGAGAGTACTTCTTGATGGAGTAGATGGCTGTACCCGTGGCTGGTTCACTAATGGACACAGAGACATAGAGCACCAGTTGAGTCAGTCAACAGCAGATTGGGGTTGGTGTAATGGTGTGGGCTGCTATTATTAATGACGAGCTAGTTTGGAACGATTGGGTTTTAGACAGGCTAAAATAAACCCTAAAACTAATGCCAGTTTCTTTTATAAAAAGTGGTACAAGAAGTCAGCTGCATTCAGGAAAACCATGATCTTTATGCCTGACAGTGCTCCATCACATGCTGCCAAGTATTCCACCATTTGGCTTAGCAGAAAAGGATTAAAAGATGACAGAATAGTGGTCCTTGTTAGAAACTCCTACAGGTTGTGAAAACTGTACCTGGTCTTCCAGGAAATCATGTTCATCCCAGAGGTTCAGATCACCGGGGAAAGGTAGTTTACACACACAATTGTTCTGTTTTTCATCCTAGAGGTTTCTCTAAAAGATGTCTATCACGACACACAGGCTATTTTAAATTCCAGTCTCAAGGTAAGGGCAGAGATGTTACACCATAGTTCAACCTGACCTTTCGAGAGACTCACACCATTTTTTTCCCACCATGGGCTGCTGAGTACAGCCCATACAGATATAATTTACCAGGTGCTTCTATCCCTGGAAAGAGTCAGAAATAGACAGCAGAGGTTAAAAGCTTTTATCAGCATTGGTTGACTTGACTACCAGTGCTCTGACCTCAATAACAGCTTGCTTGACTGCATCCGTTAAATTATATCCCAGCATGAGTAGCAGTTTTGTATCATTGTGAGTTATTTGTCCTGCTAATCTCATTGTACATTATCTAGCTTGTTACACTGCTGCTTCACAAAAACACGAATACAAAGAAATGAAAATATTCACTGGGTTTGACATTTTTATTCAATTATGGACTAATCAGAATCAAATGTTATTTTTTTGACCAAATTAATAACCAATAAGTCTCAAAATACTGATCTGAATTAAGTTAGAAAAAGTGACACAAATTATGTATCTAATGTAGATTGCCTGGGACTACTATTTTGTAGACATTATGCAAAAATGCTAACAGCTGGACAAAATATTTCAGAAATTCAAGTAATAAAATATTATTATTATTAATTATTTTTTTATGGACTAGTTTGCCATCACACTAGTATGGCAGCTCATTGAATCTTGGTTGCCAAGGTGATCGGAAATAATGCTTTGGAAATGCAGGAAAGGGAGGAAAAGAACTGGTCACTTTGACCCTCTCAGCTGAGCACTCTGATGTGAGACGTGTGAGAGAAAAATGCATTGAATTAGATTTGGAGAAAAGGAAAGTTTTGTCACCATTGGTCTCTTACAAGCACTATTCTGAAAGATTTGATTATTGGGTCTCTCAGCTATACTGATTGCACCTTTTTTGTGACGTGGGTGATAATCATGAAGCCAAGGCTAAACAACAGTCATCTGTGATGGATGAAAAAACAGATAAAACTTATGGAACATGATTAGCAGTGTTTACTACAGCAGCCATCACTATTGGCCACTGTTGTAAATATACCACTGTCGTAATTAATGGCTAATAATGGCTAGCTCTAGACTATAACATATGTATAGTATAGATCAGTATAAAAAACACTCTACACGTGCGTCTTTTGCTGCCATAAAGCACTTATAAACTTTGATACTTCCCGAAATAATTAGTGGGGAGCGTGGGGAAAAAAAGTATTACAGTCAATTGTACGATGAGGTTGATTTGAAATTAATATTTAAAAGTTAAAACTTAAGTACAGTTGCTATGAGATTGAAGATTTGAACGTACTGTACTTTTTCGTGTTTAGGACTTGTTAATGATTTGCTCAACGAAGTAGGCTAATTCGAAAACCTGCATTTAATAGTACACTTTTTTATTAGTCAAACATGAAACAAATAAATAATAATACTATTACTGAAATGATAAGAAAATGAAGATAATTAAACTTGATTCCCCACAGCATTCGACACCTGGACTAAAATATATGCTTTAGGTTAGTGGAAAATTATTTGGTGTGAAAATGAATCGGCTAAATGATGCTTTTCTGCAAGGAAACGAGCTTCAAGAGCTTTTAACCGGCCTTCTGGAACCGAGCAAAGAGGCACAGGATGTTCACGTCCCATTAATAAATGACCTCAAACAAAGATCATTCACAATCTAAAACCAGCCTATTCCTAGTTAGATTTGCGGACTTTGCTGAGCATAGACGTCACAGACACTGTCGGTTGAGATTTGTGACACAGACATGAGTAATATTCAGTCTGGAAACCAATGTCTAACTTCTCCATGTGTGACTTCTGCACAGATAAATTCGAAGGACGTCTTTTCTCTCTCCAGTTGTGCTGAACACATTATGTGGCGCATGTAGGCTATCATGTTGGATATTATTAGGCTATAATGAATTTTATTTCATGACGTCATCCACGACCACCAGTTCTCCGTGATGATATTTGGGTCTTTATCGATCACTCTTCAATGAGACTCTATGATTTTATGTCAATGACTTATAGCCAAAAGGTGAGAAATAATCTTTTCACAATCTTTCCACAATTTGTTTGATTCAATCTAGAGTTTTGTGCTGAACTCTAGTCTATAAATAAGTCATATAATAAATAAGAGGCAGTACTTTTCAATGGTACATTGTGTATATAGGAAATAAAGTTTATTTTCTACGTCAAGGTTATTAATATCATATGTTAAAATGTGCATACTGTTATAAAATGTTGTAAATGAAGATTCTAATTAATAAAGTAGCATCGTTTTTTTTAGGAATAAGTCGCAGGGAGACTTTTGTACAGCCTCTCACCACAAGGAAGAATAGAGAAGGTTATTTGCCACAGATCACAACATCCAACCAAACAGAGAGGACGCATCTTTCCAGCCAGATTTGTGATTATGGAAACCAAAACTAACAGCAGAATGGAAACTGCGAACACTTCTCTCGCTGATTCCACAGAGATGAGGACTGGAATAAGTCGTATCGTCGAAAAATTTACGGACGAGAGTTTAGGGCACGGCAGGGTCTCCGTGCGTAATTTTGGAGACGCGGGGTCTTTACGCAGCAGCGCGCCTGTCTCAAGCAGCCACGGTCTGGATCAGCTCTCTTTTCTTGACTTGCCTCTCGACACCAAAACGTATACTGACCAAATGGATGAATTTCTGAAAGCTGAAAGCGGTCAGTGGAGCGAAAAAGCGCCTCGGCCCAAGGAGACAGATGTCTCGGAGAGTGCGTATATTAAAGATGAGCTTGAGCAGTCTCTCATCATGGAGCCACTCAACACTGATTTCGACCTCGGCTTAAACATCAGCGCCTTGGATAGCTGCTATGACCCAGTCGTAAAGAAACAGCAGTCCGACTTTATTGAGGACTCTTCAACTTTGCTCTCATCTCAAGCTGTCCAACAGGTTGCTGTGGACAGTTCCTCTAACTTTCAGCTGGACATGAATCTATCTACATTGGGTTTGCCACCTCCGAGAAGAGTATCGCCTTCTCTCGGCAGAGGTATGTTGAATTTCGATGGAACGAGTGCAGCTACCACGATGTCCAAAACGGACATTTCCAAATGGGTTTCACCCGCGAACTCTCCGTTCTGGTATCCAAGCACTAATGAAGAGCACGCTGGATACTCTTCACCAGAAGGGTTCATCTCGCGCTCACAGACAGTCTACACGGCA
The DNA here is from genome assembly GCF_023724105.1 of Carassius gibelio. Lineage (NCBI taxonomy): Eukaryota > Metazoa > Chordata > Actinopteri > Cypriniformes > Cyprinidae > Carassius > Carassius gibelio. The sequence goes on along the minus strand of NC_068413.1, from coordinate 22,275,664 downwards.
TTTCCAGGGTAAGCATATGTCAGAAATGTTGTGCCTCATTAAGAATGAAGCTGTATTGAGAACTTAGTAGAAGTATAATTAAAATGATTGGTGTAGTTTTAATTTAATTATTCTGAATAATTATTATTTTGGAAATGTAACCTTTACAAATTTGTGTTTTTGTATGTCACAATAGTTAAATAAATGATTGTGAATTCCTCTTTTTGAATAGTAACCACTTAAAAATAATGGTTTTGCAATGTAAAAAAAAAAGAAAAAAGAAAAAAGTGTATATATATATATATATATTTTTTTTTTTTATGTAAGTACATAGTAGTTAAGGCCACCTAATATAAAGTGGGACCTTTATTTCTGTGATGCAAAGCTGAATTTTTAGGATCATTATCACATGATCCTTTAGAAATCATTCTAATATTCATTATCAAAGTTGGAAACAGTTCTGCTGCTTAATATTTTTTCAGAACATGTGATACTTTTTTAGGATACTTTGATGAATAAAAAGTAAAAAAAAAAAAAAAAAGAAGCTATGTTTTTAAAATATAAATATTTTGTAATAACAATATACAGTACTGGTCAGTAATTTGGGGTCAGTAATTTTTTTTCTTTCTTTTTCTAAATAAAATCAATACTTTTATTCAGCGAGGATGTGTTAAATTGATAAAAAGTGATAGTAAAGAAAATATATTATTAGAATATATATTATTATAATTTTTAATTTTTATTTTGAATAAATGCAGTTCTTTTTAACCTTTTATTCATCAAATATATTAGACAGCAGAACTGTTTCCAACACTCATAATAAATCAGAATATTAGAATGATTTCTAAATGATCATGTGATAGACTGGATGTTACACACTGAAGGCTGGAGTAATGATGCTGAAAATTCAGCTTTGCATCACATGAATATTTTTTTTTTTTTTTAAAGTATATTCAAATAGAAAACTATTATTTTAAGTTGTAATAATATTTCACAATATTACTGTTTTTTTCAGTATTTTTGATCAAATAAATGCATATATATATATATATATATATATATATATATATATATATATATATATATATATATATATATATATATATATATATATACTCTTAATCAGAAAGTCACGTGGACACTTTTGTAGCACTTAGAAATTTGTGTGTGTCATTGTAAAGTAGAGCTTGGTGCTAGCAATGGGTTCAAGTCCCAAGAAAAGCAAGAACTGATCAAATTTACATGTGTACCTTTAATGCAATGTAAATTGGATTGGATAAAAGTGTACATTTTAAATGTCAAATATAAAAGTAACATCTGCAGTTTTAAAATACAACATTGTTGTTCAGGATGTGTAGAATACTGTCTCCTGCTTGCATTAAGGGTTCCATCTCAAAGACTGTGTGTTATATGCGGAGACGAAGCCTCGGGTTGTCACTATGGAGTTCTTACCTGTGGAAGCTGCAAGGTGTTTTTCAAGAGAGCTGTTGAAGGTGAGCAAGATTGTGCTAAAACGATTGTTTACTGTCAAAATATAATCATCTGTCTTTGTCATGGAGTATATTGAAGACTCCATGAACTTTGCAGACTGCAGTTTTTCTCTCCTGCATTGATGTCTTTCGTAAACAGGAAACCTCCCAAACAGGAAGTTTGAGTGGGACATAATTAAGGCCTAGGAAATAGGCTTCAGTTACCTCACAGCCATGAGCAGGATTTGCTACTATGCTAGAAGATGATATTGGGGACCGGGATTTCATTTTAGAGAGCATTTCATTGGACAAAAAATAGCATTTAGACCTACAATTATTATTATTATAATTTTTTCTTAAATGTGCACACATGCTTAATGTTATTATTTTAAATTTTATGGAACACATTAGCATATAGTAGATGGCCTGAAAGCAAACAAAATGTTAACGGTAAGCTACAAAAGATAAATTGTGGTGCTCTCAGAAACCTTTATATCATGTTTCAATGTATGTGAGTCACGGTGTATACAGTGTCCCAGAAGACTATTATCATTTGGGCCAATGTTCACCGTGTTCTTTCTCTGACTTGTTATTCTTATCACTGAGGACAGATATGTAAGAGCCACTGTGTCTGACCATGGCCATGTCACTATGCCCTTGTCAGCCTTGCTGCAAACCAATTTACTCTTCTCTTTTTTCCCCTCGTACTCTCCAAATCATCCTCCTTTAAAAATAACATGTTCCTAGATGACTTCCGGTGGAGAACTGGAATCAATTATGCGCATCTGTGTGGACAGATTTATTTTATCTCCTAAGTGTAATCATTTTTCTTAAAGGGTTGAGTATTTTCTTGTCTCTTGTCTAGGTCACCATAACTACCTGTGTGCTGGACGGAACGACTGTATTGTTGATAAAATCAGGAGGAAAAACTGCCCTTCGTGTCGTCTTAGAAAGTGCTACCAGGCAGGGATGATGCTCGGAGGTATCTTTGATGCGACTCATTTCTTTTACATATTAGGTTTTGTTTTGATATATTAAATAAATAATTTTTCAAGCTAGCTTCTTGGACTTAATAGATGGTCATACTTTAAGATGTTTGAATATTTTCCAAAGGCCAGTGATGCCAAGGTTCCATTTGGTAACATTAGTTATCTATAGCAGTTAGCATAAACTAACGATGAAAAATACTTCTAAAGCATGAATTATTAATCTTGGTTAAAGTTAGTTCCAACATCTACTTATAAGTTATTTAAATGAGAAATCTGTCAAAAATTATTTAATGGACCTGAGCTAATATAGATGACCAATGAACAGTTGGGCTTTCAAGATAATCAAGGTGGCCCCTCATTACAGTACATCTGTGTGTTTCAGGCCGTAAAATGAAGCGGTTTGTGGGTTTGAAGGTCATGGGGTTGAATCCATCGCTGATGTTCCAGGGTCCGTTGCCCCTGCTGGCTGATGGTCAGACTGTGTCCTCCGTGCCCTGCATGCCAGCGATCCGTGAGCTGCAGCTGTCACCTCAGATGATCAACATTCTGGAGAATATTGAGCCACAGGTGGTTTACTCTGGCTACGACAACTCGCAACCAGAGCTCCCTCATCTCCTCCTCAACAGTCTCAACAGACTCTGTGAGAGGCAGCTGCTCTGGATTGTCAGATGGTCCAAGTCTCTTCCAGGTAACTAACCCTTACAATCAGCCAAACAAACATCTCAGATTACACCCTTTAAAAAAAAGTTCTTTAAAGGAATCTAGAATTCTGGTTCCATGAAGAACCATTAACAGTGGAAACATTCCATTGAACAAACGTTCTTCAGATTAATGAAATATTCTTCACAGTTCTTTTAAGAATTGCTCACTGGTTATTTGTGGAACCCAGAATGGTTCTTCTGTGCTGGGAAATCCTTCTTTTGGAATTTTAAAGAACGAGAACAAAGGCTTTACTAAAGATCCTTGTTGTACTTCTGTGTTTAACAGGTTTTCGCAATTTGCACATCAATGACCAGATGACGTTAATCCAGTATTCTTGGATGGGTTTAATGGTGTTCTCGCTGGGTTGGAGAACCTTTCAGAATGTCACCAGTGATTACTTGTACTTTGCGCCCGATCTCATCTTGAGCCAGTAAGTAACGGTAAAGACAACGGAATTAGAGTAAAGGCCCTTAGTATACTTCAAGAAAAATTGATAAACAAATCTGTATGACGTCTTTCCGAAACAAAATTTGGTTAGGATTCCATAACAGCTTGTCGAAATGAAATTTATGGAAATGTTTGCATCGATTGGTTAACACCTTTGAACTACCATTGGTCTGTGGCAATTACATAATTGTAATTTTATGCTGTTTTTCTTTTTTTAAGGTCTTAAGAGATTATGCTCATAATATCTATATGCAATTAACAGCTGTGCAGTAAATAACAGACATTTAGATATGCATATACTCAGTATTCTCATTGAGCTGTTTACATTTTAGAGATCAGATGAGGAGGTCTCCGATCTACGATTTGTGCTTGGCTATGCAATTCGTTCCACAGGAATTTGCCAACTTGCAAGTGACCAAAGAAGAGTTTCTATGCATGAAGGCTTTGATGCTCCTCAACACTGGTAATAAATCCTCTCTGACCCATAAAACTCTTACAGACTGACCCGCTACAGATCAGCACGGTGTTCCAGAATGGGATATTAACAATCTGGACAATTTTAAACCAGTGGCCCTATGCCAGTCTGCACGGATCAACAGAGATACAAAATTGGCAAACTGTGAGGCCTTGAAAGTCCAACTAAGTTTCAATTTCAAGCAAACATTTTTCAAATAAGAACAACAGTAATGCCAAAGCAGCTTTCTAATTGAGCTGACTACAACATTATCTTACTGATAGAATGTTTCAGTCAACAATATGAGTAACTGTGTAACTAAGCTAAAAAGTCATATCAAAGCTTTTTTGATGCAATTTTGATGGTAAAACTATCAATGTTTTATAGCAATTTAAAGAAGGAACATTTAATTGATCTGTAACAATAATGCTGTGGTTAACTCTAACATGACCTTTGGCAGTGTAATGATTTAACATGATGAATTTGTGACAGTTCCTCTGGAAGGCTTGAAGAGTCAAACACAGTTTGATGAAATGAGACAGAACTACATCTGTGAGTTGACGAAAGTCATCCAGCTGAAGGAGAAAGGAGTGGTGGCCAGCTCACAGAGATTCTACCATCTGACCAAACTCATGGACACCATGCACGAGGTACAGCATGAGTGAAAAAACTAAAAAAACTAAACAAAAGGGAACTTTAGCCTACACATGCAACTATAGCCCTATGCAATGCATTACTCCGTGTCAATATCATTATAATTGTGGTCTGGGCTTCCATATTCTCAGAATCAGAACAATTTATAAATCTTTATAGTTCCAGCTATTTTCCTTGGCGTGAACAACCCTTTAATCTGTTGTTTTAGAACACATTGTAATAAACTGATTGATGTCTATTTGAAAAAGACATCAAAGGAATAAAGCTATCTCATGTATCAAATCTTTCATATGAAATAGGTCACATCACTAATGACACAGCTTTATTCACGTCATCACTTATAACAGAATGCTGAAAGCATGATATGGGAGCCTGATGTGTGACGTTGACTTTATCTTTGTGTAGATTACAAAGAAGGTCAATCTGTACTGTCTGACCACTTACATCCAGGCGGATGCCATGAAGGTGGAGTTTCCAGAGATGATGTCAGAGGTCATTGCATCACAGCTGCCGAAAGTGCTGGCGGGAATGGTCAAACCCCTTATGTTTCACAAGTGATCCAGACAGGACGCTTGGGTCTGTGCTGATTTACATCTCTGATGAATGTGTACCACATCTAAATAACATAGACATGCATCTTTCCATGTACAATCATCCCCTTATAGTAGTCACGAGTTCTGATCAAATGTGGTAGTTGAAAATCCACAGTTTTTCAATGTGGAGAGAGAATCTGAAGGCATCATATAATCATGCTGTATTATTAAACCTGCTATGGCCTTTAACAAAAACATTACACAGAAAAGTGGTCTTAAAATGTGCTGAAAAAATGTGATGTATGGGTTTTTCAAAGCCTTTGTTATTTTTTAGATGAATACTTAAATATTACAAAAATGTTAGACAATAATTTATGATTAAATTATAAACTTTTTTTTTTTATACTAGATTTTCAGGAAATGTGTCTCTTGAGTGTGATGAAAAGGAAATGCTTATCTGTCTCAAGTGTCAAGTGGACAGTGCCAGGCACCTTTGATTGTACTTACATATATACACAGTATCTGCTCACACCATTTCAAATGAAAAGTACATGATTATGAAATGTCTAATAAAAAAACAACAACCACCCCTGATTGCATACAATAACAATGTTTGAAAGACAAAGAGCTCATTAGCTCAGCGTTCACTGTATAATTAATGGATCACTGTATACTTTGATCCAGTCTGATGCTTATTTTTTAAAGCAAAAGGCAAGAGCATACATTTTGAAAAAACAAAAACTTTTTTTTGGATCATCTGTCATGATAGTCAAGGGAGTATCAGACAAACATCAGCAGTCGAGGGCACAGAGCATTCTCATGTTTTTAATTGGGAAAGAACACTGGGATCTTGGCAAACGCCTCCTTTCCAAATACATCTGATGCTGTTTCTCCTCAGATCTCCACCGGAACGAAGTGACTGATGTCTAATGTTATTTCCAATGATTTAGCTTTTCTTAAATAGAAGACAAGAAGTGGATTTCATTTTCTAAACAAATTTATTGACGGAACAAAAATGAATTAAGAAGAAAAATATATGATTTACAAAATAATTATCGATATATAAACTTCTGTTCTCATATTCATAGTACAAATTTGGAACATTTAATTATGAAGACAATAAGACGTACCATATTGGGGTTATTGACACTGACAGTTGGTGTCGTCTTAAACTTCAGAAGGAATAATGTGACCTGAACATCATGTACAATGAAGCTGCTACAGCTAGACTTGATTAGTATTTGTAAAGAGTGAATCTTACTTGACCTTCTGCAGTGACCTGGATGCAAAACGGACACATGATCCACTGCTATCCCATTCTCTAAACCAGAGATTTCCAAAATTTCCAAACAGGATTAGAAATAAAAGTATATCAGAAAATATTAGACATTTACATGATAAAAAAAACGGGAACACAGATCACAGTTGTGTTCCACTGATGTTTTGGAATAAGCAGTGTTCCAGGGGTGCCAATATTTCAACTCAAAACTGGAACGTTTCACTGTCCACCAAATAGTTGTTCTTGAATGGCTGATTCCAGTAGTGCATGTAGAATTCTATTTGTCAATAACATACATACACAATACATTTTATTAACAGCATAATGTGATGAATATGAATATTATAACTGAAAATATGTAAATAGATATATTGTTTGTCCCTTTAATGTCAGCAGCCCTAAAGCTGCATAACTAAACCTGATGATCATGTTCTCCAGCATGATTTAAAGATGTTCTTAAAATCATCTTGAGTTTCAGTGTTAAGCTGGAAATCTGATCAATGTCAAAATTTCCGTGGAAGCCTACAATTAATTGATTTGTCACCTAGACATATTGCAGAAATTCATTTTCTTATAGTTTCTCGGTTTAAAATGTTCAGAATCCAAAAAAATGTGGTTTCAGGCTTTTGAATATTAATGACAGTAAAAGTTAGTACATTCATGATGAAATAAAGCACACACAGCAGAGTTTGGGTACTGTTGAATTGAATTAAACATGACAGTGATTCACAGCTCAAATAGTTTTTGCTGAGGTTTAACATTATTCTCCCTCATTTGAAGGCAGTAAGTATTGAGCTAAAATAAAAGAAAGCCTGTCTTAGCTTATCTTTCTTAACAGAATTACAGTATTCCACCACATAGTAGACCTAAAAAGAGCATTTTGTGCAGTCCATCACACCACCTGGTTACCTGGTGCATGTGAATTTGTGTATCTACTGTAGACTCAAGCAGCACATGATATCAATTTCAACATTTCTGCCTCAGCAAAAGCTTTGGAACCCATTTGTCTAGAATAATGGCTGCTTTTTGGACATTAATCACCATTGTGCTGCATCACTGTGGTTTGTGTACCGTTCATTATCTCTTAAGATTCAATGTCATATTAATGACACAGTCCACTTGCATAGCCATCAATGACTGATATGTATTTAAAGCCCTTGGTCTAAAGTTGATGTGGCCATGGATGCCATGAAATGCTTGGCCCCTCCTGGTTGAACGATTGTCAGAAGAACACCACGTAATTTTCAGGAACGAGGCCTGTTTTGCCATCAAATGTTGCCTGGAGCCAACCTGGTTCCACTGAAGGATACACTACACAGAAGAAAATGAGAAAGTTTAGTGGGGAAGACTTGATAGGGAAACTCTATAGTATTATTACTCATACTTAGGGGCAGAACAATGGATACATTTTTTAAAGTGTTCTGGGACGGATGACTGAACATCATTAGATCGATACAGTGTATGTTTGTTGATATTTTACATGCCTTTAACTAAATTAAATTAGCTTAATTAAATTAGCCTAATTATTCGATTTTAATTTAATGTTGTTTGCTGATTTGCTGTTACCAATGATATCTAAATTTTAGAAGCATTAATACGACTATCAGAAATTACAAGATTCTATTCTGACTATAAATGAGTGACATCACATGAGTAACAGTGTGATATGGCTATATATCAGCACAGCTGAGATTTGTCTGTTGGCACGAGGCTGTAGGATGGGTTGTGTTTGTTTGTGATGATGATTTTAGTTACATTATGCTGTAACCAAGAGACTTTATGAGTGAGTCAACAGTGAAGACTTTTATTTTGAAAGAGACTGGTTGTAAACAAGGAAGATGCATCCAACAAATGCACTGAGCAGCGCTGTCATCGGAAATCACCCTTAACAGATGAAAGGATAGTACCACAAAGACATCGCTTTCCTCAGCCGACATTCAAACTGTTGTTTTATTGTGAATAGGAGACTGAACTGAAAAATTTATGCTGTATCAGGTTATCACACTCGTAATCACATAATAAAGTGAACTTTTAATAGTGATGCAATAAGCATTTATTGAAGCAACTCAATGTTCCTCCTTTACTAGTTCTAAAGTGATGTTTTCAAATTAACTATAGTAACCTAGGAAAGGGGGGCATTCTGATTCTGATCAGTGAACCGCACATGCAGAGTTTTAATTAATGATGGATCAAGTCAGGCCAGTTTGCTCTGATACAAGTCAGATGAGTCCTCTGCACAATCTGACTTTGCTGCAGCATTGAAACAAAGTCCTGGTTCGTCTGGTTAGAGGAAAACTGTCCCCCTGACTGAGCCTGGTTTCTTCCAAGGATTGAGTTAGAGTTTTGGTTTCTTGCCACTATTGCAACCGGCTTGCCTAATTTTTAGGACACTGTACTTCCATCGACTTGGTTCCAAAGATACTATTGTCCAGTTGCATTATTGACACACTATTTTCCTATTTGATACTTGTAAAGCTGCTCTGACACAATCAAATTAACCAAATTAAAAGCGCTATATAAATAAAGGTGACTTGACTTAATAAATGAACACCATAAAGCTTTCAAAGGACCTCACAAATTACTCACCCTGTAATGACGCATTTCAGTGTACACTGAACTATCAAAACATCTGTTTAGTCTGTAAAGCATTAGGCAGATGAGATCAGAAAATAACGAAGTTTTAAATCGGTTTTTATTAGCAAAGCTCTCAAAAGTCAACATAGTGAGAGGGTTGCTGGGTAAGACGAGGTTTATGTTGTGCTAAGTGTTTGCTGAGCTTTAGAGAGGGAAAGACACTGCCTTCACCAGGTTACTGTGACCTGTTTCAATGCCCTGGTGCCAAGCCAAGTCTGTTGCTTGTGGAAAATACATCCAGCTATAAAATCCCAGTCCTGACATGTACGGAGAACAACAACAGATGGTTGTTACACAGAGCAGACACAGGAATGCATTATTTTCTATCAATATTAATGCCCTGGTATGCAGCAATGTGCATCAGTCCAGTCATAGTTCATTCTCTTTTTGAGATTTGTAACAGTCACTGCAAGTTAAAAAATTTCACTTCCCTCAGAACACATTCCCAACACAGAAATGCGGAGATTTTGTATCAGATTAATGGTCAGAATTGCTCAATGTTTCTTAGTATATATTGCCGCCACAGTTCATTCAAAGGTCATTCATAGACCCCCCCCCCCCCACACACACACTTCAGTTTTTCCATTTTAAATCAGATGTTTTTGTTCTATTAAAGGGTTAGTTCACCCGAAAATGAAAATGATGCCAAACCTGTAAGACCTCCGTTCATCTTCAGAACACAGTTTAAGATATTTTTTATTTAGTCAGAGAGCTTTCTGTCCCTCCATTGAAAATGTATGTACGGTATACTCTCCATGTCCAGAAAGGTAATAAAAACATGATCAAAGTAGTCCATGTGACATCAGAGGGTCAGTTAGAATTTGTTGAAGAATCAAAAATACATTCAGGTCCAAAAATTACAAAAACTACGACTTCCGTTTCTGTTGTCAATCCTGTGATCACAACTCCACAGAGATGCTGCTGATGCAAGTCACTGCAGTAGTGATGGGAAGTTCAGGTCTTGTCCACGAACCGGTTCTTTGGGACAGTTTGATTCAATAAACCGGTTGAAAAAAAAAACGGTTTACTGGTTCTTTTGTACTCGACGTCATTGGCGGCCCTTCATTCAAGGCTTCAGTTCACCTACGCTCATAACATTAACACAGAATCAGTTCAGAATCAATCACCAAAAGAACCAGTTTGATTCAGACACACAGTGTGTCAGTCTGCTTCACACTGAATCACGCATGCACAGTATCATCAGCTTCTTGGTTCTCAAATCGGACGCGTCCGACAGAAACGGTTCTCGGTTCAGTGTACTGGCGATCTGAAAACCAATGTACCTAGTTCTTGACTCGAGAACGAGTCAATCATTTGTTCATTAACTGGCTCTGCTCATTATCTGTTCATCTTAATTTCTTCCTTCACAGCAGTTCAGTCAGTGTACCGTTTGAGAAAATGCATTGCGCGTGACGCTTGCGTCCACTGTTTGGACTATGAAAGGGAGTGCATTGCTCACGTTGAATATGTAATGGCCATAATGCTTATTGGAGAGTCGTTTCAAACGATTCGGTTCGATTTGGTGAACTGGTTCGAAGAGCAACCTAAGAAGAACCGGTTAAATCGAATGATTCGTTCACGAACCGGGCATCACTACACTGCAGTCTTGTGAACGCGCTCACAACAGACCCGGAAGAGAAGACAATGCTAAATAAAGTCATATTTTTTTGTTATTTTTGGACCAAAATGTATTTTCGATGCTTCAACAAATTCTCTGATGATCTTTTTCTTACCTTTCTGGACATGGACAGTATACCGTACACTCACTTTCAATGGAGGGACTGAGAGCTCTCGGACTAAATCTAAAATATCTTAAACTGTGTTCCGAAGATGAACAGAGGTCTTACCTGTTTGGAACAACATGAGGGTGAGTCATTAATGACAATGTTAAAATTCAAGGATTTCAAGCACCCGTATGAACCCTGTAGATAATTACATAAATAGATAGATAGACTCACCATTGGAGAAGTGGGCCCCCTGTGGGAAGCTCAGCTCATTGCTGTGTTCTGCTTCACATGGATATATGGCTTTGGCATCTCTGTGGATTAAAATCAGAAATGATTTATGGTTGTGCTCACACACTGTTTTAAAAGAAATATTTGTTGATTTTATTTTTTATGATGTTAAATATATGTGAAACATTTATGTTTTTATGGGCCATGTCCATTGGTACCTTCCCAAGGGAGGAGGTTTTACAGCTGACGCATTCTCAAAAATCAGCGCTCTGGCAGCCCTGGAACATACAACCGTGCCAAATGTTAGGATGATTGTCAATTTCAAAGATCTGACGTCACAAGAATTAGGCTGAATAAAGAAACGTTTTTCAAGTAGCATCAATTTGACCCTTACATTTACAGTAAAAACATTGCTGTGAGCTGATAAATTACTGGTAAATTCACACTAAGGATATATAATATGCATAGTATACAGATGTAGCAGTAATTCATTTACACTTTATAACTATTAAAGGGGGGGGGGGGGGTGAAATGCTATTTCATGCATACTGAGTTTTTTACACTGTTAAAGAGTTGGATTCCCATGTTAAACATGGGCAAAGTTTCAAAAACTAAGTTGTACATTTGAAGGAGTATTTTTGTTCCAAAAATACTCCTTCCGGTTTGTCACAAGTTTCGGAAAGTTTTTTTCGAGTATGGCTCTGTGTGACGTTAGATGGAGCGGAATTTCCTTATATGGGTCCTAAGGCACTTCTGCCGGAAGAGCGCGTGCTCCCGTATAGCAGAGCACTGAGAGGCTGAGCACAGACATTCATTCACTGTTCAGAGCGAGAGCATCGCGAAAAGTCACAAAAGAAGTGTGTTTTTGGTTGCCAGGGCAAGACAACCCTGCACAGATTACCAAAAAAAAAAAACAGCATTAAGGGACCAGTGGATGGAGTTTATTTTTACAGAGCATCAACGGAGTTGTGCAAGTGTTTTTGTTTGTTCCCTGCATTTCGAAGATGCTTGTTTTACAAACAAGGCCCAGTTTGACGACGGATTTGCGTATCGTTTATTTCTTAAGGATGATGCAATCCCAAGGAAAAAGGGTCACAATCGTGTGTTGGAACCGCAGGCGGTGAGTAAAACTGCTTCAAATATCTCTGCCTCCTTGTTAGTGCGTCCCCTCCCATGCCGGAGACCTGGGTTCAAGCCCCGCTCGGAGCGAGTCGTTGCTGCTGCTGCTCTCGTTCAGTTTCAGCCTCTGGATCTGATTCTGGATCATAAATAAACGGCTGAATCTGACTGTAAGCCATGGTTTGTTTTGGATGATGGGTTTTCCCTCACGGTAATGTCACAGCTTCCACATGCTCTCAACGCAAAAGCCTATTCGCGCTCTTGATTCTTTAGCTCCGCCCACACGTCACGCCTCCAGTCGGTCGTGTTTTTCCGGGAAAAATCGGTACAGACTATCTTTCTCTTATGAATATAATAAAACTAAAGACTTTTTGGATTTATGAAGGATGCAGTACTACTCTATAGGTACTCAAGATTAACAGGATATTGAGTGAAAATGAGCATTTCACCCCCCCTTTAAAGTAACATACAAATCCACAGGACAAGCTTTTTCAAATCAACATGATGCTAACAGTTGTGGCTGTACATTTTATATAAGCAAATAAAATTGCAAATAAAATCTTTTTGTGTCCTCTTAAGTGAGCTGTGATGTTTCTTTTCTTCTCTGTCATGACAAAATTATATATCCTTCCCTGGAGAGCATTTAAAAACCAGCGCTGGGTCACATCAACCCTTTCAGCCGCGTAATTAAAACTCCTGCCAACAAAGAACAACTGCCATCAATCTCCATTCAACAGCTTTCTCTCCAAGCAGTAACTGCACTACAAAATACTGCACTGTATGTATTTTTTTTTTTTTACTTTTGCCTGCCAAATACATTTTCTCAAAAATGTATTCCTCAAAAGTGTTCAATTTGTTAACGTTGGTTAACAATGCAAAATGTAATATGATTAAATCATTTATTATAACTTTTAATATTATTCAATGGACCTGATTATTTAACACGGACTAACAATGAAGTGTTGTTTTTTTATTATTAGATAACATCAACTAAGATTAATAAATACTGTAAAAAAATGTACAGCTCATTGTGAGTTCATGTTAACAGAGAGATTATTAAGAGTTAATTGCAATACTGAATTTTTTATTTGAATTGTAAGTTTACATCTTACAAATTTAGCGATTCTGACTTTTAACATGCATTTGTGGGTTATTAAAAAAGAACTGTGAGATAAGGAGTCAGAATCGCAAGATATAAATGTGCAATTATGAGAAACAAAATATCAAGTTCATATTATGCAATTCCGAGACAAAATTTCTTCTGATTTTATCACTTGCAATTGTGAGTTTATATCATGCAATTCTCAAGGAAAAAAAAGTATATATATTCAGTGGCAGAAACTGGCTTCCATAATATAGCTAGTACATACAAGAATGCAAAACAATAGTTGTAAAAGTTTTTTTTTCTCCATCATCTTCATCCTCGAATGTTGACTTGGATCTGTCATTGAACCATGAAATTTTGATTGGCTCACAGGGTAGACATGGTCTCCAAACATATCAAGTTTTTTCTAACTTCTACCAAAACTGGACGACTTCTTATCGGAGAATGAATATAGAGGAACAGACAGAGCTGGGTTTCCATCAAATGTCAGCTTCAGCATCAGTGGGTATGATACTGATAAGAGAGTTTCACTTACACTGATCCTGGTCTCTGATAGCCGTTGGTAGAGCTGTTGTTGTCCAGCTTTCGGCGCAGGATCGTTTTAGGAGGAAGATCATGGTAGGCAGTGGATCTGATGCCATCTTTATGTTCCACACATGCTAGGTTCTGTGCAGACCCCACACAGCTCTTACGATCTTCAGAGAACCCCAAACACAAAAGAACAAATGAAGTAAATTGGTTTCTTTTTGTGTAGAGGTTTTAATCCAACATTAAAAAAATAACAGAAGAGAAATTTTTTTTTATAAATTTGAATACAGTTCTGTAATGAAAAAAACACTACGGGTCCAAATTTTTAATACATGTGATCATGGACCACAAAACCAGTCATAAGGGTCCATTTTTTTATCTTAAAGTTCAAGATAGAAGCACAATGTATGATTTGTTAGGATAGGACAACTTTTTGATGAGATACAACTATTTGTAAATCTGTAATCTGAGGGTGCAAAAAAATTTAAATAAAATTGCCTTTAAAGTTGTCCAAATTAAGGCCTTAGCATTGCATTTTACTACTAATAAAAAGTTTTGATATATTTAAAGTAGGAAATTTACAAAATAGCTTCATGGAACATGATCTTTACTTAATATCCTAATGATTTTTGGCATAAAAGAAAAATTGACAGAGATGTATAGTAACGAAGTAGAACTACTTCACTTCTGTACTTAAGTACTAAAAGGCGGTATCTGTACTTTACTGGAGCATTATTTTTTTCTCCTACTTCCACTTTTACTTCGGTACATATTTTCACTGAGTTTAATACTTTTACTCCGATATTTTTTTTATGTGCTGCATCGTTACTCGTTACAATTATAATAATGTTACGAATCATTCCATTACAAACCACTGCCAGAACTGTAGATGGGAGGTTTGATGAAGCTGGCACATCATTGAGCGAAACAAGAGATTAAGAAGACTGCGCGTGCTGACTGAACTGCTGTGAAGAGAGAAATGAACACTGAGCCGAGCCAGATAATGACTCGTTCACGAGTCACGAACCGGTTGCATCAGTTCTCGGATGACCAGTAACGTTAGTTCTTTCTGACAGTTCGATTCAATAAACCAGTTGAAGAAAACAGTTCACCGATTCTTTTGCGCTCGATGCAATGGCGTCATTGGCGTTTACTGCACCTGGGCTCATAACATTAACACAGAATCAGTTCAGAATCAATCACCAAAAGAATCACTTCGGTTCAGACGCTCTGTGTGTCGGTTTGCTTCACGCTAAATCACACATGCGCAGTATCATCAGCTCATCGGTGCACGAATCAGACGCGTCTGACAGAATCGTGAACGAGTCATTATCTGGCTCGGCTCGGTGTTCATCTTCAGTTCTCTCTTCACAGCAGTTCAGTCAGTGTACTGTTTGAGTCAATGAATTACTCCGGGATATTGGTTTGTTTTAACTCAGAGGGAGTGTCAGCCACATTAAACAAGTTAACAGCTTAATTCATCTGTGGATTAATGCATATTGGAGACGCGAACTGTTTAAAACGATTCAATTCGATTTGGTGGACTTTTTCAAAAAGATCCGGTTACATCGAATGATTCGTTCGCGAACCAGATATCACAAACTGCTTTGTTCTTAACTGTCTTACAACAGACACAGAAGAGAAGACAATGCTAAATAAATTCGTAGTTTTTGCTATTTTTGGACCAAAATGTATTTTCGATGCTTCAAAAAATTCTAAATGACCCTCTGATGTCTTAGGGGTTTGAAACAACATGAGGGTAAGTTATTAATGACATCATTTTGCAAATTGGGCTAACTAACCCTAGTAAACGTTTTTTTGTTTGCAAGAAGTTACAGTCAAAGGAATTGTAATTGTCTTTTAGGTTAATCATTTGAAATAGTAAAAACAATATGTTCAAACTTTTGACTACTTTCTTTAATAGCTACATAACACAATACTTCTACTTTTACTTTCAGTACTTGAGTAGTAAATTTTAAAATAGACTACTTGCAATACATAAGTACAAAAAATGTTGAATACTTTAGTACTTCTACTTAAGTGTGGTGCTTAAAGAGCACTTCAACTTCTACTCAAGTCACTTTTTTGATAGAGCACTTGTACTTTTACTCAAGTATGGGTCTCTAGTACTTTATACATCTCTGAAAATTGATCATTTTGACCAATACAACGTATTGTAGGTTATTGCTCAAAAATATACCCCAGTGTCTCATGCTCAGCAAGCCTGCATTTATTTGATCATAAAATACATTTTACTGCAAAATGTTTTTACTTTTAAACATAAAAGTAAAAATAACTTAAACTTCTGTTTTAAAACTTTTAACCAGTAAAGCATGCTACTGGCCCCTACCTTCTGTGATGTGTAAAGACGGGGCACTCGAGCGGTTAAGCTGTGCTGAGTTGATTCCTACTTCAGAGTGAGGAGCTTTCCTGGGTGCTGATGAAGATCTGGCACCTGCTGACTGGCAACTGTTCTTCCGACAGGAGCCGTCCCAATCCACACGGCCCACGTCCTCTCTGGAGCTGGAGTCTGGACTGCTGGTGCAGGTGGGGCCCTGGGGCTCGCTGGAGGACAGGGAGGAAGGGGTCCGCCGCAGGCCGGGGAAGGGGGGCTTGTCTTTGGGCGTTGGAGAGGAGCAGGTTTTGGAGGAGCTGTTCTGTTCTGAGGAGTGGGAGGAGAGGGAGTCCATGCTGCCGATTGGAGTGCTGCCTGAACTGCTGGTGAACGTGTCACCTGCAGGGGCAGTACGAACATGACACCTGAAAACCTCTTCAATTCAATACATTTCTTAATACAGGCACAGCTTGTGAAAATGTCACAATGTCCTGGTCACATAAATGAAAATAAAATAAATTTCCAAGCCTGTTTTTTGTATTGTGAATAATTTTTTTGTGGCAATAAGGCACATTTTCCCCAAAAGTTATCAGTACCGTAATGTATTTTGGTGTTTTACTTTTGTAAAAGTTGGCCAATCAATGGCTGACTGTCGACTTGGCCTTTATACAGTAAAATGTGAATGTTTCAAATTGTGTGTATATCACTCCCACATAGTACATTTAAACACATTACATGACTTATGTTAAATTCACTGGCTTCTAACTTAAATCTAAAACCCAAAGGATGTTCTCTCAGCAGTGGTGTAAAATGTGAGGATGACTGGTGGTGAGACCCACTGTCCGCGTCTGCAAGGCACATTGAGGGTGTGTAGAGGCTCTTAGGTTTGCGTGGTCCAGATGAGAGACAGATGGCTCTGGTCCTGCGAGACTCCGAACGAGACTGAGGCTGCGGCAGGGGAACATTAGGATCCAGCGGCTGATGAAATATCTGTGAACACAAAAATAAAAGAAGAACTCTAATAATACATTTACACAGCATGGATGCATTAAACTGGTTAAAAAGGTGACAGTTGGGTCTTTTACATTGTTACAAAAGTTTTCTATTTTAAATAAATGCTGCTCTTTTGAACTTTCCATTCGTCAAAGAATCCTGGAAGAAAAAAAAAGCGTATCACAGTTTTCACAAAAATAACAATTTTCAACGTTGATAATACTAAGAAATGTTTTCTTGAGCACTAAATCAGCATATTAGAAGGCTTTTTGAGGATCATGTGACACTGAAGACTGGAGTAATGATGTTGAAAATTCAGCTTTGCCTTCATAGGAATAAATGACATTTTAAAATATATTAGAAAACCATTATTTTTAAACCGTAATAATATATATATAAAAAAAAAAATTATATGTCAATATAGACATATCTTTGCTTTCACTTGCCTTCTCAAAATTTTCAATTAGAATTTCTACCACGATGTTTTGGAATTTGATGTTCATCATGGCAGCAACGGTTTCCTCCTGTGACCGCATAAGCGTAGGGCCGAAGATCACTCCCAGATTGGACACGGTCATCATGTTATTCTCACTGTGAGTGGACACACTGCAGAGACACACGTCAGTCAAATTCTCCAACCAATATCACACTTCAAATAATACTTAAGTTACCCCACAAAACTGATACCAAGCTAAACTTACATACGGGACCAGTAGATTGATAAATAGATTGTTTAATGCAATCTACTGTTATTTAGTGGACATTTCAATTTAGGTGGTGAAGAACACTGATCAAGTACGCCTCGATCATGGTTAAGCTAGTTCCAGTCTTGTGAAGATGCCAGCACCCAAAACACAACACATGCTGGTGACCAGTAAGTAAATCTACAACATATTACTTTAGACTAAGAAGAAAGTGAGCTAAGGGAGAGAAAAAGTTGCCATTTTTGAGTAAAGTTTTCCTTTCAACAGTAAAAAATGTATATAAATATTTGTGTTCAGTCATACTTGAGTAGATGTTTGATTAATATCTCCAGCATCTCTTTGTTTTTGTCAGGTAGTTTATGCACCAGCGCGTGAACTGCACACACTCTGTAGTTCTGATCATCAGATTCTGAAAGAAAACAGACCAAATATATCATATAACACACCATCAGCACAAACTCAACACAAACGGGCAGGAGCATACACAAAGAGACACTTCTTTTTAAATGAATGAATGAATGAATGACTAAATGGAACATTAATAATGCTTTTAACACTGAAAATTAAAAAAAAAAAAAAACTAATCTAAAATAATGGTAATGTTCACAAAACAACTGAAAAACAATGTGGGGGTGGACACAAACAGTTTCAGTGCGAATGGCCGCTTATTCACATAGTGAACAGTAGCTAATTTTTAAAGTTAACTTACAAAATATTTTTCCAGATATGATTCCCAGATACAGGTGTCATGTTTAAAATATGAATAGTTTCAGTTCAAGCAAAGCTTGAGTGCATTCTTCTGTAATTAGCATGAAATAAACATGAATGAACATCCGAGGGCATGTTGAAAGATACACTACAACTTACTGAATGTTTAGTATCTCATCTAATCGATTTATGAGCGTTTCAGCTGTGGAAATACAGCAGATTGAAATCATTGTCGCATAACCTCAGAAAATCCATTCAGTGTCCATAAACTATTGAGAAAAATGTACACTAGGAGGAGAATTTAGCAAAAAATACATTAATTATATTTCTACTCACATAATTACACTATTTTATTAAAGTTAATATAACAATATTATAAAATTGTCTAATATGAACTTGTATACAAATCAATTGTTACATTTAACCTTAACAATAGGGTTCCCAGTATAGTTTAGTTTAGCAAAATTGAGAAAGAAATTACGTACTTAATTTCAAGCTCGTTAATTATTCCTGATTAGTTCCCACAACAGGCTGAACTCAAAAGTAAGTTGGAGGTTTAGGTTTCCTGAATAACATTTACAAAATTCACTGTATGAGTTAATGTTAGATCTTTTGCTCTGTTACGGTAGGAATGTATAGCTAATATGGGGTAATGCGAAGTAATTATCAATCGTAGGATTTATTCATGCTTTTTTATGCCAGGTTGGAGTTATACACTAATTCTCTTTCATGATGTATGGACCCCCTGAACTAGCCTTGGCCACATCTTACTTAGATCGTACGTACATCAGTGAGCGTGCACACTGAACAAAACTTCAGCATTTTAACGACATCTAAACAGAATGCCTCTGATTGGCCATTGCATTCATACCCTCAACAGAATTGTAAGAAATTTGTTATAATTCCCATAAACATTTTTGTCCAATTTGGTGGCATTTTCCAGCCTTGCCCAGCTGGCACACTCTCAATCAACGTTATATTCAGAGAGCAAACAAATGCCAATCAACCATTTTGCGATTGCCTCGGTTTGCAAAAAGAGAATTGACTCAAAAGAATGATTAAATCACAAATGATTGTTCTATCGACAGAAATACCGGACACAAATAATAACTACTGAAATATTTGCAGGGAAAGTTTCTAAGGTCAGTCAGAGTGCTCATGTTACACACAGTGCATACAGCCATGCACCTGCAGGCACCACTGAATATAAATATATACAGTACATAAATACGCTTTTAGTGTTTTAATGTTAAACATACAATTTAAAAGCTTTGTAACTTACTGACAGCCGAGAGGAAGTCTGTGTGGAGCCTGTATGTCATGAGAGGCTCAGAAAGACACCTGGTGGATGGAGACGAGAATTACATCGTGTTAGCTCTTCCCTCAGAAAAGCTTTTAGTTCTTTTTTAGCTCTCTCAAACTGAGAAAGGTACATTTCTAGTGTAATTCTCCTGAATGTAGAGTTCCCACTAGCGTTTTGAATCTCCATTAGAAGTAATAACATCAGCCTGTAGAAAACCCTGAGGAACACACTAACCGGAGGTAATTCTTGAGACCGCTGGTGATGGTCTTGTTGTCCCAAGTTTCTGGGTCGAGATCCATATCTGATGCCGCTTTGGGTGCTGTAAGACACAACCAGGAACATGTGCAACATTATTTGTGCGCAAATGCTGGGGTGATACATAAAGGTGTCTGATAAACCAACTGTTAATCCAAAATGAAAGCAATGTATAATGTTTTATAGAGGGAAGTAACTTACAGAAGACTGTGGTCATGAGTTTCTGAACTTTTGAGTTTATTCCACCGACTCTGTACAAACCCATAGTGTTGAGCCCTGTTGAGAGGAGAACATATACAGTACATAAAAACAAGAAAAATATCCTGTACATCAGATAAGAGGAAATCAGTACTCACCTCTCACCTCCACCAGCTGTATACACTTCCTCACAAAATTATAGCCAGCTTCATTTAAATACGCTACAAAAGACAGGTGAAAAGAAACAACATGTTCAATAGATTTAGCTTGTGTCACACTCTGGGGGATACGGCTTACTCCGGTTGTGCTAAATGTAATGCGATCGACCTTGTAAAAGGAAATGAGAGAGCAGAGACACACAAAAGGGTGTAGTGAATAAGGGAAACAGAACCCATTATCTGAACGAGCGTTTGTTAAACACAGAAAATCTGATGAGAGCATGTGAGGTCAGACGTACAACACAAAGCTCACTCTGACTGAAACGAAAACAAATAGGCATGACGTGATATAAAATCAAAGGAAATTAATTAATAACACTGTGGCTATAAGACTTTAATACTTACTCTCCTCTTTCTTGCTCAGAATAGCAGGAAGGTTGTAGATCTGAAAGAGAGAAATACATTATACATTATATTAAGTGAATCAAGAATTACTTGTTGAGCAATGATATTTGTTCAACAAAAAAATGTTCTGACAAAAAAAACTTGAGCTTGAGGATCTTCTGAAGCTATACAGAAGCAAATGATGACAACTATGTCAAGATTGTTCAGGAGCTTCAGGACTCACCGGCTCTTTGCCATCCATAGCTTCCAGCCAGAGTCTCCTGTTGGACTCAGACAACGCTTGTAGAGTGATAATGCCATGCCTGAAGACAACACAGCACTTTAAAGTCTGACATGCTCTAGAAATCTCTTCCTCATCTGCATCTACTCATCTAATATAGTTCCTGAGCCTTTGGAGAAACTGAAGCATTTAAGGATTTAGACCCAAATGAAATGTTGCCACATCCATTACAATTCACCCCAAAATGAAAATTGTGTAATCATTTACTCATCCTGATGTCATTTCAAATTTGTATGACTTTCTTTCCTCTGTGAATTATAAAAGAAGACATTTTGAAGAAAGTTGGTAACCAAACATTTTTGATAACCAATGACTTCTATAGAATGAAAAATGTTCTTCTATTGTATGAAAACTTGTAAATGATGATTTTGTTTTTGTGGCAAACTATCCAAGTCATTGTTCAACCCCCAAAAGATGATGCCATTCCAAACCTGCATGACTTTCTTAATTAACTCGTTCCCCTCCATTGAAGAGTTATCTCGTCATTTAGAAGACAACGCTTCCCCGCCAAAGTAGAGTTTTTACGGCTTTTCGAGTTTCACATTTATACTCTCGGGGGTGTTATTACACATCTTCTAAACGAGTACAAAATCTCCCAAACAAAAACATACATGATGGACGAATGAGCGATCTCTTATGTAAACAGAATCATATGAAAAATCATGCGATCATCAGGAATACACAGCATATAAATGAAAACTGCATAATTTTACAGATTAAAATGCTGATACAGAAAGTGGTTCATGTATGTGCAAGCTTTGGAGGTATTGATGGAAGTGATTTACTGGATTTATGCTTTGATAATCGTCCTGAATATTATCCAGATGTAGTTTTTGATAAAAACACAATTTTATCAACTTTTTGCTCAAAAATATGCATTTTTATGAAATAAAGTGTTTTATGTTGAGAAAAAAAGAATGTTTTAAGCTACAATAAAACAGGTTGTTTTGTTTAAAAGTAGAGGCTCTGATCTTTATTTTGGTGTATTGCATATTCAAATATTCATACAGCAAAATATACTAGAGACCATCAAATTTGAGTGAAAATCATCAAAATCACTAGTGGTGGCTGGCAACTTTTTTCAAAAATGCTGGCGTGGAAAGAGTTAACTGAAACACAAAGAATGCAACTGCTCTTTTCCACAGAATATAATACATAGAAAATGCAAAACCTATATTTAAGTCTTATGGTTTTGGAATATATCACATATGAGCATACTTGTGTCTCATTTTTAGAGCTTCACAGCTCTTGGTGATGGTATGCTGTTGTTGTATGGAAAAGATTAGCATGAACATTCTTCAAAACATCTCCTTTCGTGTTTCATGGAAAAAAAGAAAGCCATATGAGTTTGAAATGACATCATTCATTTGAGGGTTTGAACTAAAATCAAAAGTGATATCTTAAAAGCCTTTCAATTTCCCAACCTCAGTAACACTAACACACTTGTGGGAGAAAAAAAAATACACATGAAAGTACAATCCTTTTACTTCTAAAACTACTTCATTTACACAACCATCAATTTATCTATATTCTGTAGTTGCACTCTGAGATTAACACCATTTAAAATCACAAGGACCAATTTAATCCACCCTTAAACATTTCCCATGGATCTTCACACATGATTTGACAGCATTTGCGGTATCGTAACTGTAAGGTGAAAGTTAGAGCGAGCTCATAGCCATTAACACGCTCCTCGCTGCAGATACAGCCATGCCTGTGCAACAGCTGTCACTAATATCTGTGCATGGATGAACCAGCTATACGCTCAGCTATGCTTTGATTATTATCCTGCTTGTTAAGCCAAGCACGCGGCAGTGCAGTTTAAAGCTAATGGTAGGTGTGTTTTCTCAGAGGATATTTTTGTACATGAGTGTATAATAGCATTTATAATGTTAAAATGTAAAATTAAATCATAAGGGGTAAAATCTTACAATGAAAACAATCAAAATCAAACACAAGTAACTAAATATTACCATATTTTCCGGACTATAAATGGTAAATGGTAAATGGACTGCATTTATATAGCGCTTTCAACAGACCACATGGCCATCCAAAGCGCTTTACAATTTGCCTCACATTCACCCATTCACACACCGACTGCGGTGTATAAGTCACACTTTTTTTCATAGTTTGGCTGGTCCTGCGACTTATAGTCAGGTGCGACTTATTTATCAAAACTAATTTGACATGAACCAAGAGAAAACATTACCGTCTACAGCCGTTAGAGGGCGCCCTATGCTGCTCAGTTCTCCTGTAGTCTACACTGAGCAGCATAGAGCGCCCTCTCGTGGCTGTAGACTGTAATGTTTTCTCTTGGTTCTTGGTTCTAGGTAAATGCGACTTATACTCAGGTGCGACTTATAGTCCGAAAAATATGGTAAATAAATATATTTAATTAATGAATCATTTAATATCTTTATATCTCTGGAGGTACTTGGGGTAAATATTTTATGTCAAAATCAAGGTTTGGCTGACAAAATAAATAGATAATAATAATAATAATAATAGTGCTTTCTCTGTGAAGGAAACATGCAATTTTGCATAAGATTTCATAAAAAAATAGGCATGTCAGAAGGAAAACTATGTTTTAGGACTTTGCAATGGATGATGCCAAAAAAGGCCTTTTGGACAGGCAGCTCACTATATTTTTCTATTATTGAATGTTTCCTCTCCATCTTGTCTAACTGTAGCCTGGTGTAGCCATAGTTAATGCTGATTTGATGTTGTGATATTTGTTCCTTGATGTCAAGTGATAATGTGATTTCCAGATCAAAAATCACTCAGCCAGTGAAATCAAATCAAACCGTTATCCCACCAATTATAGGTGCAGGGAATGTGTTGGATTTTCAACATGCAATCCTTTAAAACCATCGGAGTGAGAAATGAGCTTTGATCAGCGTGGGGTTTTAAATGCATGAGATCACAAGCAGCACACATGCGCTTCAACATGCTTCATGGCTGGTCACATACCGGGCTTTACAGAAATATTGCAGTGGTCTGAAAAGAGATCCACGATAGATGGTATTTCTAGATTGAAATAAACACAGAGAAGGGACAAGGGAAATGGGCACATACAGCACAACTGTCAGAAAAACAACAGTGCAACCTTACACTAGGTGGCAAAGTACATGAACACACAAAAAGTTACAGTCGCTGCTTTGCGACACACAGATCTGATGGACTGAATGTAAGTAGAATGTTTCAATACGTGTGCACAAATGCTTATATACATATACTGTAAATAAATATTTGCCACCTAATATCGTAAGACTGTGCCATGACGGCAGATTAAAGTAAAAAAAAAAAAAAAAAAAAACAAGAGGAGAAGCTTATACGGTCAAAATATACTGAAGACAGATAATATAGTGGGAAATAAAAGACACGAGAAGCATGCAGAAAACAATAATTCAGGCCACTCTTAAAACAAGAAGTTCATATTTGAGAAACAGAAGCTATAGCACATGTTAAAAAGAGGTAGGAATTCATCCAAAAATGAACATTTGGCATTCATTTACTCTCCCTCAAGTAGTTACAAACCTGTGTGAGACTTGTAAAACATAAAAAGCAAATTTGCGTAAAATGTTTACGCAGTTCTTTTCTATACTAAGAAAATATAAAATAAATTGTAAAATAAAAAAAAAAGCGTAATTTAAATATAAAAATATAAAATGAATCACAGCAATCTAAGCAATATGACGGTGTTTTAGTGCCACGTAAAATTCTAAGATTACTGTATGAGATTAAAGTCGAAATGTTTTGAGATTAAAGTCGAAATGCTTTGAGATTAAAGTCGAAATGTTTTGAGAATAAAGTCGAAATGTTTTGAGATTAAAGTTGAAATGTTTTGAGATTAAAGTCGAAATGTTTTGAGATTAAAGTCGAAATGTTTTGAGAATAAAGTCGAAATGTTTTGAGAATAAAGTCGAAATGTTTTGAGATTAAAGTTGAAATTTTTCGAGAATAAAGTCGAAATGTTTTGAGATTAAAGTCGAAATGCTTTGAGATTAAAGTCGAAATGTTTTGAGAATAAAGTCGAAATGTTTTGAGAATAAAGTCGAAATGTTTTGAGATTAAAGTTGAAATTTTTCGAGAATAAAGTCGAAATGTTTTGAGATTAAAGTCGAAATGTTTTGAGATTAAAGTTGAAATTTTTCGAGAATAAAGTCGAAATGTTTTGAGATTAAAGTCGAAATGTTTTGAGAATAAAGTCGAAATATTTTGAGAATAAAGATAAAATGTTTCGAGAATTTAATATTTTGAGAGTACAGCCTATATTATGCCTGCAAATGACCCAGACTGAGAGCACCAGAAGTTGCATCTTAAAATCAAAAATATTATATTTATTAACAGACTGGACAGGAACTACTTTTGATCTTAACATCAGCTCACACTCCCAGTCGACATAAAAGCTCTCTTATTTAAACCTATTTAATACAAATATACAGTAGATAAGATTATTAGCAGAAATCATACCATGGGTCATATTCGCAGGGACAGTATGCTTGTCTTCAGTTGCTTTTGTTTTTTGTATAGTGTGCCAGCAACCCCATAGAAAAAAGTTTTGTGCTTTTGGTACTTATTCAATAAAAAAGTCTCAGCTTTCAAAATCTGTTTCATAGCGGAAAACAAACTGTGTGTCTCACTAGGGCTGCAGAATTGATCAAATTTCGAATCGCGATTACAGTTATGGGTTTTTCCTATTATTTTAATTTTAGTATAACATCATAATACCAGACAGACAGTCTCACAGGTTCATAACATCATGAGAGTGAATAACAGAGGACAATATGTCAATGTTTGGGTGAAATATTTCTCAGGGAGTGTTAAAGATTTAAAACACCTGTACTGTCTTCAGTGCAGATACCCACCTTTCAACCACCTCAATATCAAAACAGAAGCGCTTATCAATCGAGTCAGTCTTCCTCCTGATGCAGGACTTCAGTCTGAACTTCTCTGTGGGATTCGACAGGACACCGTTCTGTGAAAAGAGAGACAGATAGAGAGGATCTGATGCAAACAGCAGCTCTGTTCCTACAGATCACTCAAACATGAGTATCTTTCTACCTGTTTAGCTGTGGGTTTTGCCTCTGTGTTGCACATGCTGAAGGAGTTGCTGCCTTTTTCATATGTACAATAATGTCTTGTCCATGCACAACCCAAAGGCCCTGAAACACACACCAGATGCGTATAAGTGATATTCTTGCTTGGCAAAACATTGTCAGTTGCAGCTCCCATGCTCAAAAAATTGAATAAATAAATGAATATTTATCCCCCCACCAAATAATACAAATTGTACTTTACAAACAAGAAAATACATTTACAATAACACAATATATTATAGATATGCAAACAAATAATACATTACAACAAACTCAGTTTTCCTATTTTAATTTGTTAAAGCACCTAGAAATAGCTTATATACAGTATATATACACATTTATAGGATAATTTGGAATATTTATTTCAAATGTTTAATTGTTTTTTTATTTAATTTTATAACATCATTTTATGTATTTATACCTTTTATTTCTTTACTGTGACTATTTAATATGCTTGGATTTTAAAATCTATTATTTAAAAAATAATATTATGCATCATGTTGTTTTTTGAACTGTGTATTGTGTATCCATCCACCAGAGGGCAATGTTATCCTTTCCTAGACCAGGTCATTCACCGTCTTATCTGAAATTCTATAATCTAATTCTAATGTAATCTAACTGTTTACATGTGGAGAGCAATTTCATTCTGGCATTTCCTCTGCACCATGAAGGAACAGGAAAAACACAGGATAAGACCAAAGTGAGGTCACTTAAGGAAGATAAAAATGAAGACGCATAAAACTCGAGACTTTATATATTTATTTATCTATTTTAAAGTGTCTGGTATGGAAGGTCATTCTGTTTGTTCATTCTTAGTGTCTGAAAGCTTGTAACACTCACGTTTCTCCTGGACATAGAGGTAGCCTTCCATTGTCCACTGGCCTGGGGGCTTCTGGTCTTGATCTGCAGATCGAACTCTGTTCATCAGCTTCTCTACTTCTTGCTTGGTGCTCAGAAAGTTGTTTCTTGTCTTCATCCAACAAACAAAAACACATGTACACAAACAAGCAACTGACATTTTAGAATAGCCAATTATATTTAATTACATTTAAAACCAGACACAAGTATATAGTAATAGACATTTACAGCGTACCGACATGCATAAGAAAGAGGAGCTCTGTTGCAAAAGATAGTGATTTTACAATAGTGCATGATTCATAATACACTGATACAACATTGCAATTAGTAGCAAGTTAAAATCATGTGGTTGCTTCAGGTCTTTTTGCTTGCTAACTCAATCGGTTAAGTTAGTGTAGGCATTACTTCTGAAAGTGATAGAGCATTAAAATGTTAGCGCCACTCATCACACATTTCAATTCCATACTACCACTTTTATGTACAAAAACCAGCATAATAAAACAATGCCAGATTCATGTTCATCTGTTTTGGATAAAACTGAATGCTATTTAAGTGAAATTTTTCTATGATACTTCTTTTTTATTTCTTCCAAAATTAAGTATTTTTAAGCATAATCATTGGTACGGAAAAATTATTTTGTGTGTGTACACGCACACACAATCAACTTTAGGACTTGTTTCTTAGTGTCTTCAAATGAACATCATCTTTGTTTATTTGTAAAACTTGAAGCATGCTCTCTTCAAAACAAATTCTCATCAAAATTCAATAGTTTTAGGTAGTTATGGGAAAAGAAATGATCTTTTTCATTTGCCATAAATTACACCATTTTGGAAGAATGACCTGACAATCACATTCGAGTAATGCAGCTGCCATCTAACAGAGGACAATGCTTTTAAAATCGCAGAAAGACTGAAAAGCATTTTCCTCGGACAGATTGCTATTGCTTGTGTTGGTTTGAAAGTGAAATCTCATTACAGAGTTAGAAGCCGTGAACCAAACGGCTATGAGATGAATCAGAAAGCAAAAATTGATTTGAAAATTGGACAAAAAGAGAAAATCACAGATGATACTTGACAATACTTGATTCTGATTGGTCAGTCACAACATTAAAGGATCTAATGGTTCCTGATAACGACTGACGTCAATAGCAATGCTGTATAACAGACAACTTCTGGTATCTGAAGCTGACACTGCTTTTATCTCACATAACAACACAGACTCATAATCTCTTGTTCTATTCAGATACAAACAGTGCAATTGTTTTGTGCCATTCAGCATTTGTATTGAAAATTAAGTGAGCAATAATAGTACTGTTATACTGCTCTCCTAGTTGCCAGAATGATTGTTTTGTGCACTGTAATGGATTTGAAACCATTTTCAACTCAAAATCAATATTTCATGTCTAGGTAATTATTTATTTGGTAAAAAGTCATGAAATAAGTAGTTTGTTTTGGCTCTGGAACTGTTTTCTTTGAGGAAGCTTAACACATGAGCTAATAAAATATTTCAACTCAAATCAATATTTCGTTTCCAATTATATACTTATGCGGCAAGTAGCTACATAATAAGCTGGATAATATATATATATACAGCTGGTTGTTATCGCAAAATAAACCCCTCCGGGTGATAAAAGATCTGTCCTGATATTCAGTTATGTATATACCAAGTGCATTCAAATTGTCTTCCACAGTTTGTTGAAAAGAAATGAAAAGAAAGGGCTTCATATCCCTCTTTTGTCCTCTACAGTACTTACATCTCAGGCAAATCCTTCACTGTGAATTATCAATGCCACTCCTACAATAGAAAAAGGTGCTTGTCCTGTGGTAGTGAAATACTGCTAAAGCTAATGTCTCACGCTTTCGCGGCAGCATTATTTCAGTGCATATATGCCGCAGTGCTGACAGAGTGCTGCAGTACAGGTCTTTTGTGCTTTAGAACAAGATGAAATTTTGTGACAACACATCAGCTTTGAGTTTACAGTGACAGTCAGAGGTTAAAGGTCACAGAACCCAGACACAGAGATGCTGACGAGCAGCAGGAAGTGGTTTATTAAAGTCCAATATCGATCAAAGACAAACAGGGCATGCAAACAGAGGGCAAAGTGGATGCAAAACGTTTTTATATGTGCCAGGCATTACATCATGTGGCTTTATACATATTTTCAAAAGTAAAAACACTTTTTTTTTTAAATCAAAAGGAGTCTACAGTAATTGAAAAAGTGAAAGAGAAGCTGGATGACTCACAAGAAATCTGTACTTACATTCTGCAGGTTGAACTGTAGCTGTTGTTTGTAGGGCTCAAATTCGTGGGCCAGCTCATAACCCTCATGGTAGAATGTGAACAGACCCTGTAGGAAGGCCAAGAGCTGCGACCCCAGGAAGATAGAAATACAGCAAGATGTAAAGAAGTTCCCATCATATGCTTGTTGCACAACATATCCATCTCGTCCTCTTTCTCAGTGCATTTCACAATGTCTTGTGTCCGTTTGTAAATTCTGAAGTTTTCACGTAACGGCTCATTCAAAAACCTGATATGTCATGCACACAAAGTTAAACGCAATGTTCTCTACAATCTTGTCTAAAACTGCATTTTTCCTCGTTGAAATTTAAGACAGGGATACATAAATAAATATTTATTTTGTGAATTGTGTGAAAATGTAAACTCACTTGATATGAAGACTGCCCAATAAAACCCTAATGTTTAATTTTACACGGAGCGGGTCGCCTCATGGGGGCAAGCCATGCTGAGATCACACGACAAGCCAAATACTACTTGCTTTATCTTTGTAAATCTTTCTATTATTGGATATTTTTGCTGACAAATATACATGAATACAGTCTCCTAGGTATTTGAACATGTTTCTACATCCACACCACTAGGTGTCAGTCTTAGGGAAGGGTAGAAATCATTCCATCTGATTTTTGAGAAAGAAATAAAAACCCTACAATCTCAAATTATTAAAAAGACATTTAATTAATATACTAAATTATTAATTGAATAACTGAAGAAAAAAAACTGTTGTTGCACAGACCTGATGTAGCCACATTGTAAAGAATACATTTTCAAATCTCTATGCAAAAATTGTTTCCGGCTCATGTTTTACAAGAAAATACCAGTCCTTCTATTTCAAAATTTCACAGCTAAATTAATGTGTTACTTGATATTTTTTTGAAATTATTTGTGACATTTAAAAGCAATTTCTGAGTGAAAATGGTTTCAAAGTCATTTTCTTCAGTGTACGGCGAGCTATGACTAATGTTTCATCTATTAATCATTACAGTTACCCCAGCTCTTTTATACTCGAGGCCTGTGCAAAGATTTGACTTTCTGATAGTGACTTAGATAGCAGAAGACTTCAAAGATGCTGATGTCACACCCCGAAACTCGAGAGCAGACCAGACTGCGGTGCTTCTGGGAGATTAACAGCATTGTTTTTTCCAACGCCAGGTGATAAACACTGGATGCTCCTCTAAATCTATACCTCACATTCTCTGGCTCACTTTACTGCTCACACTTTTGCATATAAATATGCTTAATGCAGAAACCAGTCATGCAAATTCTGTGCACTGATGTAATATGTGAGGTCCAGCTGTTGTGTATTTCACACGATCTGTCTGCTGAGCGGAGATTTAGATGCTTAAAGAAAAGAGCTAAAAAAAAAAAGAACAGTAAGAGGTCTTCCTCTCAAACTTTCAGTTATTGTTATTTCTTCAAGAGGAAGGATCAATTTGGCTTCAGTTTCTGCAATAATTTCAGATTTTCATTTCCGTTTGGATTGAATTTCAATTTATATTTTTTTACTGACCAAGTCGAGTTAGGTTCACCCAAAAAGGTCTCACTGTTTTTTTCTCTCTCGTGGAATTCAATGGCAACCAAAACTTTTTGGTTAGCAACATCCTTCAAAATACCTTGTCTTCAACAGGTTTGGAACCATATGATGGTGAATTATTTGGGAGAACTGTACCTTTAATAGCAACTCAGGGGTATTGTGGGACAGGAAATGAGAGCTGAGGTTTGTAATTTGGCATGATAAGACTCCAGTGGTCACAAACTGTCCAGCTACTTCCTGTTTGCTACAAAACCATTAACTGACCAGATGGCTTGATTCTCATTGCAGCACACTGCATGATGGGCATCGGATTTATTTTGCAGGATACACATTTGTCTATACGTTTTGTGGTTGTGTGCGTAATAGTGTGTATTTGTGTCTAAATATAAGAGGGAATTTAATGCATCACAAAGATCTTACCGGCTCAACAAATTCAAATTTCTTCTTCTCTTGAACCTCCTGGATTTTGAAGACGTATGCTAGAGAGGCGTCATAAAAGAGCTGCCTTTCCTTATCAATCTGAGCGTCAGCCTGCGAACGAACAAAGAGCACTGTTACCCTCGAGATGGACGGAAAGTTATGGCTGCCAGGCTTGTTTGCTCAATTGGACGTGTTTGGGCTTTGGTTAATGGATACATGTGAGAATTTCTGGCTCGGCTTTGTGGGAATCTGTGTAACAACAAGCTAAA
Source organism: Carassius gibelio (assembly GCF_023724105.1). Lineage (NCBI taxonomy): Eukaryota > Metazoa > Chordata > Actinopteri > Cypriniformes > Cyprinidae > Carassius > Carassius gibelio. The sequence goes on along the minus strand of NC_068413.1, from coordinate 22,244,003 downwards.
CTGAACAGCACGAAAGAAAAAAGCAGGAAGTGGAGCTTGTAAACGCTTGTTTTTTAAAAGGATTAGTCATCTAAAAATGGAAATGCTGTCATTATTTACTCATCCCCAAGTTGTTCCAAACCCATGTCTTTCTTTCTTCTATAAAACGCAAAAGGAAAAACTCAAGCTTTCAAGTTGCAAACAGAACACTAAGTACTATAAAAGTAGTTCACATGTCTCATGTGTCATTATTAATTGGTTCCCAGACATTATAATTGCACAGAAAGAGCAGAATATACATTATTTAAATTCTCCTTCTATGTTTAACAAAAGAAACAAGTCATGCAGGTTTTGAATGACATGAAGCATACATTTTTAAATAATTACATTACCACCAATGTTGCCATTAAAAAAGAGAATATTATTGTAAGATATGTACATCAACGCATGTGCTAATATTTTCGGTAATCAAGAAAAATGAAACCGAATATTGAATGGTTGTCTTTCTTGCATATATTTAACCATTTAAACTTGATTGCGTCTAGTGCACTGCCTCAGAACTAAGACTAAAACCTAAACCTGACTTCACTGGAATTGTTTGGATGCCATCTAAGCACTGGTATTTCCTTCAGAAAATACAAATCTAGCCTTATCTATTGAACGATTCACCTCTTGGAGAGCGGATTCTTTTTTTCTGGTCGACAGGTTGAGATGTTTTTCCAGTGAGGAGTAGTACTTTTCCGCCTCCTTGTCAAATTTCTTCTTCCCCTCCTATGGAAAACAAACGGTCACAGACATTATATTAGCATATGTAAATAAGATCAAAGTCAGCTGAGAAACTGTAGAATTGCCAGAGATGTCAATTACCCAAAACTACTGAACAATGGTTAACAAATAATACAAAAGTCGTCAAAAGGGAATTAAGTCGGTCACACAGGTGTTCTATCAGAGCAACAACAGAATCACGTTAACTCTGAACATGACAACAACATAGTGTGCCTGTGATCTTCCTGTCAGACCATTAGGTGGCGCTCTAATGCTTTCTCACACAAACCCACTCCTGTCTCCCAACGAGATATGCAGTTCCTACTATAGAAACCGTTTAGCCCATAATTGATACACTGCAAATAAATAAATATATTGTTAATTAAATGAAATTACAAGCATAAAGATGATTCTATACTATATCATACATCGTTACAAGATGAGATGAATCTTTTTTCCGTTCTCAGTAGACAGAGAAGAGCCAATCACGCAAAACTCTTGGAAATATACACAATCGCATTCACTGGCATTTGAATGCAGCTCTGAAATATCATCTAAAGTCTGCGGGTCAGTTATTATTAAGATTACATCCCCTGACGGATGCGTCTGCTGACTCATTAATGGCACAAGTAGTACATCATGTACCCTCTGACAGACAGACTTCTGTGGAAATGCAGTAAAGATAAAAATAAAATTAAAAAAAAACAACCAAAGATGTTCTAAAGTTTGAGCCAAGTGAATCAAATTACAGGAACACAAACTCACAAAGCATGCTCAGTGTCATGGGTATTAAAAGTCAAGTTGGTAGTTGTTGTTTTGTCATAATACAGTGACTTTCAAAAGGCTGTCGATGCAGAAATGCTGTTTTGGCAGTACAGTAGTATAGTTACACCATTGACCAACAGGGTATAACTGGACCATGACACCCTGCTAAACCCTGACCACTTGGCTGTGTCCAAAAGCTGAAAAATGCTGCCTCCGAGAGTTGCATATGCACGTCCAAATCCAATGATCAAGTGACATCTTGTCTACTGAGATACCCTCATCAGATTTTTGTAAATGTAATAATTAAATATTCACTTAGTTATCACCAAAGCTATCTCTATTTTATTGTAGATCATTAAGAAACCACACGACTGTGGTCTTGGACTTCATACCACTGCACAAAACTACACTTAAACCTGATGCACTTTTTATAGGCTAGCTTTAGATGAAGTGTAACAGATGTGAATGATGAAGAGGAGGATTCTGAATGTAAAATTCAGACATCCATCTGCTTCTTCCATTCCCGGTCACAACTCACAAGGTAACGAACTTCACGAGAGGAGATTTCCACACAAGAGAATCCACAACACTGAACCCATCAAAAGGCCCTGACTCCATTCAGTCTGTTTTCACACCTGAGTTGTCTTGCCTGAGGCCTTTCACGCAGCGATGCAGCATGTGGATTCTACAGTTATCGCTATATTCAAAGGTCATATGTAAATTTTAAAGTGCTCTGTTTCTTTGCAGAAGCTCAAGTGCTGTTCTGAGTGGGAGCATGGGAAATGACAGGGGATTCTTTTGGACCGCTGTCAAAACACGCAAGCTGGTTCGTTGGAGGCCCAGGGTTAATGCATGAGCTCCAAATATGTGACCTCAATAATTTTTTAAGCACCTCAATACAATTACAAGCCCATATTCTGAAGAAAAGATATTCAGAGAAACATGCATCTTTAGCACAGTATACTGCGAAAACAACATATTATGAAAACTGCTGTAGTTATAGTTATAGACAGTCATGCATTGACTAGTAAAACGACTAGTAAAACTTGAGCTTGTGTGTGTTTTCAATCCCATAGTCCCTTCTTTAACCCTTGACTCCATATAACGGCTACTAATATGATGTAGCTAAACAGTGCGCTTGAACAATCTCACCACCACACAGCGTCAGTGACGAAATAATAACAGTCCTGCATCTACCGCATTTCCAAATTCCTGACAGCAATCAATAGATAATTTCAAGACCGCGTCTTTAGACGCTTCCTCTTTTATGTCCAGAAAAAGAGAGACAATTGTTTCAGAGGAAACCGTAGTGTCTATATCTGACTCCAAATGGCATAGGAGTTACATAATAAAACATTATATAAATACATTAGAAAGTGTCTTGACAACCAATAAATTTCCCCTCGGGTTTGTTTGCTTTATATGAGAGGGTGACAGAGGAATACAATATACTGGATCTTTTGGCTTGATGACATTCTTTTTGTGATATTAATACTGCAAAAACTTGACAGAATGAAACGCAGATTCTCTCTCTCCAACACAAAGATGCTGAGAGAGGGATAATCAGAGACAGGGGAAAATGGGTGAATTAACTAGCTTGAAATGTATTGGTATTGCCCCATTATTGTCTTAAATCAATGGGATAATTCACTAAAACTACTCACAATAGATGTTAAAAAGCTTCAAAACAACCAAAAGAAACAAGGCAGAGGCCCACACGAAATCTCTACAGAATTCATTCCTGTTTATTTATTCCGACCATGATGGAAAATTTGATAAGAATTCATGCCATAAAAAAACTGTAATACTAAAACGTCTACAAATAACTTCAGAGCTTGTTTATAAGTAGGTCCATGCAGTATCTGCATTCAGAATCTAGATGAAAAAGTGGAAGTCTGCAAAACTGATTTGAACAGAATGACGTGTTACAGAGAAACAGAGTACAATGCAAAAAGTTGTAACCTACAATTGTTACATTAAATATACTGTATATTTCTACCTGATTTAACCCATATACATTTTTTTTTATATATAATTTAATGCATTTAGGTTGATTTAGCTATATTAAATAATATTTTTGACTTGAATTTAAACTTGGTTAATTAGCTGTCACCATTTTTAGGTTACCATTTTCTGCAGTGTATCAAAGGAAACTAGAAATACATCATCTTACAAATTTACAATTATGATGTATTTTAAACATTTAATGACGTGCAGTCATCTGAGATGAAAAATCATGACAGCAAGCTTACATTTTTATGGGGCAGCCATGTTGAGTTCACATGACAAGGTTATCTACTAATAATTCCATAATGCAACAACAGCAATAGATAGAACAAAAGGTAAAATGACTGACTGACTGTCAACACAAAACAGCACATTTCACACATTTGGCATAACCATACTATAACTTTTCTGAAGGACTTTGCAGTTTCATTCATATCGGTAGCAAACTATGGTTCGTAGGTCCACAACCAAGTTTGTAAAACGAACCAAACTCTGGTGGCAATGAACATGGGTGTGCACCAAAAGTGTTAGTATTAAAGCATTCCAAACAACATAGGGGAACAGAACTTTGCAAATTCTTATTTAATATCTCTGGAAATGTGATGCTTCTAAAGGAACAGAATCAATGCAGGGCTACCCATAAGGCACTGAGATGTGCTACCCACTGTGATCCTCTTCTGTTGCTCCAGCAGGGTCTCCGCTGACCAACAGGGCTTTGTTTCAGACTTTCAACAATTTACTGCCGTCCTCTACTGGGATGACCTCACGTGACCTGTGTTCACGGGGGCAGTGTGAACTGCAGCCAGGTTAAAGACCGCTGTGCAACGGATGGGGCTCTGCATGACAGACAGACTTCAGACCCCCCACAGAGTGACAAAAAAGCCAGGCAGACAAACATATGTGCATGAGTGCACACACACACATCCTCACAGAGAATCCTGGAGCCTGCGGAGCCACCTGGCCAGACAGGCTGATGGCACCGATTTTGAGCGATCACTGCCTCAGATGCTGACAGCTCCAAGGGGAAACAACCCAACACCCCCAGGGGTGCACTGGCTCTTACAGCCCAGGCTCTTACTCTTTATTCTGTCTCTCTTCTGCTTTTAGAAGACATTTTTGGAACAAAATCTAAACAACAGTGATGGAATGTCCTGCCATTATTTATTACATTCTGATATGAGTTCAGTGAATAAATATGAAAGGATCAACTTACTAAACACCAGAAGAGGAGAGAAGAGAGAGAGGGAAAGGACTGAGACATTATGAGAGGACAGGACAATATGAGTGAAGGAGACAAGAATACAAGATGAGACAAGAAGAAAGGCAGAGACTAGAGAAAATGAGATGATGGGATGAGATGAGCTGAACAAATAAAGATACAATAAAAGAGAGGAGATGAGAAAAAAAAAACAAGATATGACCAGATGAGAGAAGAAAACAGACAAATTGAGACATTAGAAGTAGAGAGGAGAGAAGAAAAGAGGAGACATGAAAAGACTGATGAGACAAGATGAAGAGAAGAGAATAGAAAAGAAAACAAATTAAGATGATATAATAAGAAAAGAGGAGAGGAGATGAAAAAGACTATAAGATCAGAAGGGAAGAGACAAATTGAGACATGTAGAGAAAAGAGGAGACAAAAAGAGTGATGAAACAAGACAAAAGAAGAGAAAGGAAAAGAAGAAGCAAACTGAGATAATAGAAGAAATGACAAGAGAAGAAGAACAGAGGAGATGAGATGAGAGTAAAACACAGAACAATAGTAAAGTAGATGACGAAAACTAAGAATGTAGGAAAGGAGACAATAGAAGATGAGAGACAATAGAAGAAAAGAATAGACAAACTAAGACAAGATGAGCAGTGAAAAAATGAGATGAAGAGAGAAGATGACAAGATTAGACACGAGAGGAAGAGATAAGATAAGAAGAGACTAGATAAGATAAGAAGAGACAAAAGGAAAGGACAAAATGAGGAGACAAGACGCGAAGAAGACGAGGTAAAGACAAGAGAAAGACAAACAACAGAGAAGAGGATTTGATAAAAATTAAGCGGATAAGAAAAAAGAAACTGAGCTGAAATGAAAAGTGAAAACGACACGAGACAAGGAGCAGAGAGAAGATGAAAAAAGACGAGATAACAGACAAGAACAGAGGAGAGGAGACAAACTGAGATAGGATGAGAAAAGAGAAAAGAAAGAAAAGATGAGACAAACACAAGACAAAGACAGGAAAAGAGTAGAGGACACAACACAAGAAGAGAGAGGAAGAGAAAAGAGCTGAAGTTGGAGAAGAGAAGAGAAATTAGATTAGACAATGTGAGAGAACAAGTAAAAATAAAGCTTCCAAAAGGTGGTTTTCACACAGTGATGCCATAAAAGAACCAGTTTTGGTTCCCCAAAGAACCTTTCAGTGAACAGTTCTTTTCTTAGTGTGAAGAACATGTTAATCTAAAGAACTATTTTCAGCTGTAAAAGACCCTTTTGTGGAAAGACAAGGTTCCATGGCTGGTAAAAGTTCTATGTGGAACTATTAATAATATTGATAATAAAGAAACTTTACTTTTAAGACTGAAGAAGAGAGGAAAAGATGAGACAAAATAAGAATAAAATAGATAATATCTAGATATGAATTCATAGATATTAAGAGAAGAATGAGGATGGAGGTAGGTGTTGTTGTCTTAGTCCTGTGCTGCTCTCTAGAGCACTGAGGATCATAATTAGCTGTGACATCCTCAGCATCTTCACACAACACTTCAGTTAAACTCATTAAGGTCTAATCAGTCCTTTGTTACCTGATAAGAGCAGGTGGGACATTACATGTGCCTGAGCAGTCAGCGGAAAACAACTGAAGCTCTACCGGTGCAGTGCATTGCTCTTGAAAAGAGAAAATAAAAAGCGATTTTTTCGGCAAATTGTCACACGGTTAATTGCAAACATAGTCTGGCGATGGTAATTAAGAAGCAGCACTTTGACTTGAGCTATTCTGATGGCGCACAAAGCGTGTTCTCACCTTTCTATTACAACATAAAAACCAAAGAAAAACACAAAAACAAACTTGCATAACAGATGCAGCATAATAAATCAGCATAGTATAGAAAAGTTCAAAAAATAAAGGTATAAAATAGTCATTTTAAAATATTTTAAACACACATCATCACTTTGTATACCAGGATTATCAGGAATCTTGTGGATTTTATATGCTGACAAAACTGAATACTAACAAACAGCGCATTCCTTGTTTTAAAAAAGCGACGCAGAGACAAGAGTACTGTTCTTCCCTCAACATCTGATCAACTTTAGACATAAAAGCTATTATTTCCTGCCAAGCACATAAAGGGGAAAGGTCAACTTCCACCTCTTATTTTGAAACTATTCTGGAGGCAAGAAGCTCCTTTCACAACTCTTATTCTGATAAAGGTTTGCAGTAATCTTTAAATCTGTCCACTTCACGTAGAGAAGACTTATTCAAAAACACACTGTACTGGACTCTGCACCAGACAGGAAGTGCCCTAGATTAGACAGACCTTCAGCGGCGTTGCCCAAATGACCTGGATGCAGACAGTTTATCATGAATTTTAAAACCATAGAAAGGCCTTACAGCAACACTTCAGATACAACAGGCATCTCTGTATTTCTGTCCAGCCAGATATCATTAACCGAGTTCCAAAGTTGCCTACCTAGACAACATTGTAAAGCATCATAGACCTGTTCCAAAAAGTAGACTTGTCTCCTTCAGAGATTATGCAGAGATTATCTCCTTATCATATACTGTGATAAGGAGATAAGCAATGTAGATGGTAGAATCCAAAAACATACTGGTTTCCTAAATTCAATATTTAACCAAATAAACTGTTAAAAACTAAAAGACGCGTGTCTACAATATCAGTTTCTGAAGTCTGTGAACATGAAGTATAAATGGTGTAATTCTTACTCATGATTACCCAGTTGTTCGCCGTTCACAATGTACTTCTTTCAGTAACGGCATGTTTGCACAATGTTCCGAGTTTCACGGTTACCTTGAATGTCATCAGATATGCGCTCGTCTAGAGAAGTGGGAGTGTGTCGAGACTGACGGTGTGAGTTTTTGTGTAAGTGAGGTCTTGTCTGTGAATTTCTGAGTGGTTAAGGACATAAACGAAGGCTCAGCTCTTTCTTTGAACAGGGTTAGCTCGACCTGCCGGCTGGAAATGTCTCAGAGATACACACACAAATGAACACTGTACATCCACAATCTCAGTGAGCCGCCTTTTTGTAACTTGTACCTTGTAAAACAGAATCCTAACTGAAAAGGAACCTCACAAATGAAACTGAAAAAACATCTAAATACAGCTATGCATGAAGTGCCACACTGATGCCCTGAGGTGATACACACTCAAAAAAGTTTACGCTAGTTCCTCCAACCAAGTCGTGTCATAAACATGATCATACATATTGATGCATAAAAAAATTTTGAACACACACATTTCCACATAATCGACACTTTCTTCACTTCTTTCAAACTGCTTTTACATGCAATGAATAAAAATAAGCCTTCCGTTGTAAGATATCTTACTATATATAGGAACTTTTATGTAGGAAAGACACATTTGTGGTTTTCTGTCTGCCAATTTGTCTGCCTAACCACTTAGTCATTCTCATAACGGCATGTTTCATTAGCAAAGTCTCGGTCGGGGCAGATGTTCATTCACCCCCTGCCTTCTGCCACCTGCTCCAGCCACCGTAAGTCCAGAGGTGGCTTCACACGTGCCTCATATTTCCAGCCGTTACTGTGACAGAAAACCACAGACCCGCATCCATCATTACTCCATATTTCTCTGTAGGCCTTGATGATCTAACTTCTGATGGGCAAGCGAGTGCTTTTTAAAGTTTGTGGGGTGATTTTTAAAGTACATTTTGTGTGATATACTAAATTCTATCAAATACAAACATGGAATTTTGCCATATCAAGCTAAATTAATCAATTTAAATACTTGAGGTATATATTTAGGAAGTTAACAGGGTTGACAGGTTTATGTATTATCTATTTGACTTTACAAGTTTGGTGCTTGAGGTCTTGAAACTAAAAGGTGCTTTTAGAATGAGAATTTAAATGTGATGCTTTGAGGGTTGAAGTAAGGTAACAGGGTTGACAGTTTTAGGTTTTATGAATTTGACTTTGTTTTGTGCGAGAGGTCATGAAAGTAAAAGGAGCTTTTAGAATGAGAATTTAATTTGTGACATTTTGATGTTAAAGTAAGGTAACAGGGGTGACAGTCATAGGGTTACATATTTGACTTTGCTTTGTGCGTGATGTCATGAAAGTTAAAGGTACTTTTAGAATGGGAATTTAAATGTGACATTTTGATGGTTAAAGTAAGGTAACAGGGTCGAGAGTCATACAGTAGGTTTTACATATCTGACTTTGTTTTGTGCGTGAGGTCGTGAAAGTAAAAGGTGCTTTTTTAGAATGAGAATTTAAATGTGACGTTTTGATGGTTAAAGTAGGGTAACAGGGTTGACAGTCATAGGTTTACATATTTGACTTTGATTTGTGAGTGAGGTCATGAAAGTAAAAGGTACTTTTAGAATGAGAATTTAAATGTGACATTTTGATGGTTAAAGTACGGTAACAGGGTTGACAGTCATAGGGTTACATATTTGGCTTTGATTTGTGCGTGAGGTCATGAAAGTAAAAAGGTACTTTTAGGATGAGAATTTAAATGTGATGTTGTGAGGGTTAAACAAAGGTAACAGGGTTGAACGTTTTATGTTTTATGTACAGTTTTTGACTTTAAAGGTTTTGTGCTTGAGGTCATAAAAGTAAAGGTGTTTATTAGAGAATTTAAATTTACCACACAAACGTATATGGTAACAGGGTTTCCAAATAATATGTGAACACAACTTTGAAAGATCATAAATATATAGACAGAACAGTCTAGTTGCACTTAGCTCTAAGCTGCTAAATGTGACTACAGCTAATGAATATGTTAAAATATTATAAACATCAACATTAATTTCTGTAAAGCTACTTTGAAACAATGTGCAGAAAGGGCAATACAAATAAATATTTTTATCATTTTTATAATTTTGTTTTGTAATCAAAACTAAATATTTGCTAAATAAAGAAAGTAAACACGTGAAAAACTAGGCACAGACAAAAAGAAAATGACACACAACAAGTATACAATGAAGTAAAAGCATTTTTGTAATAATGTAATGTCTAGAAAATGCCACATAACACATTAGTTGCATTTTTTATTATCAATAAACTATGCAAACCCATTTTCATGGCAAATGTAAAAAAAAAAATGCTTACTGTAGTTTTTAGTTCAGTGAAGTAGATAATACTGTTGGCAATAACTGTATCAGCATATGTTAAGTTTGTGGTCCAGTTTGAGGGTGTAGCTTTATTTATAGGTTTTTGAGCTGATATACTGATTTGATGACCTGTTGGGGCCAGTTTTATGAGACGTGGCTCACAGGGAATTACACACGGCAGTCTTAAAACCATTAGCTGAGATCATTAACTCTGTTCAGGGGTAGATTTGTGCCAGTGACATTTGCAGAGGAAGGGAAAAGTGAATAAGACAAATGTGAAAAACAAAACTAAATACCAATAAGTCGTGCATTTGTAAAAAAAATAAATAAATAAATTCATTGTTACTGAATATGGAGAAGGGCGAACAGTACAGTTCTACAAAACCTGTCCTCATGTTCCTTTAAAGTTGCCCAGCTTGTGATTTCTGAGCTCTGACGACCCATATGTAATTGCTCTCCCATAGTAAAAACCTTGCGCCTGTGACGTGCCAAGGTGTTCGGCCAACAGGAAATAAATTGTTCGGGCTTTGGGCTTGAGCGGCCCCTTTTTATTGGCCACTGACCTCACTCCCGTTAACCAGCTGGAGCTGCAGCAAGGCTGTAATTCCCTAATAAGGGCGTCTATACCTCCCAACCACCCCCTGAACACTAAATTTGAGCAAGACGAAGGTCTGGCAGCCGGCCGATCCTCCACATTCCCATAATCCTTTAGTAAGGCTCCTGACTCCGCAGCTAGTGTGTTTATAGTAGAGGAGGAAGGTATAAGCTATTAAAAGCAAGTGGCTGAAAAGGAGATAAAAAGTGATAGAAGAGACTTGGGTGATGACTGTGATAAGTGCACTTTCTGCAGAGAGAGGTTGAGGTGAATGTTGTTTAGTTTAAAAAAAAAAAAAAACAGAGTGAGATATACAACAGTACAATAAAAAGGCATATATAAAATCATGCATATATGTAGATATTCTGAAAACAGCTTTGTGTGTGTGTGAGAGATGGGATTTTCTCATTAGCTCTCAAATCTCATTTGCACTACTGTAGAATCAAAGTTGCAGCATCACAGTCGGAAGTGTTTGACCTTATGTGATATTAATCCTGGCACAAAGTATTATTTGCATATATAAAACTGAACATATGCAGTGAACAATGTGAATTCATGGAACATGGGCAAATATATATATATTTTTTTTATTCCTTCCCTAATTATGTACAAACAACAATTTTAGAATGTATATAGGATATACACATTCTACTTACTACACAAATGAAGCCTATTTTCTGGAAGAGAATCAATATTCTACTAAATGTTTCATTTGGTTTTCCATAGAAGAAAATAAAATAATGTGGGGAGGAAAAAAAAATGACAGAATTGTTCTTATTGGGGTAAACTACAGCATAACCTTTAAATACAAGGTTTTATTGAAATGTTTTCTACTGAAAAGCAAGAGAGAGCTTCACAACACCACAGTGGTTGATCTCAATTTACGAGAATCCGCCTCTGCTTGCATTGTGTCGACCCATTCGCTCGAAAGCAGAGAGAATACTGATCCTCTGGTCCTGCAAGTGAACCTCACACAAAGCACGAGCCACACGCACAAACCCTTTTCATGCAAAATAAATCAAAAGTGGCTTTGAGGTAGGAATATAAATCAGAGGGCTTGGGTTATGTACAGATGGCTGAACCTAACACTGGCCCTAAGGAAGACACTCAGCATGTGTGTTCGAGTGTATAGGTATATATTTATTTCGGACCGAGTGTAGTTGTACATATGTGTGATTGAATATGTGTGTGTGATCTTTCAGACCCCAAGGGGCTCAAACTGCTGGACATTCTGATGTTGCTTATTTGAATGTATAATGGGTTTATCTTACAGCGATGCAGCCAAGTGTGTGTGTGTGTGTGTGTGTGTGTGTGTGTTAGGAGACCTGTTTGTGTTTAGAGTGTGGACGAGTTTTGTTTGGACTATGCTCCACCAAAATCTGCCACTACGTTGCTTATGATTTATAATAATCCTTATGAGGTGTTTGCTGTTAGCATGGTTTGAATTTATTATTATTAAATGTCTGAAGATAATAATATTTTATCAATGTTTAGCCATTACGAGAGTTTCCTTCATACCACTAACTAAAAACTGCAAGTCAATTACCATGTTTGCCGTGCTGCATAGTATCTTTAAAGTATCTTTGTGTCTAGGCGCATATCAAAGTATTTTTTAATATGATTTTACTGTGGTACCACCATAGTGATTTGCAGTACCGCACAGTACCTGCATTAAAACATACAATAAAAATGCTATTTTAAGATGACGATTCATTCATGCATTAAAACACAACATATCTTGCTTAATCAATATTTTAAAGGTGTTGTATTAAAATATTTTTGACTGAACTAAACCATAAAAATACCATAGCATATTTGCAGATATGTAGGAAACATGCTAAGTTCACATATTTGCTTCTTCAACAAACAATGCTACAGTCAGTTATTTTGCCAGATGCGTACCATGATATAATGATGGTATTCCATATCTCTCGATATAAAAAAGAAATTAATAATTGTTCCTTCCCATAATAACACAGTACTAGCAAAATTTTTGGTTGTATGAATAGCTAACAACATTCATAAACATTACTATCTTCAGGTATTTAATATACGCATCAAATCATGCTAACAGTGAACACTTTATAAGGAAACATTCAAAGCTGCGGTAGGGAACTTTTGACGCTCTAGCGGTTAATAAACAGAACTGCTTGCGTCTTGCGGAAGAACATCGTAGCCGGAACTACTTCTCTCTGTTTATGTCTATGAAGAATCACAAAGGTACTGGGTTACTCCCGAAGCAATCTAAAATAGTCCGAATATAAACACTTATTACAGGTGCACCCTAGTGATTCAGGACAAGCTAAAAACACGGTTTGGAAAATGGATTCATGGTGTACTCGCTTATTATATAAATTTTTCTACATTTTGAACACAAACAAAGTGACGGACCACAGCTCTGATTGGTTGTTTCTTACCGGGAGCAGTCTGTAACTGCAAATGGCAATAGGACCACTGGGAGAATTCACAAATTTAAAAAAAATATATATATTTACAAAAGTTACCTACTGCAGCTTTAAGTCATATATACACAGTAGTAAAATAGTTTTTTATGTACACCTACATAACAAATTGTTGCCATATTTACTTGGTATTCTGATACTTAAAATAATAAATGGCAGGGCAAACATGCGCTTTAAGGTACTTTTTAGGTATTATACATTCATAAAACATTACTGTCTTCAGGTATTATTTATATCCTTCAAAACATGCTACAGCAGACACCTTATAAAGAATAATTTAAATCATAAATAACCCAGTAGCAGATTTTAGCAGAACATATTACAAACAAGATTTGTCCTGTCTAAACGCAAACACACACACACACACACACACAAGCATAAATAAGTCAGTGGCATATTTTAGCCTCGTTGGTACCTAGACCAAATACCAGTGTATTTTTGGTTATTGTCTAAAGTGATATGGGATGACTTACCTTGGCTGCTCCGATCTGCTCTTTCCGGAATCTCTCCAAGGGTGTGATCAGAACATCATCAGCATTCTGTATCTGCAAACAGTAAAGCACAGAAGGTATTTCATGAGAAAACAGTCGCCATTAAACTATATTAACTTCTGTGAAGTTCACAGCTTGACTTAAAGTTAGAAGGCACATGAAACATTAACGCCAAAAGCTGAGAGTTTTAACAAGCTCACTATTATGAGCAAATTTGTGGTGCGAGTTTACATTTCTGCTTGTGAGAACATTCACACCAACACTTCGGGAGAGCAGTAATGATTAGTGTGGTAAGACTTCATTCATCAGTATTCATTTAATGAGAACTCCAGAGCGCACCGCCGCAGTGCTGTACACTCCACAGCTATTAAAATGAGGAAAATTAGCAATAATATGAACACTGTGAATCGGCGCAAATGGCTTTTTGTTTTAAACAGGCCATGAAACACACCGACGTTGTCAGAGCCGAGAGAAATATGGCCCTCATCAAGCGAAGTTTTACATCCACAGATACAGTAGGCATGCATTTAAAATCTGAAAAATGCCTCTAGATCTCTATATCATGCGCTCTGAAAGCTCCTCGCAGCACACTGACAAAGAGAGCAGGAGATCCTAGGGTGTTCTAGGTGTTTGCTAGGCAGCTGTATAATAAATACAGATAATGCTTAAGGTAACCTAAACTAAAATAAACATTCCCTGACACAGTTTACACAGGTCTCACAAAAGGCATCAATTGTGCATGTGTCATAAGCAGAACATTTCTGAAAGCCATATGCAGCTTTAAGTGTACAGAACCTTAAACTGCATGCATGCATTTTAAGATGTTTCATGTGGTGCCCAAGAACAACTGAGAGGAGGATCCTAATTCTTTAAAGGTCAACGGTGCCTCTGCACACGGTTGATGAATTATGTCTATGATTGGTTTCCTGTAGTGCTCTTTGTTGCACAGCTGAATCAGCCTACTTCTGAGCATGCTGTTCATTCCTACAGGGCTGTCATGGAGGGGGTGGAGAGTGCGGTCCATGATGCTGTCCAGAAGCCAGGACATCATTCTCCTCTCCTCTACAACCTCCAGATGCTTCTGTTCCTCTCCAGTGAAAAAGTCTGCTTTCTTGATGAGCTTGTACATCTCCAGCATTACTCCCAGAGCCCCAGCTCACTACAGTGTAGAACAAGGCAGTCACATCAACCGACTGAAAGAACACGTGCAGCTACACACACCTCAGAAAAAACCTGAGATTTCATTGCTCTGGCCCTTTTATAAATAGATGAAGTGTTTCAGTGTGGTTTGTCCAGTCTGCTGTCAATGTGAACCCCAAGGTTTCAAACCAGGGATATGATATATGTCTTTTTAATGCTAATTAAATACCACTCACACAATTCTCCTTCAAGTACATTTCTGCAGAACGCTGCGACTGCCATTGAGATGAACCGGAATGCTAACAGATATATCTCTCTTCAAGTATTTGAAACCTCCTTGCCCAAAACATGCCAACATTCCAGGTCAGGATGCACATCTGCGTATGTGGAGCAGACCTGAGGTGGCGGTGTGACATGGCGCCTCGCTTTGATTAACAGAGTTATTCCGCGCCGTGAGGGTGTGTGATAAAGCTATAACACAGCACATAATACCTGGTCTAATTTTAGAGAGACCTTTCTCCTCCACCCTCTCTGGAGAGCGTCTCTCTCAGCCCATAAATCAAAAAGAATTGTTTTCATTGTCTCTAAAAGCCCCTGAAACACACGGTCACCCTCACCTTTGCCTGACAAAGGCACACGAACCTCATCTACATCCGAGCGCTCTGTGATTAGCCGCAAACCCTGCACGGCTTTCTATCAGTTTCTCATTTCAGACCTTTGTTTTGTTTCAATTTCGGAAGCACTGCTTCATTGGTATTCAAAAACGGCCCCCCTGAGCCTTGAATGGAGAATTTTGAAAGCGTAACTTTATCAAAGGAATTACTGGTTAGATTAATATTCCGACACGAGAGAGGAACCGCGATGCGAGCATCATCCCTACGGCTAGTGCAGGCGATAAATGCTAAATGCGGCTAACTGGAAAGTAACTCAATAAATACTCCAATTTCCAGCTCTTTCCTTGATTATTATTTTATGACCAATGAATAAAGCATGTGTATTCGAAACTCTGAACAATCCGTTAGGCACAAACAGGTCCATGTACATGTGTATCTTCCCTTAGAGCTGAAAGGGATCCGATCTATATGATTTTAAAGCATGAGTTGAATTGACACCTTGGCTGCACTTCATTAGCCGTTTGGAGTGGAAAGTCCTCACGGCTGATTTCATACCATTTTAACTTCCCTGGCTGTAGAGCAAAACATCCTGCGCTGCAGTGCTCAGACACTGTGACTAATCTGAATCTGAATGACTTGATATCAACAGTGAAGGTTTTCATTGCAGTTTTTTCCTCTGTAGTTGTGGAGGCAGTTCTCAGGACACTTGACCTTCCGAATAAATTTTCGGGATGAGCTGCCGTAATCATCCTTATCTGGAATGGCCATCCTTTGAAGTCTCACCTGTAGGGATCACATGTCACCGGAGACACGCCAGGGACATCAAAAAAGGCTTAAATCCGAAAACCAATTGCTTTATCGTGCGGCAAGTTTGTGGAAAACATACATGCAAAAAGCTGAACTGAACTGATTTTACATTTCGCTCCTTGGAACTGTTTAACGCCCCATGAGACGTCATGCCCGAGGCCTAAATACAATGCTAAAAGATTAGAATGTAGGATGATGTGAAAAGCACACACACACACACACACACACACACACACACACACACACCCACACACACACACACACACACACACAAATAATCTAAAAGATAACCAGTGTGGCTATGAATAAATATAGATACTATATGGCTTTATGTCATATTATTGTGAGTGGTATGGTTAAAATAAATGTATGTTCAAAAAAAAAAAAAGAAAAGATGGTTGCACTTTATTTTACAGTACGTGTAATAACATGTACTTATAATGTACTTACAGTGTATTTATCTAAGAAAGTTCTGGTAACACAAGGTAGCTACATGGGGTAGGGTTAGGTTTAGGGGTAGGTTCAGGGTTAGTACCTAGTTATTACATAGTTATTGTAATTACTATAATAAGTACATAGTATGTACAGGAACAGGACTGTAAAATAAAGTGCTACCGAAAAAAATATATATACTTTTAGATATACATGCAAATGTGTGAACTAACTCAGTTCCCACTTTTTTCTTGCATATCAACTGAAATACACATAAAAACTATTCTGAAAATAACCAAAAATGAAATATTCAATAATTAACACACACACACACACACACACACACACACACACACAAAGAAAACTACATATACCACTAGATATGAGAGTTCAGAGACCTCTACAATTATACATTTTTATGAAACACAACAGAAATCAGTCTATTAAAAAAAGAAAAGAAAAAGAAAATGATGAGAAATATATGTTGTTGTTAGCAAACACAACTTTTACTTAATCATATGATAACAGACTCATCAACTCTTTCAAGTTACTCATAAAAACTTTTCATAAGAGATCAAAGCAAATGCCTGCGAGGAACAAAAGCATCGCGGGCATCTGAGAACAGTCGGCAGTGATCTATAGGCGACTCTAATTGGCGTCAGTGAGGTAGACTGCAAAAATGTGCTTTGAGCTGAAAACCGAATGTCTGCTGAATTCATTATGATGCCGTTCGTTCAACAGATTTCACGGCACGCATGCCACCGATAAACCTAAAAAAGAAGAATAGATCCATTTCAGCTCTACAGTGTTACCCATAAGGCATTTCACCAGCAAGGTACTTCTAATTTCTATTATGAACTTGTATTGATATTTCAAGACAACATTTTCTGAATTAAGACATCAGTTTAGATGTACTTATGCTATGCGCGCTCTCAGCGAGACACAAATCTCACCGACCCATGTTGATACAGCCTTCCAGCTTCCTTGAACAAACCCTCACATCTTTCACATGAAGGTTTCACGCTCATTTAAGGTAATGCAAGATGCACTCAAACTTCTCATTGGTAGCGGCGTAAGGCGAAGAATGTCCTGTTTTGCCCAAAACTGTGTCTGTTCGCTTCACTCTGGTCAAAGGGGGATAAAGCACTTTTCAACATTGCACTCAATTCCTGATGTTGCTTTTACTTATTCTAGGAAATATGGCAGACTGTGTTAGGTTAAACTGGTTAACTAAAAAAGTTTGGAATAATTATGATTTTTTTCATGTTCTAAGAAGATTCTTGTGCAATAATTTAAAAATACAGTAAAAACTATTTAAAACGCTGTTTTCTAGTCCGATATGTTTCAAAATAGAAATCCTGAATTTTCAGCATCATTACCCCAGTCTTCAGTGTCACATAATCCTTTAGAAATCATTCTAATATGCAAAAAAGTGTAAAGACTTCACCCATAAAGCTGTGTTCTCGCTGTTTATTTGATTTAGCTGTGAGAGGCATGTGGTGTCTTTTCTTCTTCAGACACATTTGTCTTAGTTACAGTAAACTCAAATAAACCTCACTGCTGTCTGGTTCTAGTGTTGGGGCAGTGATACCGTCTCGGGTCCTGGAGTCACAGTAGAGTACAGTCCATGTGTCTCAGCATAAATGCCCACTTGAGTCCCATCAACAAACTCTGTAAACCTTGGAAACAATCACTGCATTTCTCTCTGTCTACCCTCTCTGTCTTCATAACACAATCACAGTGAGGACAAACAAGAGCACTAGGAGACTGGATAACTCACCGAATCTAGCCTAAACCAGGTCATGGTTTACATGAAATTCGAATAAGTACTTAACTGGAATTTTGGTGGTTGATCTAACCCCCCCATAGCAATTAAGCATATTTCCATTCCAAATTTGCATTACTGCTCTAAAAATATAAGTTCAATAACTATGATTTACTTATAAATTAGGACAGACAATTTTTCAATCACAAATAAGCAAGAGCTAAATCCTTAAGATATACTCAGTAAATATCTCTCTCTGCATTTCCTGTAGTGAATAATATGTTTATCTATCTATCTATCTATCTATCTATCTATCTATCTATCTATAGATAGATAGATATATAGACAGACAAAAAGACAGATAGATAGATGTTACTAAAAATACCCTTTATTTTCTTTAGATCATGAATTGAAATATGGCACCTTTTCATCAGATTTACTCCAGCACAGCTTTAGCACTTGGCTGCACTCACTGGAACTCAGATGAACTTCCATATAGCTGCACGTCAAACCTAAGCTCACGAAAAGAGTGCCTTTGAATGCAAATCGCATCAAATTGAAGCTTAATATGAGAGTGTAATAAGCTGTGAGTGGTTTAGGGCAGAATGTAAGCATAAACTCAAGATTACATGAATGAACACAACTGAGGGCTTGTCTTCCTAATAGCCTTAATGTAAGACGGGATGTAAAAGCGTGCTTTGAGCTGTCTACAACACAAAACAAGCTAAGAGGAACAGTGTCAAGCAAGTGAGGAAATTACTAAACAGGGTGCAGGCTGAAGATAACCACACCTGGCTAGACTGACAAAAAAAAGGGAACCGAATTTCACTGCTTTCACAACATTATCGGCTCCGAGGACAGATTTGTTCTGGAACGGCATCAAGAGGATTTCCCTAAAGGATATGATCACCTTTAAAATAGCACCACAACATCAGGCCCCTGGCCTCTGAATGCCATCAGAACTCAGCGGCCTTGAACAATCTCCAACCATGCAGAGCACAAAACGCTTTCTCTCTCTTTCACACGCACAGGCTTTCCATCTCTCTTTCTGCTGAGAAGGCTTGCTGTCTCACACCGGGGGGAATTAAACCAGACTTCTCTTTAAAACGGTGGAATTTGATAAGTCTGTGCTCCACAATAACACACTTGGGTGGCTGACGCACGCACACACACACACACACACACACACACACACACACATGGATACCGATTTTTTTCTGTGGCTTTGAGCCAAGCAAACCATCATGACGGCAATAAAACCTTCATGCTGGTCTAGCACCAATAACCCAACTTCACCGTTCCAAAAAACGCCCTTGAATTCGTACTGGCACCAAATATATATATTTCTGTTAATAAACCACTAAAACAGAAAGTGACACTAATTTGATGCACATGTATCTGTGAGGCATTGAGCGAAAGCAGCTTCTTATCGTTCGGTGTCTTTTCTATTTTGGCTTGTTGATTGACTCCAGATGTGACTAGGGGACGTGGGGGGTTGGGGGGCTGAGGATTTTGTTTCAATTTTTCGTCCGTGAAAGCACACGCTTGCAACTCCGCCAAGGAAATGTGATCTGGAATGTTGGGTTTGCTTTGAGTTTATTTGTGAATTCCCTCAACCATCCGTTCATTCGGGATTTTATTCATATCAAGTTGTAAAATAATTTGGGAGTGGTGTTACAGTGATACAACAGTGCTAGTGGTTGCCAGGGTGTTACTATGCAATTAAGCGTGTTGATATGGGGTTGCTATGATGTTTTGGTGGGATATGAGTGTATGCATTCTTTTTTGTACGATAGGGTTTTCTAGCTGGACAGTTGCGAGGGTGTTCTGGATGGTTACTAAAGACCAATGATATAGTCATTGCAAAGTTCCTTTTTGTTAGTTTCAGCACTCCAGTGTACTTATGTTTTTTACTCGTGTCTGACCTCGATGGACTGAATGACGAAATTAACCTCAAAAGACGTACACGTTAACCCCTTACTAGTAACCCCCCTTTTTTGGCATGGAGACCGAAATTACATACCCAAAATAAAAAGGTTTCTGCTCATGATTCTTTCTGACTAGATACATAATCAACCTTTGTTCACAAAGCTGACACTTTAAAGTTTACTGTTCAGGAATCAGAATCACTCAGACTGTTATGATAATAGAGATATATAAGCTCAAACATAAAAACAAAAATAAAAATATTAAAAACATATGTTTTAAATGTATTTAAAAAAATGTTGATGTAGGAAATGAGTTTGAAAACACAGTGTAGCTAAGGCCACAAGTCTTCCAAGACTTCATAAAAAATTTCATAATCGAATCTGTAAAACTGTGAATTTTATGAAATATTTTCTAAGGCCATGTCATGTGTGTTTTTAGAGAAGGCTAATCAGATTGATTTATGGCCCTTGTCATCTCTGTAAGATCTCACATGTAAACTTTCCTGTGCTCTTTGTGTATGTTTCACTGTTGAAAACTGCCCGAATCATGATTGTATTGTTCTCACCAAACGGTTCTTTCACACCTCCGCCAAGTATGACACATTATCCGCATTATTCTTTTATCATTATTCTTTTGTTTTTATTCCACCTTTATTAGCCTTGATTGTGGTTTTTCAGGCTTTACAAAGCAACAAAGCAGCGATCTCACTTCAGTCTCTCTTTGCATTTAGCCCTTATTTATCAAAAGTCTTACTATAAAAATACAACAAAACATTTTCTTACGACCTTACGTGAATTATTGAGACAAAAATGCATTATGAAGAAGAAAAGCACCTGCTATTAGTAGCATTGGTGCTAACGTTAGCATCAAGCTACATCTGACAATTTATGAAATTATTAGTACACTTTTACTCAAAACTCACTTTAAACCCCGATCGAGTGTTTATAATAACTTCCTTTAGCGATCAGGGGTGGAATTTGGTCGTTTACTGTTGTAAAAATATGTTATTTGTAGCCTTTTTCATCGCTGCACAAGTTAGCATTTCCGATGTACATTTTCGATTTTTTTTTTTATAAAAACGCCCCAGATCTCAAGAAATTCTCATACCAAGCTTTACTATCGTAATCGCGGGTTTATTATTCGGATATTTTGTGTGTACAGAGGTGTTTCAGTGTTGTTTTGGCCAGATAACTACCAGGAAGTGTGCAGGAAGCATGTGACACGATGGGGCGGTGTCCAGATATGAAACTGTAAGATTGACGTTTGAAAGACCCAATCAGAGTCTGAGTCACACACCGCACGAGCTGTGACTACTGCACGCACACAGAGATCGCTGGGAGAGGCTGTTTATCATCTGATCGCGTAAATCCGTGGAAAATGAATAGAAATGACGATTCTGTCTGAAGAAATATGAAGTAAACATCAGTAAATATATCCATATATCTCAGCAGATATGCATATTTGGTCTGTAAATCCTTATTGACGCTGTTCAGTGAGTCTATGTGAACACAAATAAACCGCTCTTGACGTGACTGAATATGAGGGAGTTGTGAATTTCTATTCAAAATGTGGCATAATACGGATTTATTATTTTGCACTCCTGACATAAATCACTAAATATCTGTCACTGCAACAATGTTTTATCAAAATATTGGTCAAATATCGAAGCTTGAGTCTTTAAACTTTCCATTGATGCACAGTTTGTCCAGATGAAGTAAGACAGTGATGTTTAATGTGCTGTGAAAGTGAAACAATAATAAACTGGGGCCGTCAGCGATGTTTGCACGCAAAGGGGTTAAAGAAGGTGGAACTCCAGAGCTCATCGTAGATTATCGTGCTATAGAATGTTCTGGGTGGCTGCCAAGATGTTGTAAGGTGGTTTCAAGGAAGTTCCCTAAAAACTTCATTAGATATGGTTGCAAGTTCTATTGAACTCTCTTGGTGATGAAGGAACTTGCGGCCATAGGTGCTTTTGGGAAACACACTCTTGGGTGGTTGTTAAGACATTGCTAGTTTGGTCTAGGTGGTTATTAAAATGTTTGTAGGTGGTTGATATGGCACTGGCAGGTGGTTTCTAAGGGTTTCAGGGGCCAGTTGCATAAACATAGCCATTATGTTAAGACTGTGTCTTAGGAACTAGTTTGTCCTACTAGCTGTTAGTCAGGAGGTAATCAGTCTTACTTTTCAGAGTCTTACCTTTTTCTAACTGAATTAAAAAAGTTACAACCAGTATTAAACAATAAAAAAAGATGACTACATTTTTAAGACTAGTCTAAGCTGTTTATGTATCTCGCACCTGGATGGTTGATAAAATTTTGCTAGATACTGCAGCTGCTGTGCTGTTCTGGGGTGCGTGTCCCAAAAGCATTGTTAGCTAATTATGGTCATTAGTTCCACTACACCTTCATTCCATTTGACACTCTAACTCTAGCACTCTATTCTGATTCTATTTTATATATTTGTTGACCCTATAACACTTGAACTCTCGATTAATTTCCTAACTGCTTGTTTTCTTTAAAAAAGGCCTCTAACACTAGCTTTCACGTTGGCCTCAATTACGGAGATGCACTTTCTTATTGTATGTATGGTGCACAGGTGAAAAAGAGAAGAAGGTAAAGCTGGTGAGCTGTTCTGAACCACTGTAACAAACTATGATTTGGCCAGATTTAGTTTGAAATTACATAACACTTCATTGGTTTCACTTGAAGTTTTTTGGGGCCTTATGGATTTTCTGGCCCCTAGTTCAATGTAAAATAATGATTATACTTCGGGCAGTGATGATTGTGTGCTTAGAGAGCTGTCTTTATGTATTTGTGCATGTCAGAGTTGCAGACCTTTGATAAAGATATGATTTGTTGAATTGAAGACTGACAGCTTAAAATCTGAAATGGCATTAAGCATTTTGTTCTCCACAAGATGGAAATACTAATGAAGACATGGACAGATCACAATTCATTTCTAATTGGCATATGTCAGTAGGTCAGCATTACTGACAGCATCACAAGGGCCTGACATCAATAACACTCGACTGATGAGAACTGCCGTTTTCATGTATATACGGCTTACTAGGATTCAGTCTGAGAGCGGAGCGCTCTCTGTTCCATGACTGATTGGGCTCAGGAGATCAAGAGCACACTAGCAACTCTACCATGGAAAATATTTGGAAAATCTCCTTCCTCCATTGCTCATACTCCTCTGTTCAAAAATTTATGACAAAAGGTGTTGCTAGATGGAGAAATGAGAGCGCTTGAAATCTCCTTTCCTTCCAGGTTGAGCTTTAATCACAAAAATATCCTCTAAAAAGCGCACAGCAGCCATTGCGTCCTATTAAAAAGGCTGTCTTGCAGGCCAAGGTGATGAAACACCAAGCTGCAGACAACGCGAAAAATAATGTGAATAAACTGAATAAAGTGGAAAGTTTCATTGTCTTCTAGTTACATTCCATGTGGTTTCTCATTAACCACGACTGGCCCTGGATTACGGGATGTCTTATTAAGCGGTGAGCAAAGTCAATCGGTGAAAACAAAGAATGGACAGGAGCAGTGAGCCGCACAATGTAAACAAAGATAATGGCTCCGTTTCAACCCTAGCCTGGCTGTCTACCGCCTACGTTACAGCTGCCTTCAACATTAACAGCCTAACTGAAATGTAACCTCAAAAAGATTTGCAATGCTCAACCTAGGCAGCAACTCGCTATTTTTTAGTGCAAAATAAGATTATAATAGATGTTTAAACAAGAAATCTAAAATATATATTCAATATTAAGTATACAAACTTCAAAACATATCCTGCAGCGCATATTTGTTTTTGCAGGGTCCAAAATCATTTCATATGCTTTTGTGTGACTGTACCTTTAAACCTCACCATTTGATCTCCATTTAACCTCACTGCTGTCTGGGATAGAGATAATAAAGATATCTCATTTGAGATATTTTCTGTCCTTCGGCCTAACTCCCAGACTAAATCTTCTGAGTTTCTTCTTTGCAAAGAGTGTCTTTGGAGCAAACTATGCGCAAAAACTGCTAAAAGGAGATTAGACGTTTAAGATGAAGGAGAGGAAAATGAAATCGAATCCACTGAGGCTGCTATCCTTAAAAGTGTTTTGTTCTCAATAAAACTAATGTGTCTGAATGTATGGGACCACACTAATGAGTTTATTCCAGCCATAAATCCATAAGTTATGCATTTAGGATTAAAGTAATAAAGTGTATATTTTAAAGGTCCTTTTTATGATATTCACCAGGGTATATACAGCAATCCTTAAGTTAAATTTACTACTTTTTAATACCTTTTTCACTACCTTCAGAATATTTTTTAAAACCATCACGACACTGAATTGCAAGTGTTAATCAGCGACCTTTCTATTATTTACACAGATTTTGACATATATAACATACAAAAAATAATAGATTTAGAGACTGATGTTGACAGCATATTGCACATTTATTTCACTTAGTAAATAAAAATAAAACAAATACCATAAAATGCGCAATGGAGAAAATGGATAGACCGAACAATAAGCCTGCCTGTTAGTGTTGTCACGGTACCAATATTTCAGTATTCGGTACCGATACCAGTGAAAATCCACGGTTCTCGGTACCAATTTTGGTTCCAAAGCAAAACACAAAAATTTGCTAATAAAAAAAAAATAACTTTTTAGCACTAAAAATAAAACCAATGCCATTCTTTATACTTATTTAGAATTGTGTTTAAAGTTTTTCTACAAGTTATATAATTATGAAAAACAGTAAACAAGTTTCACCCAAATTTAATTTGTCTTTTAATTTATCAAATTTAAACACATTTTATGTTTGGTAAATAAAGGGGATTTGCTATTAAAATTAAAACATGGGAGAAATATATAGATTTTTTTTTTTTTTTTTAAATAAAGTTTTTTATTTTTTTGCAACAGTGGTAGCAGTATCACATACGTTTTACTAAATAATAGTAATATTTCTAGCACAATGCCCTTATGTAAAAATTTTCTTTTAGGCCTAATGAATGCATATTTGTCATTTTGAAATTTCTATTTGCCCATTAGCTCCGCCCACTACCGGAGAAACCGGTATGTCTTCTGCTTTTTCGAAAATGAATATGAATAATTCTAAATTAACTCGATTATTTTGACAGGAGAAGACAACAGATGCTGAAATTAATGCAAGCGACATGCGCTTCAGTCTATGTAGTAAATAAACCTGCACGTCTCTGCCATTCATTAATTCACACAGAGACGCGCAGAACACGGATTCATATTTCAAACAACTTTTGCGGCTTAACATTTACAGATACTGGTCCATATGGAGATTTGATTTCATTAATTTATGCTTTCACAAATTCCATGATTGTCCATATTAAAATGTAAGTTTCATTTACATGACTGGATTTTGAGATTCTGTACTCGTTTTCTGCTTCGCGGAAATCATAGCGCTGTATGCGTCAAGAACCGGGTTTGAACGGGACCTCGGTACTACCGGTCGTTAACCCAGCTATTAGAAAACTTGCATTTGTCCATGAAGACGACGATGGTTGTCCAATCGTTGAAGATATGCCTTGAAGCAAGTCTAAAATAAAACGTAAGCCAGCCACTTCTGTTGAGCGCGCAGTGTTCTGAGATGATGCCGAACGACCACTGAATATGACGTCAGCATCAAACATACAGTGAGACGGAGACGGAAGATCTTTGATTATGTGCCCAGATATGCTAAAGCCCATATAAACGAACTAACACGAACGCAGATAGAATTTCAATCAGAATAAGACACCTGATAGTCTGGAAAAAATAATACCTAATTTGGAACAAAATAATACCTCTGAGACCACATTTAACACTTTTAATGGCCTTAAATTTGACCATTTTGATTTATCACTTTTTAATACTTTTTAAAACCCCGCGGACACCCTGTTCACCCTATTACTCACTGTCTGAAATGAAACAGACTTTGCTTTTTCCCACATATATGGAGATCAGAGAGCAGGGGTTGCAGTATACGAATGAACCTTGGGGCGTCATTCGAGACAGAGAAGCACTTCTGGAAAAACAACAACATAGGTCACGAAAACAAACCATTAGTCATTTTATCAAACTTCCTTTATCTTCTGATTTCAAACATTTCACAGGAACCAAATATTAATGCTCCCAGTTGGGATCACTTACAAACACACACAAGCCATAGTGAGCTTCCATGCTGTCTACCAAGGCCACATCCTAACTGTTATCTAACATCAGATTAGAACTGATATCAAAGCTTGATGTTAGCATGTTGCCAAGCTAACAACACAATATTCTAGTTAGCTCTAAATAGTCCATTTTAAATTGGATTGCGCTATTATCAGAGTTTACATTGGCACTGAAAGAAAGTACAATTATAATCTCCAAGGACATTTTTCATCCTGATGTATTCTGGGATTGCCTTTCCTTCCCCCTCACAACAACATCTCTTCTCTAGTGATGTGGGCACCGGGCTGGGCAATATGATTGAAATTTTTAAAAACTCCAGAAACTTTTCACATAAGATCATTCCAATTCAATGATTCAATCATTGCAAATCACAATTCAATGATTCAATCAATTCCCAGTAGACAAAATCAACTTTTTTTTGTTCCAAACTCAGTTTTACTCTGTCATTTCAATTGGAATTCATGTGATTGGGAATTTCACGTGAGGACAAAAGATTTCCTCATGCAGATTTTGCAATGTTTCAAGATTTCTAGCAGGTTATGTGGATAGGCTGCACTCAGAAAGCTGCTTGGTTTGAAAGTGATTTCTGTCTGAGCTGTGCTTCCTACATCGATATACTATTGACAGTAAGTAATGAACCATTTTAGCTGCAAAATTCCACTAAAATCTTATAAATGTAATGAGTTTTTTCAAAGGGGTCTTATGATGCAATTTCAAATTTTCCTTTCTCTTTGAAGTGTTAATAGCTCTTGTCTTGATGAATAAAGAAGATCTGTAAAGTTGCAAAGAATAAAGTCTCAAATTCTCATGTTTTTTGTAAAATTCTTTATATATGATGCTTGGAGCTGATCCGTGCTAGTCGCTGAGAAAATACATCAACTTTGCACTGTTGATCGCCGGATCGGCTTTCACCGTGGACAAAGTGGAGTCCAGCCCGGGGTCATCACATGTGGTTGCCCCAAGCCTGCTGGCCAGTCCTGCATAGAATCCGCCGGTCACGCTGTTCTCAAGCCTGCCTGCCTCTGTTCATTCAAGCTCACTCAAGGTCGGTATCGTTAAGGTTTTGGATGGGTATCGTTAAGGTTTTAACGGTATTACTACTCTTACCGATACTGCTTAATAGTCCGGTACTTTAACAATATTCTTATCGGTACTTTGTGATGTGTTAGGCAGTTGAAAACTTTGCATTTCTCTGTCTGCACATAATGCACTTTTGAAAGATGCTTTGACAGATTGCTTGTATTTCTGCCCCTTAGATGCAAAAATTGTATTACACTTATGACAACCAGCGTTGTTAAGCGGGAGTTTTCATACTGTAAGGGGCCGTTCACATATCATGTCTAAAAACACGTGGAAAACGCTAGGCACACCGCTTTCAGATTTTTTTTCCCAAAGCCTTCGGGCACTTGAGCTCCTGAGGAGTCTGCCGTTGCTAAGCAACCATGACCTGCTCTCTCCATGAAGATGCGGAAATTTCAACAATGGATAAATGGATTTGCAGCACTAAAAACTGCTTGCAGTAGCTCTGCTACTAAATTAATTTAAAATACACATACAGCTATTATCAGCGGTTCCTTCATCTTGGCTGAGCTTTCAATGCTGTTATGGAAAAGGTGAGGAAGCTACATGACCCGCGGTGCGCTTGCGGCATTCTGAAAAGTTGAGATGTTTTTAACTCAATGCAGTGCGGACGCGCTTGGAAAAAACGAGCTTGTTGTACTGTGTGCGCGTCGCAACCACGTCCCTTCCATTATGAGTGCGCATACCGCGCGCCTACATTTGAAATAACGAACTTGAGGGTGCAAAAGACGAGATATGTGAACGGCCCCTTATGCGTGTGTGTGCACCGCGCATGTTCTTGTTTTGTGTGTGTGACTGACAGACAGCCTCCGCAGCGCTCATGAGAGATCTCGCAGATCTCACAGACAAATATGTCTTAATATGATCGCACATTAGAAATGATTGGTGAGATAAAATGAGCACAATAACATTATTAAGCAAAAATACATAGTACATTATTTTTTTCCCCCTGCAGTACAAAAAGCAGAACCGATAGCATCAGATCTTACTGATACTACAGTCTTTCATAATTTAGTCCCGGGGCCAGTTTAATACCGGGTTTCGGTATTCAGAAGGCGGGGCATAGAAGAGAAACAATAATGTACAGTATGTGAAAAAGAATGTATTTTCTTAACCTTAAATGCATAAATCCATTTCATTACACCAAATACACCCAAAAAAAAAATATATATATATATATTTTTAACAGCATCATATGACCCCTTTAAGAGGTATCATGATCTTGCTGTCTATTTTTTGGAACATGTTTGAGTTGTGAGTGCGCTTATCTACCTTATGTTGTCTTGGTTGGAAAAGGAAGAATGAGAGATGGAACAACATTTGTTTCTCATTTCAAACGAAATCCACTAGGAAGAGGTTCACCCATGCAGATTTTGCATCGACTTGGTGACATGAATTGATGAACCTTTTTGCCCAGAAAAATTTGCTAATCTGACCACATTTGTGGACTTTAGACAAAACAGAGTGTCTTCAGAACGTAATGTTGCTGTCTTGGTAGGAAGCAGGGGCTTCAGTGCACAAAAATGTTCTTTGGGGGGGGCCCCGACTGAGACTCTTCATAGCAAATCTGTACAATGGCTCCAGAATCGCTAGCGATACGACACAGGTAAGAAAATATATAATGAAAGGTTCGACTAATTAAAAAAACGTATGGCCTGATTTTGTATTTGTCTGAAACCAAATGTTGCTACAGACTGCATGCATCCCTGATGTATTATTCTTGCCATTTAGTTAGGTAGTTTAAAGGTTTAAATGAGCAGCTGGTAACTGTGTGATAATCACACACATCATTAAAGCACCATTTAAGTGAGCTATTAAGCATTTTGGATTATTCTCACGTCTTTGTGGGCAGGTTTTAAGGACATTTGTCTAAATGAGGCTGCATATTGCTGGAAGTGTTTGCTGTTTTAACATTTGATTTAACAGGAAGGACAATAATGACGCAAAGAGAAGAAGGCCCTAGGGCTGCCCACACCGATGACTTCATGCAAACTACTGAACCTTCGGTGTCAATCTACTGCGTAAGAGTTCATATTCCCAGTAATGTACATCATATTACTGGAACTGTACATGATATCCGCCGGATGTCACTGAAAATCGCGACGAGTGACCACACACGTCAAACATGTTTACCGTACCGTCTCTTCTGCTCTGAGACACACACACTCCCACAGAAGCCATACACAATGTTCGACCAAGTCTAGCGTGCCACGTGGTTATGGTTTGTGGCTGGTTTTACCATGATCCTTGCCATGATCTACACTGAAAAACTGTTGCAAGAACAATTTGCACTCAGAAATTGCTAGTACAGTAAATTAATCAAATAATTACAAATAAATAGGAAGTAGCACAATGAACTGAAGGTGAAATTCTGAAGTAGAAAGACTGAAATAGTGTTTTTCATAAAAAAACGTGACAGTAATCTTCAAAGTGTTCTTGTCTACTTTAGTACGCTGATTAAAATTACACAGCTCTAGGGCCACTTCATTCTGTTTAATCCCTCTTGTATAATGACCAACTGTATAACTGACTGTTTGATTTCCTGTACTGATCTGTTTTTACTTAAAATAGCATTTTTTTATTTGGTAAAGTAGCTGTCAAAGAAAGATAACGCACAGTTAACTGGTCATTACCACAAAATAAACCCCAACAGGGTGATTAAACATTATTTATCTGAGAGATTCATTCTTGCTCCGTCTTGCTGTTTTACCAATCAGAGGGGAAAAAACAGGCTTTGTTTGTTTACTTGCTTTCTCATTATCAGCTCAGCTAATCTTGAGGATTTTATGGGCTGCTAATTTGAAAACGAAAACAACAACCACAATACTTTCTTCAAACCTCAATATAAGCAGGGCACCACAACAGTGCTTTTTTGTTAGGGATAGTCCCCTAAAAAGCACTGTGGTACCATATTGCAGTACCTAATAATCAGATGATCATGGTATGGTATGTTGATATGCAGTGGCCTCAAAATCTTTTTGAATACTTAAGTTACAATTGTACAATTGTGGTACAGAACCCAGCCAAGAAAGCATTGATGGCGTGGTGAACAAAAAACTTACCAGCCGCCTTCTCTCCTCTTCCATGGTGCTCAGCAACTGGGAAAACTCTTTGAAGGATTGAGCTGGAGAAGAAAAATAGAGTTATTAATCCATTTGCATTTGCTGGTTAAAGTTCAGACTTATAATAATAACTTGATTCACGAGGGTCAATAGAACTGCAGTTAAGTAAATACTGTTAGCATTGATTTGTTGCCACAGCTACTTATATAAATGATTCAGCATTTAATAAGAATGCAGCATGAGCAATGGACTTTATTCTTTGAATTTAAATCATTATGGAACAAGTAAAAAAGACTTTCCTCCACTTTTTGGTCACCTAAAAGGTAAGAAATATCCATGTACAGTCATTTATCCACAACAAACAGAGCACTTTAGCAGGCTTTTAGGTGCTGCTGATAGGCTTCAGGTGTTTAATGTAAAATGAAAATTCAGTATATTTCAGGCTACATACTTTTACACTACTTGTCATTCAAGATAATCCGCTGAAAATACCATGTGAATAATCAGTCTGGAGCAGCAGGATAATGATATAATGACAATGCATAACATAGAATAAGTTAGGGGCTGTGGGGATGAATAAACAACAACATAGATACCCTGAAGCACTGTATTAT
Source organism: Carassius gibelio (assembly GCF_023724105.1). Taxonomy (NCBI): domain Eukaryota; kingdom Metazoa; phylum Chordata; class Actinopteri; order Cypriniformes; family Cyprinidae; genus Carassius; species Carassius gibelio. The sequence goes on along the minus strand of NC_068413.1, from coordinate 22,213,023 downwards.
GAACTACATGTGAAACTGCTAAAACATATTGAAATAAATTGGATTTGACAATCACACTAACCCACATTGTGATATTATTTTATGTTAATATAGGGTATATAATGCAGTCCTAAGTTCAAGAGCCTCAAAAAAGGGAACTGGTAAACAATGAAATATTTACCATTAAATGTGTCAGAATATGGCAATCAATAATTGGCTGTCAGTGGAGAAAGATGTATTTTGCTGTCAGATGGTGTAGTTAAGGCTTCTACCAGTAGGGGCTCACAAACGAAACCTGACCCAAGGGTCAACCGCTGCACTGAAGAAGGTTCAATCCCAACTAGGGCAACCTGTGACCTGGAAATTACTTTAATTCCCACAATCCCTGCTAAGTCCTTGAGCTAAGTACTTAACTCAAAGGTTACACCAGAGGGACCTACAATTGGGCCAGCAATTAGTGTAATACGAGCTACTTGGAATTAAAAAAAAAAAAGGAAGAGGAAAGACACAGCAGTAATCAGGTGTGAAAGTGAACAGGTAACCTTGATTCTAACTTGCACATACACAAAATTCACAATTCATTCAAGAAAAGTGAAAAAGTTCAACCAATGGATGTTTGGAAATAGACTTTAATGAAGTTATCCATCTATCATTCCCTCAACTCTGAATGTTAAAGCTGTAATTTACACAAAAATAAAACTCTGTAACATAGTGCTCAACTTATGAACTCCTTTTATGGTGTTTTTTGTTGTCGTCATGTAGGTGTACCATGCTGACCAGCCAATACCTTGACCCCTTCTCAACATATTAGTGAATGAAGTGTTCTTGAGTTTGAATACCAAGATCATAGCGTTTAGTGCTTCAATATAAAACCCACCACCATCTAGTGACAGCAAGGACGGCACTAACCTCTTTCTCTTGCTGTAACAAAATGGCAGCTTGTGATTGCTCAGAATGGTGTCTGCGGATGAGGGACAGCTGCTGTCTCTACCTGGATGGACTTTATCTTTTTACGTTTGAGCTTGGACACTTGGTCAAGTTCAGCTTGCCAACTCTATAAACACAATTATCAAACCATCGCTCCAGATACCTGCAGCTTGTCCTCTCTCTTTGTGTCCATTTACGCTTCTTGGCTTTTAGCAGCTATGGACAGCTGAACGCAAGACTCCCAGAAGACTCCGAAAACACCACGGATGCCAGACATGCACACAACACACTCACTGTTAGGGCTGGACAATATTATTTTTTCAAGCCATCATGATAACTTCTCTTGATTATTAATTAAAGAGGATTTATTAAATGTAATATACAAAAAAATTGTATAAATGAAAAATGTTAAAATAGATGACAGTAATATTTACCTACATATTATATGATTTTAATACATAGAAAAAGCCACACATGATTTAGCACAACAATGTAAACAAATCTAGTCAATGAAATAGACAATGTGATCTGATTCACAGAAATGAACCAAACACACCAACTTTAAAAACAGGGAATGATCGTGAAACCTTTTTAATGAAACTGTCTTTAGGGACCTTAATGGCCAATTAAAAAGTTCCTTAGACATGGCAACATTAACCATTATGACTGATTTATTAATGATACCGATGGCTAGGTTGGACCACACTGGTAAATATCGATTAATTAACCGATAGCTTTTAAAATGGATACTGAACAAAAACTAAAATAGTGCTCATAAAAATAAAAATAATAAATAAAAAAACTACTGAAACACACTAATAGTAGTAGTAATAATAAAAGTAATAATAATAATAATAATAATAACAGTAATAGTAATAGTTAATGTTGAAATTACCACACTCTAGTAGTGCCCTATGAAATCAGTAAAAACCATTTCCTAAATACCATTTTATTTCCATATTCCGTAATTTAATTTTCTGGATTCTGTTTTTTCCATTAAAAATTTTCTCCACTCATTTTTACTAGTTAAATAAAAGTTTATTAATCATAAAGCAAGTCTTATAAATTAAAATCATGAAATTATACATTTTCACATCAGTTTAATGCTTTATTAGGGCCCTATGAAATCTTTTATTTTTTCTCACCATATTTTTTTTTGTTACCAAATTCTGTTTAAGCATGTCTAATTATTTTAACACATAAAACAACTTAATTAATTTATTTCTTTTCTCAAAGAAGCCTGATTTTCCCCCCTCAAAAATTATGTTTATTTACATTTTTATCGTTATCAAATCAAGGCATGAAATTTTTTTTTGGCAAACAAATGGGATTTACTATTAAAATTAAAATATGGAAGAAATGTTGTGTGATTATTCCTTAAAAAATAAAGAAATAATTTTAGTAGTAGAAGTAGGCTATGTACATTCTACTGAAAAATAGAATTCAAAACCCCAGACTTTTATTTTGACAGGTTATCTTTACAATTTTGTGCATATGATATAACTGTTTGCTCAAATCAAACAGTCAGATGCTCAGATGACTCTCAGAACAGTTCTGGAGATGTTCTTCATGTGTTTTCATCCTCATTTAGTGAGAAAACAGACGTTGAAATCACCGCAAGCGTCAGATGCGTTAAACTGTGAAATCTGTTTTTATGAATGGATTACGCGATTCCATGTATTCCGCATTGTGAAAAACACAGGTCCCTACATTTATACCATCACAATGTATACTCAAACTTTAACTGCTTCTATTCTTGAACGCTCAAGTGATTATATAATCAAAATAAAAGAAAAGCACTGAGTCTATGAGAACTCACCGGTATCACACAAACTCCGGATGTGCCATGTTCAACTCAAGGAGCAGTCTAAAACAGTTTATTTATTCACCAAACGGACACAAGTTTACTTCAAGAATGAACAATGAGGCATATATGAGTTTGAAGTTCAGTGTTTCTTGCTCTGTTCAGCGTGCAGCATCTAAACAATCAGAATGTGCTGTCAGTGATTTCAACCACTAGAAGCTTCTTTCAGACTGTAAATGAAAATAATGAAAATAATGAAAACAGACCCTTCTCAGTCACTCCAGCAATGGATGCATCCTGGAAAATTATCTGCATGGATTTTTGCAGATAACCGGTTCTTCCAGTAATCAACTATCGGTGCCGATTTATCGGCAAAACCGATACATCGGTCGCCTCTAGTAATTACCAATACTTCTGGTGACAAAATTAGCCCCAGTGTGATCCTACATTTACATTTTTATTTTTATGAAAATTGAAAAAAAAGATAAGAAGATGAGAACAGAAAATGAGAAGGAGAGAGTGAGAGAGATTTAATGTGGAAGATAAGAGCAGAAGCTGTGGATAAATGTCTCTGTTGAACTATATGAGGTACTTAAGGCAGGATGTAGCGGCTAAAAGGGGTTAGAGCAGATGTATCATTCACAGGTTAATAGAGAGAATGACAGAAGTGATGAGTCATTCTGTGAAATGGGCTTTTGGCTCAGGACAGAAGAGATCTGACATACATACACATTTGAGAAGGACTGATGAGAGAGGCAGACAAGGAATCGCCCTCTCATTTAAAAACCACTAATGTACTATCCATAAATCAAGACCAGTCGCACACGACTGTGCTTCAACAAGAAATTGCTTTAAAACCTCACTTGATAAGTATTTTTACTTGCAATATTTTCTATTGAAACAGGAAGCTTAGACAAGATGGGTCTATCTTTTTTATTTATTTATTTTTTAATAGCTACGCTATACTTACATCATAACCATGTTTTTTGTACATTCATTTATTAAAAAGTTAAAAGTAAAAATAATACATGAAGGACTTGAACACATAATTTCTACAATGTGCAGATTTATTATTTTTATATTAATAATTATTTTGATATAAAACATGGTGAAACCAACATGCAAGGTCAATAATTCAAGGAGCATGTAAAATTTATATATTACTATATATAGATGTTTTACATTAAAAAATTAAATCTAAAAAATATTAATTATTCAATAATCTGTGTAAAATGTGGTATAATTTTTCGCTTAAGCGTTACACCAAATAAAATTTTTATATTCAATATATAAAATTCTATTAATTCTATGGAATAAATGTATATTTAATATATATTTAAAAAATAACTTTTTATATTAAACATATATATTTAAAAACATTCTTAAAAATAGTGAATAATGTAATAATAAAAATAATGAATAAAAGCAATGTATAGTAATGGATGGTTACACGACATGACATTTTTAGGCCATGTCCACACTAAAACGTTTTCGTTTTAAAAAAGCATCTTTTTCTCTCCGTTTTGGCCTTCCATCCAAACTGAAACAGCGTTTTTAATCAAGGAAACTGAGATTTTTGAAAATGTTCCCCAAAGTGGATAAATTTGAAAACACTGTTTTTGCGTTGTAGTGTGGACTGTTAAAACGGAGGCTTTTGAAAATTATGAAGCAATTTTAGTCATGTGACACATATTATACCAATAGATATATTTGTATTTATACTGGGATTGTGCACGTTATGCGCTATGCACTTTCACAATATTGCTATAGATATGTTACTTTGTACGTACACTCTTCATATCACAGTCCCGCAAAGGTGAAAGCAAATTACTCACGATCGCTATTTGCAGCAAAACATGAGGGCATTTGCGTTATAGATCAGATATACAATCGTGAGTGTGTGTGACCTGGATGCATCAGTGAATGGTGAGTTATTTTCACAAATAAATTTTCCTGTCAGAAAAACTGCATGAAAACGTCTTATGTCTGTTTCTGTGTTCTGTTTTCAAATGTATCCAGATTAATGTAGACGTTAGTGCTGTCAAATGATTAATCGTGATTAATCGCATCCAAAATAAAAGTTTTTGTTTACATGATATATGTGTGTGTGCTGTGTAAATTTATTATGCATATATAAAGATCCACACATACAGCATATATTTTGAAAGTATTTACATGGATGTATGTGACATGTATATATTTATATTAATATAAATTAAATCATACATAAATATATTTAATATATAAACAACATATTTTTCTTAAATATATACATGCATGTTTGTGTCTTTATATACACATAATAAATATCCACAGCACACACACATATATCACGTAAACAAAAACGTTTATTTTGGATGTGATTAATCACGATTAACGTATTTTTCGGACTATAAGTCACACCCAAGTATAAGTCGCATCAGTCCAAAAATACATCATGACGAGGAAAAAAACATATATAATTTGCACTGGACTATAAGTCGCATTTGTTTAGAACCAAGAGAAAACATTACCGTCTACAGCCGCGAGGGCGTTCTATGTTTTCAGTGGGAGACTACAGGAGCACTGAGCAGCATAGTGTGCCCTCTCGCGGCTGTAGATGGTAATGTTTTCTCTTGGTTCATTTCTCTCAATTCATGTCAAATTAATTTTGATAAATAAGTCGCACCTGACTATAAGTCGCAAGACCAGCTAAACTATGAAAAAAAAATGTGACTTATAGTCCGGAAAATATGGTAATCATTTGACAGCACTGGTAGACGTAGTCTTAGATCACTTTTATACAATTTCCTACAATGTCGTTCTACAAACTGACGTCATGACAAAACATCTGTTGAGATAATGGGAAAGTCAGAGCCATGAAGATCAACAAAGAGAGAAAAGGACAGAAAGCATGAGCGGCACCAGCCATCTGCCCATCACGGTTGAAGTGAAACAGTCTTGTACTTTTAGGACAATTAATATTTCTATAGCTACATCAATCTTTCTGTGAGATTGATTTCAGGATAACTGGTGTGGATTGTGAATGTCACAGCAGGAAGTCATGGAATGAAATCGATAGGAGGTCAGGTGACCCTGTCTGTAGTCCCAGACAGACTGCTGATGCGACGCAGACTGCTTGGAGCTTCAAAGTAGATTGCAGCTCAGCTACATCAAGATTCTGGTCCCACAGCACACGAGGGGTCCGGTCAAGTCACTCCGAAAGCTCACTTTCATCGATGACCAGATTGATTCCACAAGACAATTACATTTTTCTTCAGTGAGAGTAATCTTACCCTTTTAGGGCTGGGACACTATGAGAGCACAACAGAAATACCAGACACTTTGAAAACTTTCCATGAAGACTGATAGATGAGAACTTTTTTCTACTGGTCAACTGATATGGCGTTTTAATGGCTGAGGCAAAGAATAGCTTTGAATGATATGCTTCCTATTATTTGAATGGAGGGTATATGTTCTTTTGAGCACAACTCATATTGTACATTTCAAATTATGTGGCAGGACTTTTTGTATTTCTTTCAGTCTGCACAATGAACTCTTATGTAAAGTTATCCCCATAACACATATTTGAACCTTTTCCACCCAATATTTATCCTATGTAAGACCTATTTTGTTATTATTGTTGGTTATGCTTTGTTTATACTCCTTTCTGTGTTGAAGTAATGCAACTAATATACAATTCGAATACAATGTGTGTGTGTGTGTGTGTATACACATACATATATGGGCTATTCTACAGAATTTGTGCAAACTGCCGTTCCACAAGCAAACAACACATTAAAAAAGCATTCATTTATTCAAATCTTAGATGTTTATTAAGATCATTGTATTATCTATTGAAACCCAAAATAACATTTAAAATATTGCTAAGCTTAATATATATATAAAATCATACTCATCATTTATACTTTAAGTTGGAGGTGGCTGTCTGAACCCTAACAGTTTTGTACTGGATTTAGTACATGGTGAGTATATAGATCCCATCATTTTGAGGTAAATGTGTGCAAAATTCTGATAAATCAGTGTGTAACTTTAAGGAACGTCACTAGCAAACACTTTTTTTTCTGCAATGAACACTTTTTGGGGAGTTATTTCATGTGTACAACTGTTCAGAATTGTGCCACCTAACCATGTGCTGATTAGCATCTTTGACCTAGGTTCAAAGGTATCTACAACCGTCACCTACTGAAACAGTCACTCTTTGGTGGTGTTTCGGTAGTGACATCTGTTTTCGTAATTATTATTTTTTTTTTGGTGTTATTCCATAAAATTGACACTACTGAAAAAGTCACGTCATAAATAAGCAAAATTGTAATACAGTTATGTATTTTAGTATGTTTTAGTATGCAAGTTAAAATTCTGTAATGTTATCTGGTCACTACAAAACAATTAGTTTTCACTACCGAAAATGCTAAATATTTTATGATAGTTTTTAATTCAATGTATACTCAAACTATTGAATCCATAACTTTGAAATCAGTATGATCAACTTCTTGCCTTTTATACAATTTATTTTTTGAAAAAAAGTTTTATATAAAAAATTTGATTTATTAAATATATTTTAAATGCATATAATACATATTAAAATGTTTAATAATTTGTCCAAATTAATTAAACATTACACTACAACAATTAATATTTTGTCACACAATTTGTGTGAAAATCATGATGTCTATATTGAGACAAATAAATAAATAAATAATAATAATAATAAAATAATGATTTTTAATTTATCCAGAATCGTGAAGCTCTAATATATATTTGTGCTGTCAAAATTAGCGTCTTAATGCAAAGAGCGGATCATATGCACGAGTCGGCATTTATTTAAAACTACACAGCTTCAGCATGATTATGACCACTGTTTTTTTTTTTACTAAGCAATTCATATTGAATCTAGGGGGTAATCTATTAGACTGAAGCAGTCAAATGCAGCTTTACTGAGCTTAATGGCTCTGGCCTGAGCATTTATAACCAAAAGGCTATTGGCTATTTTAAAAAGGGGGCAGGGCTGTTTTGATATGACCTGCCCTCTCTTCCTGTTTCAGTTGAAATTACGTCACCACATAGAATAAGTCTGGCACTGCAGGGGACATTTAAGAATTAAAGTGGGTCAGAATGGGTAGAGATGCCTGTCAGATCCGTGTCATGTTCAGCATCGGAAGCTCTTAAAGGGACAGCAGACAAAAAAGAAAGAAAGAAAAAACCTAATAACGAGCTGCTGTGGTGTCTGTCAATCAAAGATAAAAAAAAAAAAAAAGGTTGTCATTCACTTAGCTTTATATATTTATTTAAATTTCATTTAGAATTTAGTGTTTGATAAATGTATGCAATTTCTGTATATTTCCTACTTGCAGAGGGGCACAGGTAAATATGACATTTATTATTTATGTGAAGATTGTATTTATGTGAAGATAAGTTCACTTAAATTAAATTAAGTTATTTCAAGTAGTCTAATAGATGTTTAAATTGATAGCTTTGTAATGTTGAATGTCTAATGAATGGCGAAGTCGTGGCCTAGTGGTTAGAGAGTTTGACTCCTAACCCTAGGGTTGTGGGTTTGAATCTTGGGCTGGCAATACCACGACTTAGGTGCCGTTGAGCAAGACATCGAACCCCCAACTGCTCCCCGAGTGCCGCAGCATAAATGGCTGCCGACTGCTCCGGGGGTGTGTTATCACTGCTCTTTGTGTGTACACTTTGGATGGGTTAAATGCAGAGCACGAATTCTGAGTATGTGTCACCATCTATCTATCTATCTATCTATCTATCTATCTATCTATCTATCTATCTATCTATCTATCTATCTATCTATCTATCTATCTATCTATCTATCTATCTATCTATCTATGTTGTTTCTACACCAAAAGTATTGTAGTGTCTGCCATTTTTGTTCACAGTATGGGAGTATCACTGAACAGACAGAACAAAATGCTGGGGTCAAAGAGATGGCATTAACATGCAGCCACAGGTTTCATCAACATTCACTTGTCCATGGAATACAAACCAAACCATCCACCACATTACACGTGCAAATCAATAGCCGTAGCCTTATTATTTCCTACCTATCAATGTTTCTGTCCATTAAAGTGGTCCATTAAAAAAACAGCCGTAAAGAAATCCCCGCTATGGCTGGCTCGCCCAACGTTTCTTTTAATCATACAAATAGGGGAAAAAAATCACCCCATTCCTATTTGGCAACCAGATGAGGATAGGAAAAAGCCAAATTGAACTACATTATGAGCCTGCTTTACCACACCTCAACACATTTAATTAGATTTTCCCCATCAGATTGCTTGGGAAAAGAAGAGGAAAGGTAGCAGGTTAAATGACAGGTTGTTTTTGCGACTGAGAGTACGAAAAGACTGGAAGCCAACTGTTCGATGCAGATGGTCTGAGTGTCAAGCCAGCACACAATGCACAGAGCAGGACAGGAAGATAATAAACAAAGTAATGACACATAAGGAGAGAACGCAGGAACGAGAGAAGGATAGAAAGAGATGAATGGCTGCAAAAAGAGAAGGAACAGAATGAGTGATCAACCCATCAGGGCGTATGAACTCTCAGCACATCTGCTCCGTGCCCACCGAGGGTGAGCCGTCTGCATTTTCCTTAATCTCTGACACCAATCACAATTAGTTACTCTGATCTCTTAAAGGGCTGAGCTGAGACCTTCTTGTCAGGAATGCAAGCAAATCAATGCAATACATTATGCATGCGGGGTAGGCAATCTCACTGAGACCTGCCTTGAGCTGTTGAGCTAAATCTGGACCGGGGCAGGATGCTTGCTTTCATACGGGACTGCCTTTACTAATCAAAGTGATGAATTGTAAGTCCTTCTGTGATTGCTCATATGCTAAAGATTTTAAACAATGGCCGAAAGGGAAAGAGTCAGAGTGGAAGAAAAAAGAGGCTAGAAATCCGTCTATGCTGCTCAACTCTGGGCGAGTCTTCCAAGGAAGTAATATGGAATTTCCAGGGATAGGTCTTGATTAAAATGACAATCCCAGCCATCTGAGACAGTCTGCGGGACATTCGGGATCAAGGAAGGAATCCAATCCTCAGAACATTAGGAGAACTTTCCATTAAGATGATCTTAGAATGGTTAAGCAGATCGTCTTTAATGGGTTTGAAGAACCATTTTATCGCTCAGATGTTGCTCTTTCATAGCTCAGGCGAGTTAATGGACTTCTTGGTTAGGAATCAACTTTCTCAGATGTTCTGCTAAAACTCCTTACGAGAAATAAAAGGACACAAATGAGACAACAGTTGACGCGGTGTGGATAGCACAGACGTTATAATTCAGTCTTAAAGGAGTATTTGTATTTGATGAGAAGGGTCTGAGCATCTGTTCATTTAATGTTCACAAGCATTAGAAAGGTTACTTTGGAAATGTAACAGGTTACAGATTACAAATTACCTTATTTGAAATGTAAAGTAGTGTAACTTTTTCAATTACTTGATGTAATTAATTACTTTTCTAAATTTCTTATATTATTCATTTTCAATCATTTAAACCAGGAAGGGCTAACCTTACAGTAGTACTCAACACTGATTACTGTAAGACGTTTTTGTAATCATTTACATTTTCATAAGTATCTGTAATTTAATTTTACTTTTTTTTTCTCAGTAAATATAAAAAGATTACAGTTAAATTGATTTCATAATTAAATTACATAACTCTGTTACATATAAGTAATTACTCCCCAACACTGAAGTTCACATAAACATCAGTGTTTATGTGAATACTTGCCAAGTTGGACAGTCTTTAACTAAATGAGTTTGAGTGGGAGATGTTTATTTATGTCTTTTTATATACATTTTATGCTGTTACTTTTTTCTATCTTTTCTCTGTTACACATGATATGCATTTGTCTGAACTCTGAAAAATTTCCAGTCCAAAATGTCAAGACTGACTAAAAGTCCACACAAGTCAGTCCAAATCCATGTTTCCGAACTCTGCTTTTCACAGCAGCCTTTTTACATGAATCGACTGTTTTGGATGTTAAGTTTGGGACTTTAAGGAGGGGCGAAAACACACCACTGTAATGGAAAGGAAAATAGTGTGGCACAGTAATCGATTTATCTTGATTATCATGTTTTCCCAATTGCTGGAAGCCAAAATTTCATCCAAACAAAAATTGTATTAATCGTACAGCCCTAGTTCGATGGATTTATGAGATTTCTTCAGAAGCTCCATGAGGTCTTTTTGTCTGGAGAATATTTAAACAGGAGAATTTGCTCTCCATTTATTTTAATTGCAGTCTAGGAGACAGAATTGAGATATTTGTGATTTTTCATATACACCTACAAGACTGAATCCACAAATTCCACAAATGAGCAGTTGATGCCACACTTACCAATGCTGACTTCATCATCCGTTTCTGCATCACCAATACAATCAAACTGGAACTCCTGTAATGACTGGGAGAATTTCTGCACGGCTGCAGAGAGGTCTAAAGAAAGAGAGAAAGAGAGAGATTTGAACCATGAAAGTGTACACATTCACATGTATCTCCTGTAGAACAGTTTAACAAAACTATTATGGCACGTAAAATATCTTAAGCTATGACATTCAATCAAAGACTTCAGAAACACATGAAAGCGGACTAAGAGTTGAAATCAAAGCCACTTGAGTCAAAGGTGTATCCTCTTTTCAACACAACGTTATCTGTAAAAAAAGGCAAATACATAATCTTCACTCCGTGCTGAGAATAATTGAGTTCTCATTCGGAGTGCTAAATGTACATTTCAGTCATCAAGAGTGGGTGGAAAGGACTTGAGCAGGAAATGCTAAGCAACTCAATCAAAAACAGTAATGAGACAGCAGAGAAAAGCCATTTCATCTTGCCTTAAAAGAGGTGATAGACCCAACTGCTCCTCCAAATACCAACAAAAGCTCTCTGACAAAGAAAACTCTGAAAAGGTTTTCTCATTACCTGCTTCTTAATCTTCTATTTGGAAAAACGCAGGATTGGAAAATGGCTCTCTCAAGCTTAAGAGCATAAGATTTGTCAAAAGAGCAATACGTAGGCATTCACAATGTGGCAGGGAGGAATACTAACGTTGCACTTATGACTGTTGTTTTGGTAAATTGTTCAGTGACCATCTATCAAGAAAGCACATGAGGATGAATTGTAATGCTTATAGACCAGCATTAATATACAAACTGAACGGTAATTCCTGAAAGATCAAAAGTTGATTCCATACAATTCACAATCCAATGGATGCTTTGCTGCTAATTTAAATGTTAAGTCTAATGACTCACTTTGGTCAAATCTATCAATAGCATTAAGACTGAACACTGATAAATAGCAGAGAGGATTTAAAAGAGAATACAAGCCAAGGTTATAGTTGAGGATATATTTCCTCGCAATGTGCACTTTAATTTTCTTTCATTTCTGCTTATTGTGCATCACCCAATTGCATCAAAAAATATGTGTATATTTTCTGCCCACTTTTTGACCTAACAAGGTCAAGAGCAAGCACAAATAACATTTATGTATTTTCTGTCTCTTTGAACCTCACATGTCAAACATACATACAGAATGCAGCATTCAGAGAGGATACATAGAACACTGCGATCTCACTTATAGTAAACACTGGAACATTCCACTTACAGGGTTCAATTCTAATGGCTACAGATTCTATGTGGTTAAATTATCCATGATTCCCAACTAAAGAAAACACTGCAGCAAAGGGCAACAGGATGTGATGTGATTTTTCCCACACTCCATTAAAAACAACAGCGCATCATCCACTGAGGTCACAACTATAGTCAGTTTTCATTGCACACAAAACAGTCCCAGAAAAAAAAAGTAGTGTTAAATATACACTAAAATAATTTCATAACCATTTTCCTGTCTTTTTTGGTATTTAGAATTAACTGCATCTTCTTCGTTTAAGATCTATCATGCACATTAAACTTATGATTGACTAGTGTAATCAGAAATGGTTGTAAATGAGTATTGACATCCCATCTAATTCTATGAGAATAAAAAAATCCATAACAAGAAGAATGCTGATGATGAACCAGCTGATGAACAATTGCACATTTAAAGCTTCGACATACTTGGCACTTATAATGAGCAAAATCATCATACATTGGTGTGGATGCTAATTTATTGTTATAGTTATCTTTATATTATTATTCTCGAAGTGATCGAGAATGACATTTAAATGCTACATCAATCCTACAATTGAAATGAATTTGAGGTTGAAATTTGATAACAGTATAAGAAAGCTAAATGAATAAACAATTAATATTTTGAATTAACCCTTTGGAGTCGAATAACGCATATACAGTATGAGTTATGAGGCATTTTCTCCTGATATACCCGAAAATAACCTAAATTACACTTTCAGTTTTGATCGTACAGATAAGAGCAATACATCAATCGAATCTGTAAAGGGTCTAATTTTTTTTTTGTATACAGACATAATAACAACAAAACTTTGTGCATTTATAAAATAAAAATAATCAAGGTGTGCTGTCTGTAGCCTTGATCTGCGCTGATCTTCATTTAGAAATGTGTCATTAAAAATAACTGTAACTCAGTGAATACTCAACAAAAAGACATGAGAGATATATCTATAGAAAGCTTGACATGTCTACTTTAAAATAAACAAGTGCTGCCGAAAAGAAATATTCTGTGGTAAAGTAATCCATATGAACACAATGCGATGTCCGTTTTTCACGTCTCCCTTCATTATCTCGAATGTGACCACGCCCCCGCACCAAACTCTCAATTCAGATTCTAATTTTTCACTGAAGCGCGCGGCTTGAATACGCCCACACAACAGAAAACAAAGCAGCGAGACGGTTCAAGTTTTTTTTTTTTTTTTTTTACTGTTTGCTTCGCGATAATTCACCCCAAAAAGATGCACTGTGGATTACCTTAGGTAAATGTGAAAATGAAGCGCTTTATTCAGCAGAGATCATAAACATGAGTAAGTTCCTTTTTTATTTATTTATATATACTTAGAATTTTTCCAAACTATAATTCCTGACTAAATGTATAATCAAATGAAACATTACGAAGTTTCAATAACAATATATACTACTATACCATTCAAAAGCTTGATATAAATAATATAAATGTAACAAATAAATGTAACTGTAACAAATGTAACAAAGAATTGTGTTCTTTTAATTTATCCCCCCCAAAAAACCTGAAAAACATTCTCAGCTCTTTTCAACATTAATAATAATAATAATAATTATAATAATAATAATAAATGTTTTTTTTTTTTTTTGAAAATCAGATTGCTAAAAGGATTTCTGAAGGATTGTGTGACTGGAGCAATGATGCAAAAAATTCAGCTTTGAAAGTCAGCTGTGATTCTTCCTAATTAACTGTTTAACTGCACTTGCAAGTGAATATTAAATTATGTTGTGAATATCATTGTGTAAATCACAATGATATTCATGATAGTTGACGCCTACTCGCATTTGAGTTTTACAAACAAAAAGTGACTTAGAAAATTTAAATCAATATATTGTATTCTGTGAATGAGTAAACAAGATGATTTTCACATCATTTAGAAAGAATAATTGTGGGCTACAAGATCCAGTTCTCAAAGTCCCGGGAACCAATGTACTGTATGTGTTTTATGGCCTTATTCAAGTGATTTAACATTTTTAGTTTTTCACTAACCACGCATAACTGTTTTGTTTTTCTCAAAATCACAATCATGTACATACATGCTGCTCACATATTATTATAGCCCAGTTTGTGCTGATTACAGTGAGATTAGCCTTTTCATTCCAATTCATTATCTTATGGGGTATGACCAATTCAAAATAAAATTCATGATTTGAAAGCGAGAGGATAATTCACCCCAAAACCAATCATTTACTAACCCTCAATTGGTTCCAAACCTGTATGAGTTGCTATCTTCTGCTGAACACAAAAAAATGGTACTTTGAGGTACATAGATCATCAAACAGTTACTGATCTCCTTTGATTCCCATGGTATGGAAAGAATACGTAAATAAATAAAAACATACTATGGAAGTCAATGGGGACCAGTTTTGCCCAAGCATGACAGCAACAAACTAAACACCTCATAACACCTTGGTAACTGCAGAGCAGCACCCTGGAAACCATGTACTACACAAGAAATTGCTCAAGTCTAGTCATAGCTTCTGAGATAAACACAGGAATTTAATACAGTATCAGGTTTTTATCTGTGGCCTTATGCTTCGCCCAAGCACTGAGAGCACATAACAAGGTTATCCACCGATGTGTTGAGTGAGCATGTATATCATATCATGCCAAGCACCAGCTCTGAGACTCCAGGGTGCTGGTCAATAATCTGTTTGAGATGCGAGTCTGCTCAGTCAAGCTGAACGTGCCCCATCAATAATGCAGCGCCCTTCACCTCTCATACCGACAGACAGAATCACCACCACAGTGCTGATCCACAACCACAGTACTTTCCTAAAACCTTCACTGAGAGCATTAATGTCTAATAGGCCTGGCTTTTCTGGCCGGAGAGGACACCTGCTGCTCTCCAATAGGAAACACATGGAAAACCGCACCTCTGCAACTGAGGTCTCCCTAGGAGGCTTTTTGCTTCCTTTTCCCTCCTGTATTAACTCAGCTCTCCAAACTGTCTCCTTATCTCTATAGATAATGCCTTGTAGATCTGCTGTCCATCTCCACAGAGCTGTCACTTTGAGCTGCGGTCTTTTCTTCCCCTCGCTTATTAAGAGTAGAACATGCCGTCCATCACTACATACCTTCAGGGAATCGCTGAACTGGGATTTGTTCTTGGCTCTGTTTCAAACCTGATTGAGCTGCCTCACTGCCTACTGTTTACATACAGTAAGCAGCAGCTTTCTAATTCAGCATTCTATTCTTAATTAGGAGTGCACAATAAATATCGGCCAATAATTAATGCGCATATAGTCAGTAAAGCCAGTTCTCTAATCAGCTGCAAATTTCATCAGGTGCATGATTTCACATAGAGCAGCTGTTACCACACAGAGCCGTTGTTAACTGACACGTTCCGCAAATCCATGTTCATTATCATTTGATCTATGTGAAATCACGCACCTGATGGAATTTACAGCTGCTTAGAGAGCCGTTTTTACTGACGAGATGCGCATTAATTATCGGCCGATATTTATCGTGCACCACTAGTCTTATTGGAATATGTAAAGAAACTGAAATGGAAACAACTTTGTTAATAGTTTTTCATGTGTATAGATTGAACGGTAATTACTTTACTGATATTTCTCTTAGATATTTAAGCCTTTTTTGGGGGAAATTGTATATCGGATCCGTATTTAAAAGATACCTACATGCAACGCTGCCTTAGAGTTTGACCCAAACTAGTAATGTTCTGTGGCGCATAATTTTGCTTGACCATTTTTAACAGCCTTTGTTTCAGAAGCACACTGTGATGCCTAAACATGTCCCCTAGGTAGGTGTCTCAATAGGTTTTGGAACACAGTTCTTGATTTAGACATCTGGTGTAATGAACTCACTGCCAAGAGTAACACTAGCTGTTCTCACCACTGCATGATGAGACATGTAAGAATGGGTACAAGGTTTTACACAGGGTTTTAATAATAAATCAGTAAGAATAAGATGAATTACTGGATTCAAAAAGGATGACAGAGCAGTGTGAGCTGTCACAAAGCATTACACAACCAAACTGAATAGCAAAAGCTGCAAGTGAACATAGAACTAGCTTGAACCATTCCCTATAACACACATACTAAGAGAAACTAGGTATCATTACCTCCCAAGTTTCAGGGATAGAACTGAAGTAAACATCCCCCTACAAGACAATACAAGCTCAAAGGGCAAAACTAGATAGTAGAGGAGCATGTTCAGAGGACATTTCTTAAAAGGTCACATACATCCACCCTGCCGCCTCTCAGAACTTGCAAGATTTATTTTCTTTTGCCGGTTACTTCATTTTCTCTCCCTTACATTCACTCTCATTTAACTTTAAAGAAATAGTTCACTCAAAACTAAAAAAAAAATCAGTCATTATTTACTCGCCCTCATGTCATTTGAAACTCATATGGTACTTTTTTTTGTAACAGAGAATTTTGGAAAAATATTCACTTGCTTATTTTTATACAATATTCATAGACTAGTCTTTCCAAAAATGAAGAAGAAGAAAAAAAGTGTTGGAAGAAACATGTAAAAAAAAAAAAAATTGATGGGCATTAATTAGATAATGTTTCAAGAAATGCTATGCCATTAATAACATGTTATTTGTGAAATAACAACATATCCAGTTACTTTGTCAACTATTTAACATTTTATAAAACAAAATAAATATATATTTACATTGATATTTAAAAAAAATATATGTTTGGAGAAATCAGGGTATATATAAGATGCACAAGTTTGTGTGTGTGTGAACATGATTAGCTTTGTGTTTTACCAGTCGTGGGGAAGTCGTGGCCTAGTGGTTAGAGAGTTTGACTCCTAACCCTAGGGTTGTGGGTTTGAATCTCGGGCTGGCAACACCATGACTTAGATGCCCTTGAGTAGGGGTGGGATGATACAGGTACCTCACGATTCAATTCTGTGGCGATATGTGGTCCACGATATGATAATATCACGATTCGCTATATTGAATATATTGGAAGAAATTTCATCAACGATATATCACGATATATGTGATTGAAAAGAAAAAGAAGGAATAAGGAAATAAGGAAATTTTATGCATTTATTAATGCCAACATTTCCAACATTGTGCAAAGAAATATGCATTTGCATAATAACTCATTGCCTCCTGGTCTTAAATGTAAACACTGTACATCTAGACAGATAAAAGTGCATGAACATTACAAAAAAACATGAACATTAACATGTGTAAACCATAATACTGAAACATAAGTAGTAAGTTACTGTAAACAGTGGACACATCAAGGCATATTCTTCTTGAGGAACACTAACTGATCAGCATTCTCTTTTTTTTCTGCAATTCTCTGTTGTTGTTAATTAACTTGTGTTCTTCACCGGCCGCTGTTTGCGCCACTTTACCCCTATTTACTCGAACAGCGCCCCCCCGCAAACAGAATGGTAGATATTGGGTAGTGACAGTGACACTGACAACGGGTAAATTAATCATTTTGTGTTGTAATAAAATATCGATATTGGGCGTTAGTGTATCGATTATTTATTGCGACAGAGAGCACAACAATATATTGCAATATCAATTTTTTTTCCCACCCCTACCCTTGAGCAAGGCATTGAACCCCCAACTGCTCCCTGGGCGCCGCAGCATAAATGGCTGCCCACTGCTCCGGGTGTGTGTTCAGTGTGTGTTCACTGCTCTGTGTGTGTGCACTTTGGATGGGTTAAATGCAGAGCACAAATTCTGAGTATGGGTCAATCACCATACTTGGCTGTATGTCACGTCACTTCTTCACTTCACTTACTTACTTAATGTATAAAAAAAAAAAAAAAAAAAAAAATAACACAATCGAGATAAAACTGAAGTAACTTAAAATTTTAGTTTCCATTTAATGTTACAGTGTAATGTATAGATCAATTAATTTAATTGTTTGATTTATTTTTATGCTTTTAATACTAGTTCATGATAATATTCCAGGTGAAGATGATATATTCATAATATCAATTTGTTTTGGGGACAGCACAAAATGTAAGTAAATTATTCAGAAATATACAAAAACATATCATGTTTGTGATGGGAGATCATCATACTGTATGGCCTCAGAAGAAATGGATGTCTTACTACTTTAATGGTGCTTTTCTGTACTTTTTCGGATCTTGACAGATTTGTCACTGTGAACTGTCACTGTATGGAAAAGAGTTGTGTGAAAATCTCTTTGTATTCTACATAAAATAACAGTACAAGCACTTGGAATAACATGAGGGAAAGTAAATAATGACAGAATTTCCATATTTTGTGTGAACTATACCTTTAAACATGATGTGCACAGAACATGCATGTCGCCACTTAGAAACATTCCTGTTATGACATTAACAAGCACAATGCATATGTCATGTAATTTTGCAGCGAGTGTAATTACAGGGCATGCTGTGGAACCTGGCAGCAGAGGCAGCGTGCACACATGACGGGCTTCCAGCCTGCTTTTATCACAGGTTTCATCTGATGTCACACCTCCACACAGCCTGCCATGGAAGAGTGCCTCCATAGCTCACTGGCTGTTAGGGAAAGGACATTTCCTCCAGCCTGCTACAACAACGAGCCATAAGAGAGTGACGGTGCTTGTGTTTAATAGTGTGTTGCAGATAGTGGGTGGCTGCGTGCATGTGTATATGTTTTTATGTGTGTGTGGGTGTGTGCAGAGAAAAGGCATTTCAGCTCTGTCTTCACATTCCAAAACGTTCCATCGGTTGGAATACAGTCAATAATGAAGCAAAACACACCTTTTATAGTGATAATATGATCTCACACTCAAGTTGGTAAAAAAACAACAAATAGAGAATGAGAGAGAGCATCCGCTAGGGCTGTAGTACTCGAGTCCGGTCTTGGACTCGAGTCCGGACTCGAGACATTTTTCTGTCGTCTCGGACTTGTCTCGGACTCGTTGAATTTGCACTCGGACTTGTCTCGGACTTGGCCATTGGACTCGCCAAGTCTTCTAGTTGGTCTCGACCGAGTCCAGCAAAAAAATAAAATATAAAATTTCTCCTTCAATACAAAATCACATTTGCATGATGTCGCGACTGAAACCGTGTGGAAAACGCTAGGCGCGCCGCTCTCCTTATTTCCAAAGCACTCTGTAGCCTGCGCTTGCGCTCCAGTGGCGTCTGCTGTTGCTGGGCAACCATGACCCGCTCTCCATGATGACGCAGAAGTTTCTGCAAAGAATAAATGGAATTCCAGCACTTAAAATCACTTGCAGTAGCTCTGCTAATAGATTCATTTAAAAAATGGCTGTCCTTGTACAACTATGATCATCTGTTTCTCCATCTTGCCTTAGCTTTCAGTATTGTTCCGGGAAAGGATGTGCATGACCAGTGGTGCACTTACTGCGACCTGAAAAGTTTAGATGTTTCTAATTTAATTTTCTACATGTTAGATTGTGTTTTATTTACGTCTACACCTAGATAGCCTTTTTTTTTTTTTTTCAATAAACGCGTATTAATGTATAGCCTTATGCAACAATTACATATGTAAATTTTAAAAACTTTATATATGACATTACATATTTACATTTTCATGTAACAGCCAGTATTTGTATCTGTAACAATCACAAAATTTTTCCTATCTGCATTAGGATACAACATCGTACAGTTACTTGATAAGACTGTTATGACTTTTTATATATTTTTTTGTAGTTATCACTGAACAAGTATGTCATGTTAAACTGAAATAATTATTAATTTCTAAAATAATATTTATCATGCAAGCAGAGAGATGTCATGACAAACGTTTAGTGATCATTTGAACACGACTGAATCCATTCAATGCGCACATTTTCATTACGCAGAACACTTTGAGCGAGTCTTAATGTTAATGAACTTCACTAAACAGATGTGTTTGTTCCGCGCAAACCAGCAAAAGGTAAATATGCAAACATGTAGGACAAGTAGACAATGTATCCGTATCTAAGCTGATTATTAGCCTACTCTTGAGAGAGAACTGATTTGGTTTTTGAGAGACTGAGACGCGCAACGCGTCTGTTTGATTGGTGAGCGCGCTGTGCTTATTCCATTCATTCGTATCATGGTAGCCTAAGCTTTCAATATTTGCCTTTTAAATATATAAAAATAATATAACGTGTAGCTATGATGTATTATTATAGGTAAAATTACTCTTGCAACGCTCTGATTTCTGAGAGATAAACAGAGAGGCGACAACAATGCGGTGTTTGATTTGCTCTCTTTTCACTCATAAAGTTTACATTCATTCACTTCTGGCGCTGATGCCCTGGCTCACCTGTTATCTAGCAAACACCAGACTCTGTCAGCTTTAGCCGAGTATTCAGGCAGAATTATTCCTTGAGCGTTATTCGTTTTTTAAGCCATTATCCGTGCCATTCCGAATAAGGTATTCGGCTTCAGGCACAACCCTAATTATTACATTACATATTTTATTTTTACATGCAACATAGATAAGGTCATATAGTAACAGCTCCACGCAATATTGTAAATCTAAAATTCACGTCGTACTTGCAAACACTTTGTATGCATTATGGTTAATGCATGCTGGAGTAGTCGATTGTTTCCGACAGAGCTCGACTAGTCTATGCAAGATCTAGCACAGTAGGACAAAAATTTGCTGTATTTATGTGCGCATGGCCAGTAGAGCCAAACGTATCCATTCTAGCCTTGCTGCGCGCATTTGTCATATCCCGAGCTTTGCGTGTGTCTGTGCACTGTGCCAATTAGGCATAGTCATATACATTTTTGACCACAGATATAATGTCAACAAAAAATAAAGTACATAAAAATTATTTGACCTTACAGTTCCAAACTTTGTTTGTTTATCCAAGTTTAGCTCCCAGGGTCGGACTGGGAGTAAAACCAGTACTCATTAGCAAGGCCCCAAAGGAAGAGAGGGCCCTTGAAAAGTATGAATCTGAAATATATATTTTTTACCTGGATATTTTCATGGGGGGGAATGGGGGCCCATCAGGACTGCCTATGCATAGGGCCCAGGATCTTGTTTAATGCCCCTGTTAGCTTTAACCCTAATTATACACACTTGAACCTAATCAAGCTCTTACTAGACACACTAATCTTCCAGGTGTGTTAAGGCCAGTTGGAGCTAAACTTTTCAGGACATTGGCCATCCAGGATGTAGTTTGGAGACCCCTGTTCTACAGAGTTGTTACTTTGCACATGCTTTTTGATCATTACAAATAATAATGTAAAATGATTTTCTTAGAATAGGAGATATGCTTTCTCTCGCATCACAAACATTATCAGTAGTTTAGTATATGGTCTTGAAGTGGACCCTTTTTTCTTTCATTTGGACTCGGTCTTGGACTTGGACTCGAAAATTTTGGACTTGGACTTGACTTGGACTCGAACCTCTTTGGACTCGGTCTTGACTCGGTCTCGACTAGTCCTGGACTTGGACTTGACTTGGACTCGACAAAGCCGGACTTGACTACAGCTCTAGCATCCGCTGTAAAACTTACTTAAAGTATGCAGTGAGTTCAGTTCCACTGGATGATCCTAATTTTAAACATCAGAAACAAGCTTTGAAGTCAAAATAAAATGACAATCAAATACCATTTTACTTCCCCAATCAGGGTCTGAAATGAATGTTTTCAGTCAGCAGTCAGTTCACATGGAGCCCCAGATAAGACAAATAAAAGATAAGAAAAAAATGCCACAAATTAAGAATTAATTCCTATGATATATTAATTTGTTCCCCATGATTTATTATTTCAATCCTTCATTTTAGGCAAATTGTGTCTATGTGTAATAATTGTTTCCCACAATTTCTAAATTCATTCTTTTATTTCATTTAAAGCAGTACAACTTTACATTTAAGTAGTATAGTAGTGTGGACAGGATTTAAAGGGATAGTACACCCCAAAAATGAAAATGACCCCATGATTTACTCACCCTCAAGCAATCCTAGGTGTTAATTTAGAGTTCTTCTTTCCAACGATTACAATTGGAGTTATATCAAAAATGTCCTGATTTATAATGGCAATGAATGGTGGTCAAGATGGTCATCGTTAGAAATAAGGAATAAATGTCTATCAAGTCCCATTTTGCTAACTGCTTGTAATACTGCTAACCCATACATAATCCATGGTTGTGGATCAGTGTTATACAGCAGTTTTTGAGCTGATTGTAATCTCAAAGCTGTCCATTTAGCGGTTAGATCAATGAGACCCTGACCACCCTCAAAAACAGGTAAATTCAGAATCCCTGGATGAACCCAGTGATGCCCCCCCCTCAGAAATTTTTTTTTCTGGAGTAGCTGTAAAAGTCCAGCTGGAGGGTCTAAAACAGTCAGTCGATGCCACAACATTGAAGCAACTAAATTGTTTATCACTAAAACTCTATCCTTGACATGATAACTGTGGCTGATTTCATCTAATTCCATCTCTTCAATCGTCCTAAAATCTTTTCAACCAGTCCATCCCAATTCCTTCTCATATACTGCTGAGTGCCCGAAAAAGATTCCAAGGATCTTCAATCCCTCTGTGTTCCAGTGGCACTGTTGTGGAAGATGAGGTGGGACTTCTTCCTGCCACTGACCACTAAGTAATGCTTCCATTTTGTTCCAATTTACCTTCACTGAAGATGCTTTTTGAAACCAGTCTAGACACTTCCTCAACTGAAAAATGTCTTCTTGAGATCTTATAATGTCTGTAATGTCATTAGCATAGGCTGTAAGCCTTACTACAGTAGTTTCTGATATATTGGGATTGAGGACTAAAATACCTTGTAGCTTTTCTCTGAGAACTCTCAATAAAGGTTCGATGGATATTGAATATAAGAGTCCTGAGACGCTGCATCCTTGTCTTATGGCTTTACGCACAGGAAAAGTTCTTGTTAGTGTTCCGTTTATCTTCAACATACCAAAAACATCTGTGTAAAGTATCTTGATCCATGAGATGAACTGTTCTCCAAAACCAAAAGCTGATAAGGCATTAAAAAGGTATCCGTGATCAACTCTGTCGAACTCCTTTGCCTGGTCAAATGATAAGGCCCACATCAAGTCCATAAATCTCAGTAAAATGCAACAAATCTCGCACAAGAAAAAGGTTATCAAAAATAGAACATCTTGGAATGCAATAAGACATAACATTTTTCAAGCGGTTTGTTAAAGCCTTTGAAAGTATCTTATTATCTATCCCTAAAAGGGAGATAGGGCGCCAGTTCTTTAAAAGTCCTAAATCTCCTTTCTTTGGCAATAACGTAATTATTGCTCTTCTGCAACTGAGAGGAAGAAGTCTTGATTTTTCACACTCAAGAAACACGGAGTGCAGATCTGGTCCAATCAATGACCACAAAGCCTTGTAAAACTTGGAAGTCAGTCCATCCAATCCTGGAGATCTTCCCACAGACTGCTGTTTAGAAGCCTCGCTCAACTCTTCAAGTGAAAGCGGCTTTTCTAATAGCGTCTTCTCATCTTCCTTCAATTTTGGAGTTCCAGTAAGAAAGAAATCTGTTGCTTTGGAATCACAAGGTTCAGCACTATACAGTTCTTCATAAAAGGACAAAACTTGTGAAGTAATTTCCTGTTCTGTTGTCTCTCTTCCATTAGATAATTTGAGATGACTGATTGATTTCTTGTCTCGAACCTTTTTTCCACCACTTTCACTTATGGAGCTATTCAATCTCATAATTTCTCGTTTCAACTCTTCAATTTTCGTATTATACAATACAACTTTTGTATTATTTTTAACATACTGTTGGCAAAAAGACTGAATATTTTTCCAATGTCCCACCACTGACTTAGGGATTTAAACTCTGTCTTTCTCTCTCTCTCCAAGCTCTCCAAAAGAAATCATATAGATGTACAAACGTACGATCTCTCAACACAGCGTTATTAAAATGCCAATACGATTTGAAGGTTTTAATCGATGTTGTAAACAGAGACATAGAAATGGTCAGAAATTGGAGTAGGAACAATTGTGCTATCAAAAAAAGTTTCCTCTTCGACATTTATGAATGTATATTCGATCTAGTCTAGCGCCCGATATTGTATTGGAATTCACTTTCATCCATGTGTACTGCCTACTTTTGGGGAAAGATTCTCTCCACACATCTACGAGGGAATAAAAAGTTATTACTTTCTTAAGAGCTTCAGTGGAATTAGGATTCGTCATGATTCCTATCAACTATATTATTAAGAGTACAATTCAAATCTCCAGCCACAATAATCAAGTTATCACAAGGAATATTAATCATTGCGTCCTGTAATTTCTTAAAAAATAAACCTCGTGAATACCCAACATTAGGAGCATACACATTAATAAAGGAGAAAGACAGACCTTGCGAAGTAATATCCATGCATTCTTCCAGGAATAATTTCTATCATATTGGAAGCGTTACCCTGAACACTTTCCGATATGAGAACAGCTATTCCAGCACTTACATTGGAACCATGGCTAAGAAAAGCCTGTCCTTTCCATTCACTTAGCCATTCTGCCTGGTTAAAAAACATCTGTGTGTGTTTCTTGCAATAATATCATACTTGACTTTTTAAAAGCCAACAATTTTAAAAGTGCACTTCTCTTTTCTTTACCAGACATCCATTTACATTTAATGATCCGATATTTAAGGATGTCATTATATCTTAATGCAGCAGGTGTTATCTCACAACACTATCTTTTCCCAATCTCTTAGCAGCTACTTTTTTCATATCTTGATTAATCATTTTCTTTACTTTGTTAATTATTTTTTTAAGACGATAACTTTTTTGTCTACTAAGCTCCTCAACTGTTGCATTTATCATCACATCTATACAAGATGCTAAAAATCTTTTTAAATCTGGAAAAAACAAATCAAACTGTGGATTCCGTACACCTTTAGTTTCATTAAGGAAAGCACTAATCTCACTTAACGCAGAATATAATTTAGTTTCACAGCCACTCAATTCTGATGTGCCTATTTGAGAATCAATGTCTCCCATTTCTAGAACACTCCCTACAATCTGACATTCATTTGAATCACTATCAGACCTGGCCACACTAGAGATGGCTGGAAACAACTGACTACAATTTTCATTTACTTCGTCTGATTTATCATCATTTTTGTCGTTTGTTTCTACATCAATAGATTTCCATCTCTGTTTTTAGACTGAGAATGTACTTTCTGTGCTTCTATATTTTCATTTTTTATTCAGCATTAGCATTTGTAGCACCATCTACTGTATCATCTACCGTGTTTACATTGTTTATCTCTACATTTCTCTCAACAGCTTCATCTATCAGTTCATGAACAGCCTCGTTACTTTCTTTAATGCTCGCATTTTTCTCCTGAATGGCCGCATTATTTTCCTGAATAATCTGCATTTTTTTCCTGAACGGCCGCGTTATTTTCATCAAAGGCCACATTATTCTCCTGAACATTTATTTTTGGGAGATGTTTGTGAACCTGCCAAATTGTTAGCGCTCTGTTGTTTGGGGCATGCCTGTTTTTGATGTCCATATTCACTGCACAAAAAACACGTTATCTGAAGTAACAAAGAGAGTATAATCTTTACCATCTACTGCTATTTTTAGCACAAGATTAAGCGGCTCATTTTGTGAATTGGGTATCATGTACGTAAAACGTCAGAAAGACATGACATGCTTAAAGTTTGGATTTTTAAGACCCAACGGAATCATCTTAATAGGAGCAGTTAATTTTCCGTAGCGTTCAATAATCTCTTTCAGAGTTCCTTCATTTATGAATGTTGAAAGTACAACTTTCTTAGAAGGATTTGACAAAGGCAGTACCAGTAAAAAAGTATTGTTTACAACAAGTCCTTTCTCTAACAGTTCATCGACCATTGAAACTTCTTTGAGAAATATCACGAGTGCTCTGTTCATCCTAAAGGCAGATTTAATATTAAAATCAACGACCTGTTCGCTGATCGCTATCAGTACGTCCTCAATTGACATGGAGTCATCCAGCGTGCACTTACAGCCATGATCGAGCGCCAAACGGGTTCCGTACCTGCGCATGAACCCGGGCTGACCGCAGTCAGCGCTCCGAAGTTACACTGACAATCTTAATTCAAAAACTGTTTATAATTTAAGAGAAATGGAATAAAAAAAACAACAACAGGGAATGCCAAAAAACAACGTGCTCTGCTTCAAACACTCTCGATGCTACCCACAATCCTTAGAGAGAGAGACAGACAGAGAGAGAGAGAGAGACAACATTGATTTATCTGCAAATTTGATTAAAAGATGAATATGCAAGGAAACTACAGAATGTCACATTTTATTATTAGGTCTTTCGACACATATACGATACATGTTTTACCACATAAAAAGGACAGCACCTTTAGAGTTCATCCCATTATATGATGTGAGCATAAGTATTGGAACAGTTGAATTTAAGGCAGATGTAAAAGATTAAAAGCTAATATTTAGTTGCAGATCGCTTGCATGCAATCAGAGCAGTGAGTCTGCAACCCATAGACATCACCAGACTCTCGGTCTTATGCTTTGAAATGCTTTCCCTCAGCCTTTAATGCAGCCAATTCCAACTGTTGCTTGTTTTGGGGAGTTTCTTTCTTTAGTTTTCTCTTAAAGGTGAAAATTAATGGTGAAATTAATGTTCAATCCGATTTAAATCTGGAGATTGATTTGGGCAATCTAAGACTTTACATTTCTTTGCCCTGATAAAGTCTTTGACTGAACTGACAGGGTGTTCTGGGTCATTACCCTGATCCAATATGAAGTGCTTTCTATTGAGCTTGGTGGCATTTTCTTGAATATTGGTAGCCAAGAAGATTTTGTACCCTTCCAAAATCATTCAACTTGTCACGATCATTAGCTGGAGTACCCATGAACTTCAGTAGAGGGCACTCCACTCAGGACTCTTGCATTCGGTGTCCATTTACATTCCCCACTCCATTTCCCATAATCTCGTGCTTAGGGCTAATCACTGTTGTTGGATTACTGCCTGTTTGACCACTCTAGATAAACTACTGCAAATGGATCCGAACATCTCTGACTCTTACACTGCTACTGTCATCATACATTAACTCATCATTAAAAGAAGAGGTCCTGTTCTAGAGACAGCCATAGATGCCCATGCCATGACACCACATCCACCAAGCTTCACAGATGAGGTTATATGCTTAGGATAATTAGAAGTTCCTTTTTTTCTCTACACTTTTGCTTTTGAATCACTTAGAAAAAGGTTAATCTTTGTCTCATTGGTCCATCGACTCAGTTCCAAAGCTCTACTGGTTCACATTTGTGAAGAATCTTGCCTTTCTTGCTGTGTAGCTTCCGTAATTCTGTGTCAGATTCTCCTGCGGACTGTAGATTGACAGAGCATCACCCCAGCTTTCTGGAGGTTGTTGGTGATTTTACAGACATGTATTTTAGGATTCATTTTCACAGCTTTCACAGCTGATCAGGTCGTCGTTGGTTGCTGATGCCGCTGGTAGTTTCCAAACTCTTAATTTTTCCCATGCTCTTTGTTTTTCCTATAGTTCTAATTTACTTCATCTTTTGTTTTAGCATCCAAATTGCTTGCTTTTCTTTCAGTGAATCAAGCAGATATTGTAAAAAAAAAGAAGAAAAAAGATAAAAACTAATTTCTCACTTAAAGATTAGCTGACATGCATTCAAATCATAAAGTAATCAGTTTTCTCACATAAGTCAGGGTACTAAATTAAGTGTATTGAACCCTCTCCAATGTGGAAATCCATTCCAAAAAAAAAAAAAAACATATTCTCACTCCAAAGTGGTTAATGTCATGCCCCAAATATCATGTAATGGCGATAAAATTACATCCCAGCATATAATAACATGATAATAAAATTTCCATCCCCTTCACATCAGTATATCAATGGTAAATGTTTCTCAATGAAAGCAATATGGCACATTGTAATAAAGGCCTAAAGGGCGCTGCTAGCATCGGTAGAATGATGCGCATAAGTTGTGGAATTGCAGCATTTATCAGACACCAAGGAAATGAGAGTGATACCGGATGAGATAAGCCATGCCTAAAACATTTTACATGTATCGCACATCGATAAGGCGGCAGTGAAAATCTAATTATCTAAATGAAGCACAGACTTTATTCAAGTGACAAACAAATTTATATTTATATATATATATATATATATATATACACACACATGGCAAAATGGGAAATCTTTCAGCCTAGGGTGGACTCTCATATATTTGTCCCAAATAGTTGTTTTTGAAATTTCATGGAAATCTATGTGAATGGCACTCTGTTTCATGGCAGAACTTTGATTAGCCCCTGGAGTCAAAGTCACCATCAGTTTGCATACACATAAAAAACTATGTTTTTGGAAAAAGTCCCTTTTATAGCAAGTCCATTCACTGCATGGCCATCTTGGGAACAAGTACAGTACATGCAAGTACAGCTCCCACCTGCCTGAATGTGGAAACACTGCAATGCCAAAAATCACTTATCAATGGGAATCACTTTCAGTGCATGAATAATATTTTATGATGTTCTACACTAAATGCTAGTACCCCATAAAAGCAGGCAAAAATAACATTTAGCAGTCTTTTTGTTCAATAAATGTGAACATTTTTGCCCAATAAAATTAATCACAAAAGGTTTTGGGTTCAATTCCAAAAGGGACACACATATAAAATAAAATACTGATAAAAAACTTTCACTTTTAGAAATGTATAAGCCTGAACGCCCTGTAAGTCACTTTTAGCATCTGCTAAATGCATAAATTATACATTATAAAAGGAACAAATTAGTACATATTAGTATCTGAAAGGTAGAAAAGTGCGTTTTTTTTTAATGAATTAAAAATGTATTATTAATAAATTAATTATTATTAATGTAATAAAAAATAAAAAAAATCATTTTTTTTGCCTTTTTTTCTGCATAATACAGTATTTGTGATGCATTCCTAAATGCTTGTGGATGCATTTAAAAAAATACTTTACATTTCAAATAGTGATCGACCGATGTATCTGTTTACCGATATTTTTCCCGATATTTAAGCATTTTTCCATAATCGGGTATCGGTTTTGTAATATCGGATTCGCCGATTTACGGCGCCATCTTGTGGCCGTTTTGACATTTCCGCCATTGCAGCCCGGGTGTCTGAGGAGATCATTCAACAACAACTCAGTGCACAGGTAAATATATGTTCTACTTGGTTTGCTTTAATTAATCAACTTTATTTAACATAACAGACATGCACAAATGAGATCTGAGACATAAATTCCTGATATAGTTAATTTATGCAGCTTGTTTCTAAACAATTGAGACGAACTCATTGAGTCACGTAGTGTAATTCATCATGTCCTGCCCCAATAAAGACGTATCTTTACATGAATTAAATAAAACAGACAAGAATGAGTGCATGTTGAAAATAAAAGCGTTGAATTTAATTCTCTATCTGTTGTATTTGCTCACCATTAGTCTAGAAGAGAAAGTTTGTTCATATTGCTTAGCAACTGACGGATGATCTGGAGGCTTAAGCGCGGCGACTGAATGAAACTTTTGACAAGATTATCTTGTTTAAACACCCTAGATTATATTATCATTTACTACATAACAATTATTTCGCTAATACACATATAAATATAGCCTACCGCTTTGTGGAAATTAATTATTTATTATCTCCATGCGCGATCGCGGTTGATTAAGTTATAGTCAAACAGCACTTTGTCAGTTGGCATTTCACGATTTAACGTTAGATTAAATTTAGATCATAAAATGCCAACTGACAAGTGCTGTTTAACTTTATATAGTCTCGGGAAAAAAGTTCGTTCATATTGCTCAGCACCTGACTGGGTTGATGATCAGGAAGCCTCAAGCAATGCCACTGAATGAAACTTTTGACAAGATTATCTTGTTTAAACACCCTAGATTATATTATCATTTACTACATAACAATTATTTCGCTAATACAAATATAGGCTACATATACCGCTTTGTGGAAATTAATTATTTATTATCTCCATGCGCGATCGCGGTTGATTAAATTATAGTCAAACAGCACTTTGTCAGTTGGCATTTCATGATCTAACGTTAGATTGAATCTAGATCATAAAATGCCAACTGACAAGTGCTGTTTAACTTTATATAGTCTCGGGAAAAAAAGTTCGTTCATATTGCTCAGCACCTGACTGGGTTGATGATCAGGAAGCCTCAAGCACGGCCACTGCATGACATTTTTGAAGGAAGCAGGCTTACAGGGCAGAATGCTGAAAGACTCTGTTTTCTACACTAAAACCTAGTTCTGCTTAACTGGGAGTAAATAGCTATGCACTCCTAAATAGCCCTCCCGCCCCCACCAATATGTTAGAATCATTTTAGTGCTTTATTTTTTTACCTGTTTTTATTTTTTTACCTCATCAAAGCTTTTATTTTAAAACAAAGACACTTAGTAACAGTGCGCTTAAATTTTTTGGACTCAGACCCCTCTATTTATTTGTGTATAAATATAATGTTTTTTTTTTTTTTTTGTATGCAAGGGGGGAGTGATTGTTATAAATAAAATGTTTTTTTCAGCTCATTTGTGTTGTAATAATTGTCAGAAACAGAAGTATAACAGTAAATAAATATCGGTTCTGCATATCGGTTATCGGGTACATAAACATACAAATAATCGGTATCGGTTATAAAAAACCAATATCGGTCGATCACTAATTTCAAACCATTTGCAAAGTACACATACCATTTTCAAAAGCATAGCCTTGTCTAAAAAAAAAACAGACCTACAACTGTAGTATCTCTCCATCCGACGAATTTCACAGCTCTTAGAAATAGTCTACTGTGTATTTTCATAAACGCGGACACCAGCAGGAACATTTACAGAACATCATTTATTTATCTATACCAGACTGTCACACACGTGAAGGGACCATTAACGTTTCCTTTGTTCGGGGTTCATACAAAAGTCATGAAACAGAACTGCCAAATTATAATGTTCTTTTGAAGGCTGACAGGTAATGTATTACAGAACGTCTCGGAGAGAACTTGTATTCCTCTGATACCCAATCAGATGCTCTTGACAGGAAGACCATACTGATTTGCCATGAGAGCGGCCCATCAAAGAGACCCTCGTCTACCTCCAACTTAACAAGAAGCAAGGGATTGTTCTCTCATCGAACCTTAGGAGTTCCCTGTCCTTTGATTCCACTCGGAGGGGATCGAACGTGGATGAGTCTTGCTCCAGGTAACGATGACAATCGCTTATCAGCCTCTCAGCGGGGGTGCCCATGTGTCAGCCGGAAGAAATCAGGCCTGGCACTCCTCCAGTCAGCAGCTCTCTGAGCACCGATCCTCCAGTCAGGCCTGCTGTATCTCAACCTAAACCACACTGCATGTGCTTGGAACTCACACGAGGAGAGGGGAAATAAATATTTGATCTTTCAATTTACATGCCCAGGTGACTTCTTTAAGACCTGTTGGAAGGCTATTGCTTAATAATAGCTCATCAGATCTATCTCTCATAGGGCCCACGGCATTTTAAAAGTATTGGGTTGAAACCAACTTCGCACCACTTTTGACACGCGTAGCCTATATATTTTACAACCTACGTGTTAAAAGTTTAACTTTTAAGGCTTTTCAAGGTGACTTATATCAAATCACGTGGATTTTTGAAAGAACAGTTCACCCTTAAAAATAAAATTTCCAGAAAATGTACCAACCCTCAGGCAATCCAAGATGTAGATGAGATGTTTCTTCATCAGGAAAATATAAGGAGAAACCATCACCAATGGATCCTCTGCAGTGAATAATTGACATCAGAAGGAGAGTTCTGATAAAAACATCACAATAACCCATAACCCAGCTCCATTACAACATTAGTTGCTTGTATGAAACGAACCCTTCATTAAGGCGTTTTAACTTTAAACTGGTCAAAATAGTCTATAATTCATAATAATGCTTCCTCCAATAAAAAACGTCTCATCTGAACTCTCATTCTGACGGCGCCCATTCACTGCAGAGGGACCATTTCTTCAAATCTGACATAGAAATAAACTCATGGATGGCCTGAGGGTGAGTACATTTCCTGAAAACAAAAATTTTGTGTGAACTATTCCTTTAATGAAACTTAATCAGCAACAAATTTGATTAACAATTAGTGATGCGCATAGAAAACTCTCACCAGTCATGTCCATGGACAGAACGCATCAGAAATACAGGATAAAACAGAGAGACCTACTCCTTTAAAGTTCACAATTGTCTCTGAACGAACATTGGCGTGCACATACACACTATGCATATTTAACTTTGCTCTGTTGTATATGCATTTTTGGACTTGTAATGAGATATAAGTTCCAGTACCTTATTATTGCCAGGTTTTAGAATACAATGTCTATTTGAACCCATTTCGGCACATAATGTATAGCATAGCCTACACAGATGATCGTGGTAGCACTTTATTTTACAGTCCTGTTCCTCATGTACATACTATGTACTTATTATAGTAATTACAATAACTATGTAATAACTAGGTACTAACCCTGAACCTAACCCTACCCCATGTAGTTACCTTGTGTTACCAGAACTTTCTTAGAAAAATACACTGTAAGTACACTATAAGTACATGTTAGTACAAGTACTGTAAAATAAAATGCAACCATAATTGTTTTGTTTTTTCAGTATGCAAACATTTCGGAGGACACAACTGGTATGCAGGGTTTTTTTTTTTTGCTTTTATAATAAAACAAAAATAAATAAATTAATAAATGCTTTTTAAATCAGATTGATCAAAACAAACTGTAATAGATAAATCCATTATCAAAATGATTGTCAGTGATTCAACAAAATTAGCACTGCTGCATTTACTGTACATGGGGCACAAATTAGAAATGTTTTGCAACTTTGTTAAATGTCAATTTTTAGTGAACTGCCTACATTCATTTTAGCGAGCCGTATTTTAAGTTATCATAGGTGCTCCTGAAACATGCAAGATGATTAAGTGAGAGAAGTGTTGAAAATATAATTACAGTTCCTTTGGTACCAAAAAATAAATAAAAATGGTTACGGTATAGAGTAGTTTGCTTACATTGTAAAACACCAGACCCAACTGTTATTAAAATGGATCCAATATAGACAGTTAAGTTTTTTTCTTTTTTTTCTTTCTTTAGTTGCATTGTGCAGCTCGTATAGACACAGTACTGGCAATATTTTAACATCACATTCTTTTGAAATCATTTAGTCTAGACTCCCATGCACTTTATTTGACTCTCTCAATTAATAGTTATTCAAACATAGCCATGTATTTTTATTTTTTTTTGGCACACTCTGCAAGTAAGTCTGTTTTTCATTTTTGCTTTAGTAGAGGCCTACATATTCTGAAAACAAAAAAAGACAGTTTAACGTATTACTGAACAATAAGCTAATACATATTCAGTTTCTTATTCTCTGTTCTGTTCTAGTTGTCTGACTTGCAATATGTCTGATGCGAACCTTTAGGTTACATTTCTCTGTGTCCGTGGGTGAGCGAGTACCTAAAGTCTGTCAGTGTTTCCAGCGGAGGCTTCATTAGGGCATTTCTGGCAATCTGAAGTGAGGTGTCAACAACACACTGACAAATTTCTTCAACATGCCAAGTCAGAAGTGCATCTAAAATTCTGACACATTTACCAACTTGCGAGAAAGTTGCATCATTAAAGAGAGCTTAAGGTAACACAAACGCGAGCAGCCAAAAAGATTTCTGCCAATCAGACAGGTCGCAGCGACAAGACAAGACCTCCATTATCAGCCTCATTCAGATGGAAATACTAGCTGTCAAACACGAGAACCACAAACCACTTTGTTCACGCTGGCACAACGGCTTCAGAAATACATTCATTCTGGATAGATTCACTCTTACAAGTCTTGCAAACAAGCCTCTTACAGCAAAAGCAAAGTGACGTGCATCTCAAATGGTAATCATGCCACGTCTACAAGAGAAAAGACAGAATGACAAAACCAGGTGTCAGCTTTGATACACAAAAAGCAAAACAACGCATGAAATACATTACATAAACAAAACCAAACAGCCATCCAGTAGAACAAACAAATGAATCTCATTCAGATTCCATCAAACAGTGTCACTTTTAATTAGCAGCAAAGAGCATATCGTTTAGTGCAAACTGTTCCTTTCTGCTCAGCAAAGCGAAATCAATTATTAACATCTGTAGGGATTATTTAAAGCTCACTGTTATATGCATTAGCTGAATGGAGTTCAGTTACATCTGAGAATTCATCTGGAGAAATGATCAATTATACAGTACTGTATATCTTCAGATCTTGGCATGAGTTTCGTTAGATATAAGACAATGTAAGAGAGTGAGATGAAAGACAGGCATACTGCTAGTCAAGGTCCAATGATAATACTAGGATTTCTTGCAACCAGCAACAGAATTTGGCTTTTCAAAACCATCTTCTCTTTCACTAAGGCTTAGAATTAAACAGGTAGTTTTGTTATGGCTATGTCTTAAAAGCTTTTATTTAAATTCCCTATTTATGCGAAATGAGAAAGTGTTAACTTTGCCATCTTGTCCAGTACACTTCCCAATTATTCAAATACAGCATCTCTGAAAAGTCTGCAATTGTGACAAATTCATAAAACAATCAATCCTAAATATAGGATCAAATTCCCCAAATTCCACTTTATGCCCCTTTATATGTTTTTAATTTACTTGTATTCCATTTTAATGTTTTAATTAAAATGTAATAATCAAAAGAATATCTAAACAGCTGAAATAATAAATTCTTCATTTTTAGTTTATTATTATTATTATTTAAAAATAAAACGGCCCTATAATATTCTAATTAACATTTTTCTGGACTGAGTTTTGTGATTTAAAACAAATAGTCTGCCAAAAATGATGGTAATTAAATTAATATATAATCAAACTAATAAGTAATCAAGCAATCATTTTTCAAGTACTTCACAACAGAGTTTAACTAAGTAAAAAAAAAAAAAAATGAAATAAAACAGTACAATAAGTAGATTCTAATGTACAATAGCGATACATTTATGGAATATCTTCTTAAAGGTAAACCATATTTTTATTTTGTAGTAAAGACCTGAGAAACAGCAGTTTTAGACTTTACACTTATTCTGGTGCAACATTAATTTAAGGTGCCCTTGTTGTTACACCTTACATACTTCTTATTTTAACTACAAAAAAAGTATGCATAATTATATGCAAATAATAAGCCAAACCCTAATACTTACCATATAGTAAGTACAAGTACATGTAGTAAATATTACTCTGTACTTACAGTACACGTATAATTACAATGTAAAAAGGACACCTTAAAATAAAGTGTAACACTTATTATCATCTACAAGCTGCTGCTTCATTCATTTACTTGTTAGAAAATTTGTGAATGCATTCATATATATTAAAATATATAGAAAGACCTGAAGAAACATTGCTGCATCTTGAAAAAAATAATCATGATATACTGATAACTGTACCTAGTTCAGGAAGTTCAGCCGAGTTTCGGTTAATGGTTTGTTTGGAATGAGAAAGAGGTTTTCAGTTCTGTAACTCACCATATCTTTACTTAGTGCACTGAAACTTTTCTTTCAACAGTGTGCTATATTTCAAAAGGACCCAGGATATTCAACATGATAAACTGTGGTCGTTATGTACCAGAACGGAGCTAAGTGGTTGAAAAATGTGACTGAAAAGTAAAAGTGATTCCTAGTTATTTAAAAAGGAACGTTTCAAAGGCAGAGCACGTAATTACATTTTGATAAAATATTACAAAGACAACTGTTGCCCTGATGAATAATGCACAGAAAGACATGGATCAAAAAATATAAATGGGCTTAATTTCAGATTTTGTTCCCCCCTGATATAAAACCTCAAAGAATGAAACAAGGCTTTGATCAAGGTTGTCAAACCAGCAGGCCAAAGATCTGTTTTTTTGCAAACATATTTCTGCAAGCAACATATAAATACTGTAGCTAAACACTGATTGCTGTGTAAATAGATATGTTTTTCTGTCTGCTGGAAGGCAGTCTAATACACAATAAGTCAACCGAGTGCCCATAAGCCAACAATGACAGCATCCAGGTCATGCACATCTACATGCACCAGCCAGAGGGTCAGAGACATGGCCATTTACAAAAGTTGGATATTTTAGTACCCTTCATATGATATAGCTGTTGTTATTATTTTGAATATGTTTGGTTGGTTTCTATGACCTATTATTATATTTAATTATATTTTTATTTTTTTGTCTAGTTTCTCTAATTGTCTTTTATTGTTTTTTTGTATTTTTTTTTTACTAATTGTTTATATACTGGCATTTATGCTCAACAAGGTTGCATTGATTTAATAAAAAATACTGTAATATTTTTACAATTTAAAATATATTTTAAAGGAGACCCTATTATGTCCCTTTTTACAATATGTAATATAAGTCTCAGGTGTCCCCAGAATGTGTCTGTGAAGTTTCAGCTCAAAATGTCTCTTTAAATGCAAATGAGCTGCTGCTCCCCGCCCCTTTTTCTGAAAAGGGCTGTGGAATACCGCTTGTTCCTCAGATACTCTGCTAAAAACATGTTTGGTTTTGATTATCATGTCTATTGCTCTTTGAACCATATTATTTTAAACTTATTCGGGTGCACACATCCGAAGCACGCACACAGAAAGTGGTATGTGAAAACTAAACTTGTCTTATTCTGCACAAGTTCACATAAAAATCACAGATGAGTTACAAAAACAGTTGGTTATGTCTGTGAAGGTACATAGCTAAGAAAGAAATCATGTTTATATTAAATCTGAATGGCAGCGTAATGCAGTATACAATAAATCTATCAATAAATCCACTGCTCTCTTGTCTCCTCGGAGGCTAGGTCTCTAAATAGTGATCTGTGCTCATCAGCGCCGCCAAAGACAGACCAGTTAACATGCTTTGCTCAAACTGGTACATCATTGTCACTTGCGAAAACAGAATGGCGGCGTCGTGGATGGAAACTTGCAGATTAAGGGGCTGTAATATTTAGGGTTGGGTATCATTTTAATTGTATCGATTTATCGATATTTTAATTGTTACCATACACGAGTTTCTCTCCGAACTATACACTTTTATCCCAGTACTTCTGTGATTTGAATGTTTGTAACAGAAAAAAAATATACTATGTGGTTGAAAAGACTGTGAAGTTTCATTCATGACAGATGACAGCTGCTCTATTTAGGACAATGGCAGAGCGAACGCAAATTTAAATGTTCTAATCACACTGGTGTGATCGTACTCTGCACGGATGAACCAACAAGTGATCACAACATTAATCGCACACGTCAAAGGTTAAATGAAACAGAAAAATAATTTTAGGAAAATAATTTTAGTGATTAAGGAACAGAATAGCACTGGTGCTTGAATCATGTTCGTGAATTTTAACAATCTATTAAATTAAAGTGCTTTGTAATGTTGGTGGTGACACCTCTCTTGCAACATGTTTAGCTATCACAGATATTATACTTAGCTTTTTTTTCATCTAATCACAAATGTAGTCAAACTTTGGAGCGCTTAGATTAGTGAGCAAGGTCCTGGCAGATCGCTAGGTCCGGTCCTCACAGATAAAGAAAAAAAAACTCATAGTAATTGATAGGCAGAATTATGGAAGCTTTTTTTCTCAGACTTGCATGATATAAACTCACAATGGCAAGTTCTGAGAAAAAAAGTCAATTGCGATATAAAATATTTTTATCTTGCAATTGTGTCTTTATATCTCGCAACTCTGACTTTTTTCCCCTGCAATTCTGAGTTTATATTTCACAATTTTGATATTATAACTAGCTATTGTGAGTTAATATCATGCAATTCTGAGAAAAAAAGTCAGAATTGTGAGTTTATATCTCACAGTTCTGACTTTATTTCTCAGATACACATTTAAAATATTATAAAAAGTATTTTATCTCGCAATTGTGACTTTATAATTCGCAATTGCAAGTTTCATATTAATTCTTTGAAAGAAAGTCAGAATTGTGAGATAAAAAGCAATAACCCCTTTTTTATTCAGTGGCAATAACAGGCTTCCATATGGAATCTAAATTTTTATTTGACAACAAGTACCCCCCCCCCCCCCCCCCCCCAAATGACGGTTATTCTTTTTCATGTTTTCTGGATTGGTAGATGCACAGGGGACCTGATTATAGCACTTTAACATGAAAAAAGTAATGACCTGTCACTTTATGTATATTTTTTTTATATGCCACCTGAATTTTCAGCCTGATTACTCAGTGTCACATGATGATTTAAAAATTATTCTAATATGTTGATTTTCTGCTCAAGCAACATTTCTTATCTTTGTTACTGTGAAAACCCTTTAAGCTTTGTGCACAGACAACAATGTTGTTTTCACAGATCTGCGAAAAAGACTAAAAATGCTGTATTATGCATGTCAGGCCACTAGATGGCGATGTCACTTAGCAAAGAAACACTAAACGTCTACGCACATTCGTATTACTATAGATTGAATATGTAATACATATGGGCAGTTCGTTTTTTTATGGCGATAATGGTTTTATTTGCATTTTCACTAAGGTTGCATTTTCAGGCCCCCTCAATGCCGTTGTCTTGTAAATGAATGTCTAAAATGTATATAAGGTTCTTCAGTTAAAAACTGTGTCATGTTAACCCTTTTTGTGCCTTAGGTAACAACAACAAAACTGCAGCAAATAAGTTATACTGTATCACAGTATCTGTAGCGAGCATAACAAAAACAACTGAATCTGTTGACACACTGTCCAGGTATGTTCATTTAGCTACACTAGAGATGTTAAATGATGTAATAGTCAATAAAGAGTGTTTCTCTGATCCAGGTCATAATAGGCAACAGCTCTTGGGAGTGAATCTATAAAGGTCAAAGCCTTATTCACGCTGACATTGTTATAGATGGAATG
The DNA here is from genome assembly GCF_023724105.1 of Carassius gibelio. Taxonomy (NCBI): domain Eukaryota; kingdom Metazoa; phylum Chordata; class Actinopteri; order Cypriniformes; family Cyprinidae; genus Carassius; species Carassius gibelio. The sequence goes on along the minus strand of NC_068413.1, from coordinate 22,173,841 downwards.
GCTGGTGAAACATTTTCTAACACAGTGGAAACTGTGTATCTTGGTTCTTAGAGCCTTGAAGTATTAGAACCTTACACTGTGTAAATAACTCCCCACAAACCAATCTTTGTTCAGATTAATTAGCCTCTCACCATCCTGAGTCCTACTGACAGAACTAACACAGACACAGGCACACACTTGCAGTACTGTCGGTGAGCAAAGTTATCAGTGTGGGAGGAAAGGACAAGTCTACCCAACATTGTTTACAGCGCATTTCCTGTGGCAAAGCCCCTGGAGCATTGCACTTACTCACATAAACCCACACTACTCCCAGAAGACTAGTGAAATCCAAACAGAGACCTTACTAATGCAGGGATAGAGGAAGAGAAATGCTTTTTCAAATTTAGTGCACTGGCGGCTTGTTCTTTGCAAGAGCGGGGTGAACACGAATGTCACTTATCAATCCCACAATGTGGACTTATGTGTTTTTTTTATGTCTGCAATGTTGCTACTAATTTTCTTAAACTACAGTAAATATTTACAAAAATAATTAACAGTTCAAAATTACATTCTTATCATATTTAGTTTACATGACAACGATTATACAAAAAAATTTAAATTGAAACTGAAAAGTTTTTTTTTTTCGCATGCCAGGCCAGTAGTTGGCAATAGTACATGTCTATGGACATTTTGCATTTATATAGACTGAACATGCTGTACATTTGCGCATGACATCACCATTTTCACAAATTTGCATTGTCATAGTTTACATATAGACAATAATGGTCTATTTTCAAAAACTAGCAAATTGCAAATTCATTCGATTTGTGCTAAATCTTACATAATTTACGAGTTGCACAACTCGTATGAATTTGTACGAATGACCTACACCTAACCCCGGCCCATACCTAAATCGTACAAGCTAGGTTGTACAAATTCGTACAAATTAGTGACCTCATAAAATAAATACGAATTGGTTGTAAGATAGCGTTGCTAGTTTTTCAAAGCAAAGATGTGGGAAGTGTAATAGAAAAAATGCAAGGTCTCAAAGCCCATTTTTTAACAAGTTAATTTATTTTTACTTTATTTTTAGTGTTGTGCTTTGGATCAGTAGTTCCCAATCCTGGTCCTGGAGAACTGCCAGACTCATCAGCTCAAACACACTCATTAGCTCATTATTAAAGACTCCAAGACCTCAAATGTGTGTGTCAGACATGAGAGACATCAAAAACGTGCAGTGTTGGGGGTTCTCCAGGATTACGATTGGAACCACAGTTTCAGAAAAGATGCACAACAGGAAAACATGCAAGATGATCAAATACATCGGTCTAGAGCTTGTTTACATAGAAAAAGAATTAAAAAATAGTGCACTGGGATGGAAAAACACTTTCTTTGTGAATCAGCCCTTACTCATGAGTGCTTAGTTCTGACCTTTAATACAAGCACTTTTATATTTATACATTTATATTTCTGCTTTTAAAACCAGCTTAGAATTGAGGGTAGGTCTAAAGGCATACATTAAAAAAAAATTGCTTTTCACTTCTCCCATAGTGTATAATGTATATTAAAGTAAAGATTCTGAAAGCATCAAAGGACATCCTATAATAGTTTGCCATAGCTTTACACTAGTAAAAATAAATGTGCTATTTTATTATATGATATGATCAATATAATATTTTTAAACATGACGGTTTCATTATAAACATGGTGATTATCTTTAAGGTGTTTAATCTTTTAAGGTTAATTACCTTGTACAAAACTGAAAAACATTAAGAAGACCTATGTCTTAAAATATAGTGAATAATCTTATCAATTGCTAGGTTAATATACAAAATGCATTAAAAGCATTCGGTCAAATTAGCATAATTATAGGTGTGACCTTTGTTATTATTAACAGCTGTAATTACTGCAAATGAGTCGTTTAAATTTGCTGATATTTTAGCATGTAAATATTTAGAAGGCTGACTGACCAAATCACTGCTAAAAATATCTTATAATGCTGCAAGCTTGAGTATTGCGCTGGATTTATACATTTTTCGAGTTGTACAAAGCCTTCAGAGTGCCGTGACCTGTAATCTCCATTGTACATGCATTACCGAAAACAATTTTTCTGAGAACAAGTAAACGTTATTTTCTATGGTACTCGGCAATCTCACAGACTACAAATGGATCTCAACTAACCTAGACATTCACATTCCTTTACCACAGGGGTCAGCAACCTTGGCACACTGAGGGATAATAACTGCACGCGAGCAATACCGAAATATATGTTTTTCATTTAAATAAAGTACCTTGAACCTTCATACCAATGTACATTTTGAGCTATGTTATTTGTACATTATTCCTCAAAGTCAACCAGTCTGTTTTAATAAACGTCAGGAACTATAAACTAGAATTTTCGCCTGTGCTAGTTAACAGATCTCAAGACCGATGCACGCAGTCCGAAAACACATTGAAAAAAATCGCCAGCCTGTACAAATTTAGGCTCCAATGTACAATACTTCTTCCTAAATATTTCACTCAGAGATGAGGAGCAATTGTATAGCAGTTACACAGACATCATTATTGTAATGTGGACTGAAATCTGACCCTGTCATCCTTCTTACTCAGTGCTGAAGATCACTAATCACCTTCTTAAGGCAAAGGGCCTTTTGATCAGGCAGCACCTCTGACCCATTACGGCGGTAAGTAGTCTCTTCAGCTTGAGCTCCCCTTAATTACCTTGACAGATTCTCTGCTGCAGAATTAGATGGGACTAATCATGTTTGCAGAAGAGCCGTAGATCGTTTCAAACTTCCATTGGTGGGTGAGAAACTCTGAAGCAGAGCTAGACTGGTTTGTAATATATCAGCTGCAATGTATGATGGCTAGCTCCTAATATGAACAATTCTTGTTTGGATTCACATGTGCACTGATTAAACACTTACAATTAAATGAACAGCATGCATTAAACCGCAGATGTGGGTGTAAATTTGGGTATATGGATGTAAGGACACCAAAGTTAACAGTCTACAAACTAATCTCTAAAAAAATAACAATCACAATTGCGACTCAGTATGACATACTGTCAGCATGTATGTTTCTGGCAATTATTGAAACAATGCAAAAGCAAAAACAAAAACTACCCAGGAACAGGGTCTCGTATGAAACTTATGCCACAGAGTATTTGTATGTATTTTATGTAAAATGTGATTGTACTATACATACATTTACCTACATTTGCATAGACACAAAACTTTTGATTGCATTTCTTAAAAAAAATACTCAGTTGGTACATTTACTTTATTTGAAATTATAACATTTCATACTGTTCTGTGACTTCTGGTGCCACATTATATTATCTTAAACAAGCCTACTTTAAAACTTCAAAATGAATCAAATTTCTGAGATCATTTATCCAAGTCTTATGGTGCTATTAAAAAATGACCCCAAAAAACATTTTTCTTTGTTTTAATTGTGCATTGTGATACAAATATTCAGAATTAATTTTATTAATTCAAATATGAAAATGGTTGTACTTAAGTTTGGGGATAGAGTTAGATTTATAATATATAATAAATAACTATATTCATACACCCATATTGTACATTTAAACCGATTAAGTACTTGTAAATGTAAAAAAGGTAACAACTATATATTTTCAATTACATTGTAATTTTCTTGCTTAAAAAAAGTAAAAATCAAATCATTATTTGTGTCTCAGTCAAAGAAGGGGAAAATATGGTGAAGAAGCATAAAGAATGTATTGTATTTAGTGGTGGGCCGTTATCGGCGTTAACGCAGACTCTTATCGTGCGAAAAAAAAAATATTGCCGTTAATCTATTCTCAAAGTTGTGTTGGGAGCTGGGTCTATACTAAGCAAGCTATGATGACTTTCACCTTGATATTTTATATCAAGGCCAGCCTAAAAAGATGCTCAGGGCAGTTGACGGTCCACTGCTGCACATCTTCACGAAAGCTTATCTTTTTCACATGTTTTTACGCCTTAGCGCTTGTCGATTTAAACATTAAAGCATCAAAACACAAGATGCGGAAAAGCTGAACTGAGCAGCTGGTTACTCGCGCGCTGTGTTCGGTGCAGAGAGAGAGAGAGAGCCACGTATCACGGACAGCGACACTGAACCGAGCTCTCTTCTGCGAAGTTCTCCTCGAAGTCCCTCATGCACCTGAATGAAAAAATACAAATCGCAGTTTGAACAAACAAAAAGATGTGAAAGAGCCCAATTCAGTACTCGCGGTGTTCAGGTGTTCAGGGCTCACGCAGAGAAAGGCGTCTCAAAACACTTGAACATCGAACTTCCTTATTTTTGCTCTTGTGCCGACAAATACATACAAAATATGTATTTGTCAAAATATCCACCTTGGAAATTATGCTCGAAAAAACTGTCAGTTATTTCTTAAGTGAAAGTAAACAGTTGAGGAAAAAAATGGGATGTGTATAATATTGGATGCGTTCATCGTCTCTTAAAGTGACCACGCCTAATTTAGCGACTGGCTGCTGTAATGTTAATCCAAGAAAATGAAAATGAAAATCACTCACTGCTCTTGACTGAATTACTTTGTAGTTTTAACAGTCAAACCAAAAACTATTCAGACACCAGATATAATTTTTGATATATATATATATATATATATATAGCAAAACAGTAATAATGTGAGAAATGTTGAATGTGTCTGAATAAATGTAGGTCTCAGTGTATATTTCATTCTTACATTGAAGACTATCCAGTGCCATTTTACATTTAATTATTTGGTTTCTGTACCTTGACACCTACAAACTTGAAAAAAACTTAAACATTGTGTAAATAGCACAAATAAATATAAATAAACGAACATACAAATTAAACAATTTCAAACAGGGCCCACTGGTACAACCTTCAGCCGGGTCCCTGCTGACCCCAGCTACGGTACTGCTCACGGCTGTTTCACAGATACTCCGTCTGCAGTGCGTCTGCAGTCCATGTTCGTTATGTATGTGGTGCAGCACGGACTCGATGTGCTTTCACACAGGATACGTTTGCAGTTCCCTACTTGGTGCGTAAACGATCGCTGCACTGCTGCAGACGCAGTGCTCCTGGAACACAACTGGAATCCGTTTAACATGGGTGCATTCGCACTGCAGACAGAGTATGTGTGAAACAGGTGTAAGGTTGTTTGCAGCTTGTGCAATGTGGAATTAGTTTACAGCTTTTTCAAGCACTTTGTGATGCATTTTGGAAACAGGAGATGAGCCCCTTTTCTAATGCACCATCTAGCTTGATAAACCCCTTCTCAAAGACTTACTGTTTGTCAATTTTATTTGGGTAACACATATTCTGAATGCCTTCGGCAGAATTTGAATGAGCCATTTTAATCTAGATTAATATAGATTAATTTCAAGATCACAATGATATTAATCTAGATTAAAATAAATTAATCTATGTATTTTGCATGTATTCTATGTATGTACTATTGCATTACATTAAGGAAAAGCTAGAGAAATTTACCACCCCATATTCTAACCAAGTCACTATGTGCCGCCGTTAACCACAGGATTATATGACCTTTCCAAAAACATGCACCCCACTGAAGCATTGAATGAAGTGAACAAAATCCCACTGCCGCCCGGTGACACATCAGTGTGAAAGACACAGTGTTATTCATTTGGGTTCATATGAATGGAGAGAAGTATAAAAGCGCCTCTGAATAATAATGGAAAATGCTAGTTTTAAAAGTTTCCTGCTGGGCAGATAGCAAGGTTAAATACCTTTTAGGACAATTAGTCTTTGTACAATTTTTGAAAATGATATTTTTTTGTGTATTAAACTGCAAGGTAGGCTTGTCTGTGTGCCACACAAAGTAAGCTAAAAGACACAATAATGTTATGAGTATCAATGAAAGTAGCTTTAATAGACAAGTAACTTAAATGCACTAGTTCACCTGATAGTGAAAATCATGTCATTCACTCACCTTCATGCTTTTCCAAACCCTTATGACTTTTCTCATGGAACACAAAAGGGTAGATTTTTAATACTTCTTTTTTGCTCTTTTCCATGCAGTTGAATTATGAATGATTACTTTCTCCAGTGAAACATGGATAAGAGAAATGAGCACAGATCAAGTGCCATTCACAAGCAAAAACAGTATGTACAGTACACTATGTCAATGGATTTTGATGTGAGAAGACAACAGGTGATGGCTTTTTCACTGGAGGATGCGTTATTATGGTTTATGGACTAATATTTTGGCCAAAAGCAAGTGCATTCACAGCTGAGGATTCATTGGTGAGCAAGTAACGGAATGCTTTCTGAACAGATTTTTTTCTCCAAATCTGTTCATATGAAGAAACAAACTCATCTACAGTTATTGTATGGCTTCAGAAGAATTGGAATATAATCTAAGTCACACTGACCACTTATATTACTTCTATGGCATTTTTGTGTCCCTTTTACAGTTTTAGAAATTAGAAAGCACAGCCTTCAGAACTGAAAAAAGAAACAAAGTCAGTCAAGTTTTGAAAGACATGGGTCATTAAATGATAAAAGAATTCTCATTGTTGGGTTAATTATTTATTTAACAAACTTTAAACAGTTCTCCCATTGTCTGCTGTTACAGTATTTTAGAGCTAATGTGGCATTCACTAAAAACAAGTTATCTTTTGTTTCTATGTCTGAAGGTCAGCAGTGCCACATAATATTGAAAGCCTCAATTACACACACACACACACACACACACACACACACAAAAGAAGCCACAGCATTTCCACGGCCTTGGCATGGGAATCAGATAATCCAGGGGGCAACCTTGAGGGGGGTTCATACTGTATTTACCCACAATCTACATTCATGCATTATGTAGACAAATACTAGCTGAAAAAGCATGCATGGATGCAAGCACAGCTGCATATTTCAAGAATGTACTGTAAATACCAGCACAATCTCACGGCTGTTCCTATTATACGTTTTGGCAAATTGGGTGGCTGATTTGTTTGAATGCGTTTGATCTACTTTCATCCTAGTTATGATTTAGGGGTGAGGTTAGTGGACCTGCTTAATTTCTTTCAAAATCGATTCACATTGTATGAAATCACTATGCTTTTCCATGAAATCAGGTTGGAAATATACCATCTGAGCACCACTGGCATCCTGTATAGGCTACTAGACAGGTCTAAAAAATTTACCTGCATTTCACCATGATCCTTTTTTCAAGAAAAGCACTGATCAGTTAATAAACCAAAGGCCTCTAGTGACAGACTACACTGAGAAACACAACAGTCTCAATGTATCTGTAACCCTGATCAGTAAACTATTCGCCATTTAGAACTTCAGATAAACAATGAGAAGATACTATCTCACAAACATACTGAAATAGTAATGTTGACATTTCACAATGTATCTTCTTTTTTGTCTCTCTACCCGGACCAGAAAAAAAAAAAATGGTATTGTTATAGTTATCTTATTACATAACTGGATATATATTAACTTATCAGAAAGGAAATTTATAATGAAATGGAAGGGAGGATATTCAATAACAGGGTTAAGCCAAATATTATGTTTTAAAATAATTAAAATATCTTTGTTCGTGTATATATATATATATATAAATTTATTATTATTTTTTGATACAGCACAGAAAGATCAATGAGGTCAGGCTAAAATTATGTGATTAAAAACAGCTACATGTGGATTGTTAGTAATTTTATCAGTGAGTTTGTGTCTTTATTAAAAAAAATTGGACATCTGTTTATGGAAATATGATTTATAGTATTTCTAATACAAGTACTACATGTTTTATTATTGCTATTAATGATCACAGAGGAGAATAAACAAACTCGGATATTTCTTATTCATCACGTCGGCTGTGTCTAAAATCCTAGTGAGACGCATACCTAGACTCCATTGTTGAGCATCCCACGCGCACTCCCGCCTATACTGACCACACGTTTTCTAAGTAGACAGCACACTAGGTATTGAGTTCCAGCCCACATGAACAGTGGTATTAGGGATGCGGGTGTTATTGATGTGTGTTGATGTGTTGGTACTCACTCTTGAGCGCGCAGATCAGCTGGTGTCCATCAGTAATCAGCTCTTTGATGAACGTGTTTGTTCGGTCCAGCTCGATCTCGTGACATTTGAGTCTCTCTCTAAAGTCCGGACTGTCCACAAAAGAGTCACTAAACTCTAGAGTCGGCAACCCCATAATCAGACTTAAAATAAAGTACCACAAAACAACGCAACTCGGTATTTCCTCAGAAACACTGGCTCATCTTAATCATCCTTAATCACGCTCAAACGCGGAAAGTGTCGCTCTCTTGCAAAGACTCGTGCGAAAGTTTCTCTTCACTTCCGCGCGCTGAACTTTCATCAAGCCAAACTTCTGCAGCAGCCAGTCTGGGATCATGAGACTCCTGCTGGCTATATTAGATAACACCCGTAAACCTGCTGTATGGCTTCACTAGTCAACGTTCGTTAATAAGGTAAGTTGCTCACGATCACATTGGGCTCCTCGGAGTGTATTGTTTTTACCCGAAGAAGAAGGAGGCCAAGGATTAATACACCTTCGAAGCAGCTTTTCGTTTACAGTTTTTGCAAAGACTATCTATCTAGTCAACATTTGGAGTCATTATTTCACTCAGTTTTACTCTGTATAGGTTTCAGAATTTAAGCTAAAATATACATCTAGAGCAATAACCACATGAACAATAATAAGAATAATTTAAAAAATAAATAGCCTACCAGTTCCATAAAAAAAAAAAAAAAAAGATATTTCCACAAATCTAAAAACATTAATGTCTACACAAAAATAGAAGGAAATGTTTTTTTTTTTTTTTCATGTTCGGATGAACTGACAAAATTAATACGATTATAGCCTTATTCATAAAATGTATGGAGACTAGATTTTGGGACAAGAGGGTCAATAAGTGGTGCTCAGGGGCATCTTGCACTGTTGACTGTTGGTGTAGACGTGCGGACATGTCCTCCTCAGATCTACAGCCATGGATCATGGTGTTCATAGATGCCTTACAGGTAAAACCCAGGTCATGTAAAAACACAAACAGTGCGGATTTCCTCAACAAAGTGAACAGTGACTCACTTTATCCTCAGAGAGAGAGAAAGCGATACAGAGCAACATATCAGAAAGCTCGCTTTGACAATATCTTGTACGGCCTGAAGGGTCATACAGCAGTGTGCATCTATCTGTGTGTGACATCAGGAAAGCTTCTGGATATCTGATGACCTGCGGCGGTTCTCAAGGTCTGATGAAACATGGCTAGACGTGTGTGGCTACAATAAACCGAACGCTCAAACAACTCCTTAAAAGGCTATACCGTTCACTCACACCACCTATAACCCCGATGTAAAGCTACCAAAACCACATAAATGCCAACCAAGGAAATAAAACAACCGAAGTGAACTATAAAGCAACAGAAATCATGTTTCTACGTCAGACGATGAATATCGTCATGTCATAGGGGCACGTTTAGTTCTTTTCTTACCCACCCTTTCTATACTCCAAACAGGCAGCTGTAATTATACAGTCTGATAGATTATGCCGGAACTAATGAGAGTGGGGAGAGGGTGAATTCTGAATTAATACCTTACTAAATGTAAGTAATTAGACTTCAGCCTAATTGGAGCTGGTAGAATCGGCCACAAATACAGGGCACGCTGGGACGATAATGATGTCAAATTCCAAATGAGCATTCAGTCGATGCGAAGCATGAGGAAGAATTTAAAACACTTTGGCCAACTAATTTACATATGCAATTCTCCATTTTCCATTACACCAAAACTGAAAGACAGCAGCAGTAGAATGAGATGCTACTAGTGTAAAACTATTGTGCAACATAACAGACAGCCTATAAAGAGGCATTCACACTGATTCGCATTTGTAGCGACAAAGCAACCAAAGGCCATTTATTCTCAGTTAGATTTGGTGATTTAGGATGACACGAGCTACGGAGACCAGAATGCATCAGTGACCACACGCTTTTTCAGTGTCCCTTTTGCTGTATCTTCCCACATTTATTTTCTTCATTTTAAAAACATTTTCAATAAAGAGTGCTAAGCCATGAATCACAATATTAAAACTTTTATAAACAGTATTTTGAATAAGCTCCTACATTCCTGAGTTTTTGTTGCTTTAATATTTGATAATAAACTGGGAAGTAGGACAAAAGTTATGTCTATGGTGCATATTGGTACCCTAAAAGTACATATGGACCTCTAAAACTTACATATTAGTACCCAAGCTTTTTTTTATTTTTTTTATGTATAACAGTGCAATTTAGACATTTTATGTATTAAGGCTGTCATTTGATTAAAATCTTTAATCTAATAAATTACATGGTGCAGCGGTTAATTATTTTTTTGCCCTGCATCATATTCGTCAACAGTGAACTGTATGAAATGTATGATGAAGTACAGATCTGGCAGCAGGGGCCAGTGCGTTAACGGCATTAAAATATTTTAATCACACAATTTCTTCATAACTAATTAATAAAGTTAACATGTTAAACTGTTTAAAAGCCATATATACTTAGACCTCTATTAGGCATATACATTTTAGCACCTTAGCCTCATGGTAAGTCTGTCTTGAAAGATTTGTACATTTATTATATAATATTTCTTTCTAAGGAGAAAATTAATGGGATTTTTTACTTCTGCAGTTCTGCTGTTGCATTTCACACATGGTGTGCAGGCTGTTAGTTCCCACACATGTCATTTTTGTAATTTAGCATTCAACTGCTTTGATTTAGCAACAGTCACTTCAAGTGACAGGGAGAATTGAAGCTATTGCCCAGTCTTGTTGATGAACCGGAGACCTCCTCACAGCCTGAGACTCAGAAATGCTCCTGTGAAGGGGTAATGGCGGAGCAATTGCTCTGTGAATGTGAGGCTTAATGTAATTGTGTTGCCTAGAGGAGAATTCAGTGGGGAAAAAAATTACTTCTTTAAAAAAATAATTTAAAGGGAATCATGCAACAGCAGCTGCTGCATGAGGTTAGGTTAATTTCAGTGGTGTAGGGTCACCTGTGGTGTCTTTCAAAGCAATGTGGTTTCATTAGTATGAGACCCAGCATGGAAACATGTACTGTATAGTTTGTTTTAAACATAAATACACTCTCAGTCAAGCATTAAAACCACACTGCAATAGCACTGACATCACACTTACTGTAGTCCTACAGGGTCGCCATGATTTTGCCAAGTAAGACATGTACCTGGATCAACATTACCGTCCAAAAATACAGACTAAACTCAATCCCTACCCCTAAACCTAACTTTACCTATAATTTATTCCTAAAATCAGAGGGAAAATGTAACTGATTAACAAGGTTGTAGAAGCACCTAAATCCTTAGTGTAAGCCTAAAACTGACATTTCCTGAAAAGCTATCTCTCAATTCCGACTGGTTGATTGAAATGGTGTTCCAGGATCAACAAGGATGTTGATTCAGAAACATGTTGTACTTGGTCAATTCACACTCATCAGTCCTACATGCATGCAATGTACAGTTGGAGAATATAAAAGTATGCATGCATGCACTTCCAAGCCCACGCACTTAGACGCACGCAGGCTAAATGGTGCACCAATGCAGTAACGCACAATAGATATCAGCAAGCTCCCAGAAATGGATTAGCTTCCCTGCACAGGTTTGTCATGTGCTGTTGATTATATTTCAGCTGACGTCAATGAATAATTTAGCATCTTGGCTGAGGTCTGTTTGGAGGCCTTGGCTTCACCGGCTGCATGGATATCTCCTGCGAGGATCCTGGATGCTCTTGCGTGGATGCATGGATGGGGTGTCCCAGGGGTCCTGTTTGACTCATCATCGTAATGAACGGTGAAATTATGAATCAGTCAAGACACTTTAGCAGATTTAATTGGCGCGCTCACTGCAAGTATAAGGAATCAAACTGGGGAAAGATTAGAAGTGAGCGTCACTTGAAACTACTTCAGAAGTTGGAACAATTACATTCTGTAACATTTGAAACCAATGTAGGCTCTCTAGAAACAGTCGATGTGCCTCTTCCTAGATTTTTGAAGAGCGTAGGCATAGATGCAATTCATTGTGATTTCAAGCTGAAATGAACAATATATTACAGAAAATGAATGATTCTATAATATTTAGTAGGATTATGAGATGCATTATTTGAATGCTTGGCCAAAGAGACTGTAAAATTGGGGTAATATGATCATATTTTCTTGACCTGGTAAGGATTCTAGCTGCTGAATTTTGGACTACCTGTAGCTTGTTTATTGAAGATGCAGGACAAGACTCTAGAAATGCATTAAAGATAAATTACTGTCTAACATAAATGGAAGATTTGAAATGGGTCTGTAATTTGCCAGTTCACTAGGATCTAGTTATGGTTTCTTAATAAGAGGCTTAATAATCGCCAGCTTGAATGGTTTTGGGATGTGACCTAAAGATAATGATGAGTTAATAATATTGAGAAGCAGTTCTTCAGCTACAGGTAACAACTCTTTCAATAATTTAGTGGGTACAGGATCTAATAAACATGTTGTTTTTTTTGTTTGTTTAGATGCAGTGATAAGTTTATTTAGCTCTTCCTGTCCTATATTTGTAAAGCACTGCAGTTTATCTTTGGGTGCGATGGATGAAACTGAAGTATTAGACGCTGTAGAATCTACATTTGTTATTGTATATCTGATGTTATTTGTTTTATCAATGAAGAAATTCATAAAGTCATTAGTATAAAACTGTGAGAGAATATTTAGACCGGGTTTCATCTGGTCATTTTGTTAACTATTTTTTTATATATATTTAATTGTCTATAATCCATAATTTACCCTGTCATACACATCTGAACACTTAAAGTGACGTGACTTACAGCCAAGTATGGTGACCCATACTCAGAATTCTTGCTCTGCATTTAACCCATCCAAAGTGCACACACACAGCAGTGAAAATACACACACACCATGAACACACAGCCATTTATGCTGCGGCGCCCATTAGGGGGCTCAGTGCCTTGCTCAAGGGAACCTCAGTCGTGGTATTGCCAGCCCGAGACTCGAACCCAAAATCTTATGTGTGTGTGTGTGTGTGTGTGTGTGTGTATACTGTATATATATATATATATATATATATATATATATATATATAAACACACACACACATATACATATATATATATATATATATATATATATATATATATATATATATATATATAATATGGTTTTAAAACCAAATAATAAGGACATGAAATCAGTGTAAATATTATTATGATTTACCCTGAACAATCATTACTCAGTATGCCATTTTTTTGTTGTTTGTTTTGTAGTCCAGTTTCTTGTTCTTATGTTGTTTATGATGGTACATGTAGTATTGTTTGTATTGCAATGTTGCATTTCTGGCATAAAAACTCACAAAAACAGACACTGTGAACTGCTGCTTACACACATTTATCCTCCTGATAATGGAAATACATGTCTTCATCCAACTGAAAATAAATAAACCAAAAATCTTATCATCAGCCGTTTGGAAAATGACAAGCTAGGTCTGTTTTAGATGGATTCTTTGAGATGAATTATACATAAAACATCCACCAATGTTCACTGCTATTGATAAAATCTAAAGCAGAAGGTTTTTCGCCCTCCAACTGAAGCTCGTGATGAAGGACTATTCTGTGTAAATCTGCAGCTTTCAGCAGAGCTGTGCAGGTGCAGACTCTCACATGGTCTGTATGTGGATAACGAAGAGCTAGTATATGACGGAGTCGAGATAAAGGGATGATTTCAGAGAATGCAGCTCATGGAGGAGCAACTGGCAATGCCACGCACAGCCAACAAACAATAGAGTTATAATATGTTGTTAGCTGTCTGTGATGGGAGAATTACTGCGCAGTGCTCATCAATTATAAATGGATGTTTTTATAAACCATTCCAGATAAGAAATGGGCAGGCTGAACACTGGACAGAGCAGACACTAAAAGGTCGAAACCGCAGTGAAATCTATATGGAAACCAATGTCACTTCAACTGTAACACATTGTTCATGGAGCGCTGTGCGAACCGAGCATTGTACGTCAAAGGCGCTGCTGATTAACAAACAAATAACTCACGGATGGAACATGACAATGCCTGTTTGCAGATTTATTCTAACGTTGCGTGATCCTACAGCTAAGATGTATTGTCTCATCGTCTGCCACTGACTGGGATGACAGCATTGTATTTTCTTCCGCAGTTTGACGTTTGAGGTAATTTCACAATTTCCGCCACTCGGCCCGCCTGCAGACGGCGGCCTGCGGGGCACTGCAGCCTGTCGCCGGCTCCCTCTCCTCATGATTAATGACCCTAATTGAGATTCATTTCTTATCAATTAGAGTGTGGCATTTACTGCCGTCAAGTCCCCCTCCCGCATTTATTTGTGTCTTGACTCAAAGCAAGGTCTTTTAACTCACAGAAGCTGAGTCTATTGTTGGTGACACCCTTGCCCACGTGTAAGCAGAAAGGTTAGGCCTGATGACTTTTTCATGAGACAAAGTGGAAAGCACAGAGATAAAGAGAGAAGAATGGGTTAGGGTGGGCAGACAGAGCGAGGGGAAGATAGTCAGGGAAGTGAGAGGGAATATAATTGGAAAAGAGACGAAGAGAAGATTTATAAAAGAGAAGAAGGTTAAGGGTGACTTTAGTGTATTTGAAAACGAACCAAACTGCCTTGCTGTCTACTGTCAGTGCATTCAAGTACCTCTGGGACGAGCTAAGAGGTCGTAATTATGATCTTAGTTGCATTCTAGTCATTTTGTTTAGGGAAAGATAGTCCTTTTATTAAAAAAAAAAAATAAATAAAATAATATATATATATATATATATATATATATATATATATATATACACAAACACACACACATATACTTATATAGGATTTTTTAAACTTTATTCCTACTCAATTATGAATAAGAATGTCCATCAGGATTGTTTTTGCTTTATGTTTGAAGGTGCTGTAAGCATATATATATATATATACACTTTCATAATTGTACAGTGATATCATATTTTGTATACTCGCAAAGTAGAACTTTATAATAAATAATTATGTACTGTACTAATACCTAAATGAAATGTTACTTTAATGTGAACTAATGATGGGTTAAAGCATATACTAATCAAGAACTAATGTTAACTATGATGCGAGTCGTCTGAATTCATATGTGAATGTCGACTGCCTCGTCATGGTTCAGTTTTCACACTTGAATTCATCTGACTCATGCTGTAGTTAAGGTTTAATAGTGTAAATAATGCTCTGTGTCTTCAGATGAATAGTTTTGTTTCATAAGACATTTTTATATTGTCAGGAGCCACAGGTAATATTTGAACTATTTAACTTTAATAAAATAATAAAAATAAAAAAACAATATATATTTTATTTTTTTCGGAAAATATAAATCTGAAAAAAAAAACTAAATTGTTGCTACCTTATTATTATTATTATTATTATTATTATTATTATTATTATTATTATTATTATTTATTGTAAAGTTATGGCAAACGCAGCTTACATTTGTCACTGTAATTTATCTTATTTTATATATTTTTTTAAGTGTATTATTATTATTATTATTATTATTATTATTATTATTTATTTTATTTATTTTTTTAAACCAGTTCGGCCTATACATTTCTTAGAAGGAAACATAATGCTATCGCTTGCATTTTGGAACACACTCGGAAGTGCCGGAAGTGCCGTTATGATGTCTTAAAACGTAGCCAGCTCACTAGGTTTTGGTACCGAGTTAATGGCTTTATTACTTCTACTTTGAAAGAGCACCCAGAGAAACGCCCTAACATCCAGAAATACATTATATGCAGCGTGTCTTCCTTTCAGCAGTAAACTTTCACAGTCTGATCTATTACCTGAAAGGACATTAAGAAGAGCGGAAATTACTCTAAGACTACCTTTTTCTCTGCTCTCTTTTCCCAGTTGGCTTTTAAAGCAAATGCACTGTTCTCTGCACAATGCAATCCGGGCTATAAAGACTGCAATTAGACGCCTTTAGATGTTGCTAAAGGAGAGGTTCGATGTATAAGATTTAATACCCTGTAGATTCACATGGAGGGGCTTGTCTGGTTAGGGCCCCTAGAGCAAATCTGAGGCTGGGATGATAAATAGCCAAGTTCACCTTTCACAGGATTGGTAAATCCATGTAGCATGTCTGCACATGCATTTTTGCTCCACTTTTAACTGGCGGGTGCTCGTGGGGCTTTATCCTGCACCGCTCGCCCTTCCTCAGCCCGATAAATGGCTTCACCGCACCCAGTCACTCAGCTAATGTCTCCTCTGCGGGCAGGCATTTGAGCACATTAGAAATCATTACAACAACAACAACAACAAAAAAACTGTAAATCCAGGATCACATTGCAGCGTTGAGCACAGGGGAAAACGTGGCACACAATGGAGGGGATGAAAACAAGAAAATGTGATTTAATATTAGAATATTTGATCATTTTCCATATAAAGGGTGTGCAAGCAAACTGAGACGGAGCAGAGAGAACATTTATGCCATCACAATGCCCATGCTTGATTATCAGTGCTATCTTATGAACCTCTAGGGGGCGATGTGACCTCTTTTCAGCTGAATTGCACAGATGGAGTGACAGACCTTTGCAACATGGTTTGCTACATTCCTCTTAAGTCAAAAGGCCATCTAGATATTTCCAATTATCAGCGAGCAAACAGATATTCCAGATTTTTAATATCCTTCTGACCAATACTGAATCTCAACATAATCACACTTTAAATAATGGAGGTCTCTGAGACACACTCGGCTATTCAAATGCAAACAAATCTCTATTGAAACTGTCCTTTCACCCTTCAGATACAAGAAATGTGCAATAAATTTGAAAGCTCCTGAAATATGACACATTAGGCCACATCATGGTAGTGAATATTTTTCTTGGTTAGGTTTTTGTCATTTGCATGCAGTGTTGCAATCTACCATAAGATCTTGGAAGGATATATTTTGTCCTGCATTTGAAGCCAATTTTGGATCTGCTCACCCTTTTTACATTTCTTTAATTTATATAATATAATTATTTTGTTGGCAATATTAAATGAAGAAACTTTAAACAAACTTCTTTAAATACATGATGTGGTAGTTTAAAAAACATTGTAATTATTTTAATATTTTAATTTGTATTGATTCAGACTTAACCTACATAACATTCCAAACATGCCAGTCAGTTTTTGCTCAAAGTGTAGTGTTGACTGCAATCATCAAGCTATTTCTTTATGTAAAAAAATAAATAAAAAAATCTTCCTTTAATTTATAGTAAATAAGAGTTTTTGGCATTTTTTTTTTTTTTATACAGATGTTTATAACATCAAATGTGATACAGGAGGCTGATCGTTTGCTGAAAAGATAAAACAACAGCAACAACAAAAAAATATGTATTTTTACTGTTTTTTACGTGCATTTCAGAGCAAATAAAATAAATATGGACATTGACGTAAGACTGAAAAGTATCGTAAGTACCCCTACCACCCACTGAAACAGCAGATGCTGCATCTCAAATCTTCCTTCTATTTCTTTTCTCCTCATCTGGACATCGAGATCTGCACCCTCCACTGTGCTGAAGACTCTGGGTGTTACAGCTTCACTATGACATCCCTTAGCGTCAGTTACACCACAAAAGTGTTGTATTTAAGCCACTAAATAGCTGCCTTGTCCTAAATTTCAAAGAGAGCGTCAGCAGTCCTGAATCTCTCTTCTTCCCTTCCTTCCACCTCAATTTCCATCCAGTTTCAAAGTGATTGATTATTTGTGAGAGAGATGGGAAAGTTTGCTGAAGATATCATGCAGTTATGATTTCATATTCCATGCTTGAAACACACAAACCTACCAGAGTGTTTGCATAACTCGTGTTTGGTGGATGAAGTGATGCCTGTAATATGTTCAAAACCATAGAATGCACACTGATGTTGACTGGTCGAGCCTTCATATTTAATGAAGGACTTATTATTTTAGAGACTTCAAACAGTAGTTTGTAAAACTGCCAGACTGTCCTCCAACAAAAACAACCCTATAGGTCATTTGTGCAAGCACCTTATTATGACCTTTATTTACGTTTTAAAGTTAAGTGCCCCTTAGCAGGCGTTAAAATAATGACAGTGTTGTGTCGTGTCCGTCATCATCAAATGACGTATGACTGTCACTACCAATCAAAATGTTTATTTAAATGCATTGTGTGGACTTTTGACATGGTCCAACCTGAACTGACGGCAATTTGTACATATGTTACTAGGTGGGTAATTCATCCGAATGACCGCAACTAACCCCGCCCCAAAACCTACC
Source organism: Carassius gibelio (assembly GCF_023724105.1). Lineage (NCBI taxonomy): Eukaryota > Metazoa > Chordata > Actinopteri > Cypriniformes > Cyprinidae > Carassius > Carassius gibelio. The sequence goes on along the minus strand of NC_068413.1, from coordinate 22,155,562 downwards.
CTCAAAGAAATCATGCAAAATTGTGAATTACAGTGCATATACATTTTATGAGCATCTGTGTTTTCTGGGATCAAACCCATGATCACATGACTGAATATCGTCATATAACGTGAATACTGTATAAAGCTGATGTGAAATGTTAAATAACTTTCTCCTATTGCAGAGACAATACACTGTAAGTACACTATAAGTACATGTTAGTACATGTACTGTAAAATAAACTGCAACCAAAATAATAATAATTAAAAAAAAATGCACACTTTACAGTGCACCCGATAAACATAATCAAGCCTTTGAAAAAAGCTGGTAGACCGCTCCTTCAACAGCAAATCAGAATACATTCAGTTTTAAAGAGCCTGAGGATTTAAAAGCAGCAGGTGACAATAACTGCAGCACTTGCTTATAATAATCAGAATGTTGTTGTCTGTTGGTGTGGACTCTAATAAATGTATTGTTATCGTTACAGTTATTATTATTGGTGTGAACGGTATAGTAAATCAGAACTGCATAATTCTGAAAGGCATTGGTTATGAAAATTGAATGTGACCTAAGAATTAAAGATGATGCAGTCTATTGGTAATGTACATCTATAGTATCCTTCTCATTGGATTATATACTCTAACAGGGTTCATTACCTTATTCATTTTTTTTGTTTTGGTTTGTGAAGGGTCTAGTGTTGTCAGTATCTTCTTTATAAACAATCATATATGATTCTATATTTCACACAGAACTCTGTTACTGCTCAGTGTTCTAAAATTATGTCACCATTGCTCATTCTATTCACATGCACACACACTCAATTCTATCAGCTTACAAGTAAGGAAAAAAATTAAGAGAGTTTGGCTATTCAGAGCTGTAACTGATGAGGAGTTTGCCTCAGCTCAGGTGTGCAATGAATTTTTTGTCTCTTTAATGGAAATCTAGCGTGCTCTTACAGATGCATTAGTATTCAGATGATGGCTCTATTGCCAGAGCTGAGGAGGGGACCTTGATAAGATAGAAATGGCATTACGAGTTTTCATCAGCGGCAGAATTACACAAGGTGCCTTTAGCACCTTCTCCTCACTCCCCGTAGGCCACTTTCTTGGAATCCTGAAGCACTGAGGCTTCAGCAAACTTTTTTAATCATGACTTTTCCTCATGGTCAGATTTATAAGTCATTAGTTTACTGTCCTGTCTAGCACCCTGTCAGAAAAGTGCATTTAATCTCATGTGCGCCGAGGTGAGATGAAACCCTCAGCAGCGACATCATGCAAACAATCCCTGGAAAAATGTCACAGACTTTTCATTGCTGATAATGTTGTTTATTTGCACATGCTGTCTGCATAGTTTTAGCACTTGATTTACAAAAGGAATTGCCATTTTGAATGATCAGTGGATGATATTTCTCATTCTCATTTTCTCATTTTTTTCTCATGTGTCGCCGGACCTACTTTTCTTTGTGTATGGATGCCATGAAACAAATGACATACAGTATGTATGCAATTTTCTACAAAATACATCCTGGCAGCTCCAAAATATAAATAATTTTTATGGGTTTATGAAGATGCATTTGAGTAATGTAAAAACATGGTTTAGAAAATATATTTTTTTTTAGAATTTCCTATTATTATCATTATTATTATTATCAAAAAAGTTAGATATTGTAGCTTTAACGCAACATCTCTCATGATAACTCTTGGGGGGATTCTCATTGTAATGTACATGACAGGCTACTTTGCTGCTGCAGCGACAGAACAAGTACCGAGACTTGCTATTTCCAAAACATCCACAACATGCTGCTGTGAGTATGTAAGAAATACTGCTGCTGCCCATAACATATATGAAATAATTTTATTTAACATGAATCACCCTGTAGCAGCCCTATGTGGAGATGGGGAAGGTGGAGGGTTTCGGCTACAGCAAGCACTAGCCTAGTATTTGAATGTTGAGCAGTGAGCTCATTGGCTGCTGATACAAAAAGAGCTTAGCCATGTGATGATGTCATTAAGTCAGATTGCATTTGACCTATCCGATTGCGCCAGCTAGAGTTTCATGCCAAAACTTTGGATTTCTGTTCATTTGTTTGGTTTTGCAACGCTCTACCACTGAGCCATAGGAACACATTACTCTTTTAAAATATGTAGATGTGACATTTTTTTCATTCATTCAGCTTAACCTCAAGTTTTCCATGTACAGAATTTCGAAACAACCCATTAAACAAACATTCAGTTGGAAGGATACGTTTGGAAGCAAAAACCTCATGGTTTATTAGACTAAGTAAAGGTACAGCAACATGTTCTATTGATTTATCTATATATAATGAATCTCTATTATAGATCAGTGGCTCTATAGTATTTTGTCGCGCCGCAGCGCTCGTATCTGTTTGTATACATGGTATTAGGAATCATTAGTTGTTTTCCCTTATGAGGATTCATGCTTCGGGCACAACTGCTAATGCCCCCTTGTCCACCCCTGACCATGTCATCGTTCATCATGATGTTTCACTGTAGACATCTTCCTATGCAAATGTTTTTGACATCGGCCAACCCTACTAAGGTCTTACGTGTTAGTAACAACACAAGAGTGAGTAATTAATGACATAGTTATCATTTTTGGGTGAACTCTGCCTTTCATAATGAAAACTGCTCCCCAAACTAAAGTAAAGAAATCACACTTGCCCCTCTCCAAACTCCAAAGAGTTAATTTTTTTTAGCAACTCTTTCAACATTTATTAAAAAAAGAAAAAGAAGAAAAAGGCATTTAACCAAAAGCCATTAGAAACACACTGACTTTGGGATGAAGTCATTTCTGGGTTTAGGCCTATAAAATATGTCATCCCTGCAGAACTCTATTGTTGCAACCCTAGCCCATGTTATTAAATGTGTTGCACTTGTGCCTGAATCACTGAATGATTCATAAGTTCTTTGTGCCTCCAAAGTTGTGTTTTGGATTGAAAGACGAACTCTGTAGTAATTGCACTGATGTTTTTGCAAAGCTTTCTAAGTTGGTTTAACCACTAATCCAAACAGGAAAGGAGTGCTAAATACCTCCCGCAGTGCCATATGAAAAGATTCTGTTGTCATCCTGCCATTAAAAGTCCCTTAGCCATTTCACTGGCCATTTATCTTCAAAACGATATGTCCTCAGAGACTTCCTAAAGAGCTCAGTAGGGGTTCACCACATGGTGAGCGTTCGAAGTCATTGGACACTCAAGTCCAGACTTAATATGCTGTTTTCTGGCATACAGCTTTAAGTGGAGGAGCAAAACAGATTGATTGTGGTGTTAGAACTTAAATTGCTGACTCCTCCACATAATGTTCTTTACATCAATCACTGTAAGCTCTTACACAATTGCTTTCCATGTTCTTCAGAGATATATTATTGTCATTCTTAGAAAATACCTGAAAGCAGAGCTGGGTAGATTTCTTAGATTACTTGACTATAGTCCAATTCTGATACCAAATTTGCAGTTAGTAATATACAGATATCCATAACATTACACATTTCAGATAGTATAATCAGACTACTTTTTTTCTTTCAGATTACTTCAAGATAACCTAAATGTCTGACCCATTAAAATGGGATAATCCCGTATCATACTGATATAAAAATAAGAAAAGAAAGAAAATATTTCCATTCATTGTTATTAACAACATGAAGGGTGTTAGTTATAACATTACATCAAGATTTTTTTTTTATTGAAAAATTACGGTCGGAGCCAAAAATATTGGTCCCAATGGTAAATATGATCAAAGAAGGCTGTGAAAATTCATCTGCATTGTTAATCCTTTTGATCTTTTATTTTTAAAATTCACAAAAATGTATCCTTTCATTGGATAATAAGAATTTAAAATGGGGGGGGGGGGGGGGATATCATTATGAAATAAATGTTTTTCTTTAATAATTAAAATTATTAAATATTATTTCTGTTTACCTGTATGTTACATTACCATGTAAAAACTATTGCAAATGAAAAGGAGAAGAGAGGACAGTTGTGTGCTGATGTCATGTAAATTTATTTAAAATTAAAATTAATTTTAATCTGTTAAGGATCTATTGTATTTGTGTACTACTATGGGATGGGGCGTACAATCTCACATTATATATTACTACCTCGCTGGAATTAGTTTCTGCAGGATATCCATATTTAGTTTGCTTTATTTCAAATTCTGAACTTCAAAATTATTAGAACACTAGTATTTTCACCAGCTAAAATGTTTTCAAGTCAGTTATTTGTATCTTTTGTCTGTAGAAAATATCAGTTTACATTTCCAAACATTATTTTTGCCATTAATTGTAATAATCCAGTTAGATTTTTGTTTTGCACAGGGAGTCCAATGACAGCCAGTGCTCCACACAGAGATCTGAACTCACCATCATCCATTCTGTCTGTAATACCATAAAGAAACAGATCAAACTGAGACAGACTAAATCCAGAAGAACTGTGGTGATGTCTCATTTTAACCCCATATAAGCTTGTGTTAAAGTGCAGCAAGAACCACTGTATTTCTAAAAATGTTCTTACCTTTCTTTCTTTACATGACACTTTCTACTACATCGCATGCTTTGATTTTTTGAATGGTAAACTTATGACAGCATTAAAATGTATGCCAAATCTCAAAGTTTTATAGGAATAGGAATATTAAAAAAAAAAATGAACTGATGTTAAATTCCAGCACGAGCCTTACACTGTATTTCTGAATATATTATTTTGTTTCTCTCGTGGCATGAATCTTTCCATCTACGTTCTACAGTTTGAAGCGTCACAATGGCAAACACGGTAAAACCTCCACACTTTCATGCCTCTGACCTGCCACAATGGTAAGCATGATAAGAAAGGTCATGCACCAGGAAACAGTAATCAAATCATTCAAACATTAGTAGTGCCAAATATGCTAGTTTGAAAGCATATTCATTTGTAAGAAATCTTGCTGAAGTGAACCACTACTGCAAAATTGCCTGTTTTGCAATTTCACAACTCATTCGCAGTAGACGTGTGCTGCCCAAATGCTGATCTGTTTCAGTATGTGTTAGGTTTTATAGTAAAACCAAACTAGCAAAAATATGAATAAAAACAGCGAGGATGGCACTTTCTCCTGAATCATTCCTTAACTACAGCAGTAAACAGCTGCCACTTGTGCTTACTGACAAATGTTAATTAATTGTGATAAAAGACCAATGAGGGTAATAAGCCCCCATAAGCAAGTTGCTATTTTTTTACGTTATATTTTCAATATGATCAATTCACAGATGCTGTAATTCTAAGCAGACTGGTTTATCACTCTGGGTTGTGTACTTAGAATATGTTTTACACTGTGTGTGTTGCCCAGTTGTGATAGTCTCAATTATGCTAATGGCCACTACTTATCACTGACAATAATGCAGTTGATCTTTGCCAAGGCTTGTAAAACCTCTTGGCTGATGTCGCTGAATGTTGCGCTCATGAAAGCATTACTGGATACAGCTGCCTATTTCCAAAATATATCCCTTTGGCCATTATCTCTGCTGACAGCTGTACGCTCACAATCGCTTCAGATGTGTTTAGAAACCTTTATCGTTGCTATTACAGAAGGGAGAGTTACTTTACCACACAGAAACCTCAAAAGTTTTCGTTACTCACAGAAATGTGCTTTTAGAATAACAAAGCCTTCCCTAGAGACTCGGCTTGCCACTGTATGCCGAACAATTCAACTCACAAGCATTACGAATTTCAAAGTTCTGTTCTTATAGAAGTGATGTGTTCTTTTGTACTGAGGATGAATGTTTGCCTTGCCTTTTGCAGATACTTCCTCCATATATATATATTTGGAAATGCAAAATAAAAATCAGTCAGCTGGTCGAACTGTACATTCACTTTCTTTAGTTTTTCCTTTTCTCTGTATAATCTTTGTGCATTTCAGTTTTCCTTCAGTCCATGCTTTCATACAGAGAAATAATAATGGTAGCACTTTATTTTACAGTCCTGTTCCTCATGTACATACTATGTACATATTATAGTAATTTCAATAACTATGTAATGACTAGGTACTAACCCTGAACCTAACCCTAAACCTAACCCTACCCCATGTGTTACCTTGTGTTACTTAGATAAATACACTGTAAGTACACTATAAATACATGTTAGTACACATACTGTAAAATAAAGTGCAACCATAATAATAATAATAATAATCAAAATGAAAACACCATGTCCAGGTCAAATTTCCTCTCAAAGTCAAAAGAAAGAAAATTAGAAGTTTTATTTGCATAAAGAAAATTAAGCCAACTTTAGGACCATTAAGAGTTCTATGTATAATGTATAATTTCATCACTTGCTCACCAACAATGAATGGGTGCCATCAGAATGTTCAAATTGCTGGTAAAATCCTGAGAATATTTCACAAGTAATATGACTCCAGTCCACCAATTAACATCTTGTGATGGTAAAACTGTGTTTTTAAGAGAAAAGTCCATTATTAAGGTATTTTGAAATTAAAACGGGTGTTATTATAAATTATGGACTGGTTTTTTTACCAAAAAAAAAAAAAAAAAGTCATGGAGTCATGGATTATTGAGATGTTTTTACCTGATGTATCGACATTTTGATGGCACCCATTCACTGCAGAGGATCCATTGGTAAGCAAGTGATTTTACGAGTTCACCCTTACATATAATCGAATTGAGCAAGTAGTAAGCATATTTTGGCGTGCTGTCCTCGGTGAGGGCTCAGAGCCCAGAATATAGCCTGAAACCAGAGAACGCCCCTATTTCTAGTATGGGATGAGAATAGATTAAGAGTGAGGAGTTTGGGTGGAGGAGGAATACCAGAAAACTGTCGTAGAATAGAGGTAAGTAGGCTGTGTGTATATACTGTAAGTATTGCGCTAGTTAGTATGATTAGCTAAACGGGTTACACTAGTGCCAAATTGGCTGATTATGTGATCGTGCTCCTCCCGAACCTTGTTAATAAAACATAATTTAATGCTAAATTTCTCCAAATCTGTGTTTAATGAAGAAACAAACTCTTCTATATCTAGGACTGCCTGAGGGTGAGAAAACTGTCAGCAATTTTTATTTTTAAGGGAGCTATTGCTTTAAGAGTTAAAACCATAGTTCAGCGACTGAGTGAGAACTATACTTAAAACGTCAATCCGTGTGGCGCTGAAGATGCACCATAAGGCCCGCACCAAGCACAGTGGGATGGGAAAACTTCCCTTTCATCCACCCCAGACACACTCCTCTCACTCAGCAGACCTCCAGTACAGTCAGCACTTTGAGCCCCTCACTGAGCTGTAGTTCAGAGAGCAAGACAGATTCCACCGCCACGAGCCGCATACTGTGAGCAAACCTAAGAGAGAAGACCAGCTAAGCTTGCGCATTCAGGAGCGCTGCTAAGGAGTGCTGACGCGCTGCTGCTCATTAATTGAGTTTGCGCTGTGATATATAAGACATGGCAGTGAGCTTCAGCAGGGGCTTAGTGCTGAACACACAGGGCTTGTGAACTTAGTTGGTTAAGGATGGAGATGGAGGCTGTGGATGGTGTTATGCAGTGCTATTTGCTGTGATGTCATTAGGTTAGTTTGAACCTTCAAAGAGGGTAGATGCTAGCAGGGCAGGCATTGATACGAGATAAGCTAAGCCTTCTGTTTTCAAACTCTCAAACTTTTTGGAGTTGAAAATTTCAAAAGAGCTTAAAGAAATAGAAAGTGAAGAGCATCTTAGATATTAGCTATTATCTATTTATAACTTACAGCTGAAGTGTGTAAAGTCAAAGCTACTAATGGCACCAAATGAAATGTAAAAAAAAGTAGAGGCTGTTTCCTGGTTCAACACATCATTTACCACTGCATACTACCTCCAAATAACAAATGGCCCTATCCCAAATTCATTTTAGCCAGTGTTGTTGTATTTGACATAGTCCAGCTCAAGATTTAGCTAGTTAGCATCTATATTTTAGCATTCCTCAATTAGCTGATTATTAAGGTAGTTATTAAGTTTAGTTATTGGTCGGGTTAAGGGATCTAAAATATTGTGATGCAGAATAAGGCATTAATATGTGCCTAATAAGTACTAATAAACAGATAATATGCTAGTAATATGTATGCTAATACATTACCTGTTAATAATGAGAACTGTTTCTTAAAATAAAGTGTTGCAGAAGTTACATTTAAAGTTTTGCTGATGTTCTACTTAGATGAGACCAAAAAGCACTCTTAAGTTTAACTAATTGCATTTAATGTAAATTCAAACTATAATATATTTCCATGTAATTGTAAACAACATGCAATATTTAATACAAATAAGTTATTATTTATGTAGTGAAAAAAACAAACAAACAAACAACATTCTGTATCCATACACATGTAGGATGAAATAATATCAACCAAAAAATAACTGTGTTTATATGTAAAATGCATATTGGTTCAAGACCCAAATTTCCCAGTTATCTCTTCTGTGGCTTAAACCAATTTATTTATTTTTAGAAAGTTACTGGAAGCAATTTTCTAATATTACTCAGTTTTTGCTTAATTAACTCAATTCCATTTGGGCTTCTGTGAAAATGGAAGAGCTGATAATAACTTTCTTTGTTAATTGCCTTGTGATTGTTTTTGTCAAATGCAAACAACATTTTGATAATCCTTTAACAATTATCCCTCTCACTGGCCCCAATTGGTTTCTATAAATGCAAAAAAATTCAATTAGAAATTCAAAATTAATACAATAATTACGACAACAAACCAAACCCCCATTTATTGTAGCTGGTGTTTGTCTTCTGAATCATTCAAGTAAAATTGGCTGGTTGAGTTTCACAGTCAAAAGATCTCTCAAAGGGTTTATTTATTAATTTTGTTTTTTTGGATCTCAATTACTAGACTGTTGCAGTACTAAGAAAAACCTGAGCAGATCATTTTACTCTTCCAAGGGTTTGAGAGAGCGAGACCCAGACATAACAAAAAAGTTAGGAGGTAGAAATAGTAATAAATGGTAGAAAAGACAGCATCACATTGTTCTTTGTAGTTTATGGAAATTGTTTCGTACAAGTGTGAGCTGTCTGGTATTCCACAGGCGGGAGCTTTGAGGGTAATTTGCCAATGGACAAAACGAGAGTACTGCTGTATCGAACGATTACTACTTTAGTCATGTAAACAAGTCGGTCAATGAAGTGCCAACATTGAGAACCCTAAGTCCATGCTTTGAACCGTAAACCACAGGGCCTGGAGCAGAAAGCCAGAGCAGATGATACAGAGAAAGGCTGTGACTGGAGACTTGTAGGCCATGTTTCTGCATGAATATCTAAAGACCGTCTTTTGTTTGCCAATACTAAACCCAGATTAGAGGCAGCAATCGGCTAGCCTCCAAGTTAGCCTTTCAAGATACTCTCAGAATGACAATTTATCTCTTGGGCTGGGAAGACCTTTTTCTGAACCAGATGATGTGGTTTCTGCATGAAAAGACAGACATTAGTAACAGTTTACCATGCCTCTTTGATGAAGAATAGAGGCCAATTGGGCAAGCTTTTTAAGCCTCAGAATGGAATCAGAAATTAATTTTGTCAATATTCTTAGGTAAATCAGGCATTATTTTGAGAATCCAAGGAAACATATATATATATATATATATATATGTACAGGTATATTATATTATATATTATATAAATACTTCCAGATGGAGGATGAAAAAAAAATCAGATTGAAAATCAACAAAAACAGTTACAAAATTTGTAGGCTTCTTTCTTTGGAATGGTAAAATTATACAGTCTGTCTCCTCAGGAGTGCACATGCTGGGATATTTGTTGAACTGGGTCCAGATATTACCTGCTATTAATTCATGATTTATGATATGTTTTTAATGTCTTGGCATTTGCTTTGTATTGGAATCTTCAACATTTTATTCTCCTGTGGTCTTTTTTTCGCAGCTCTGCACATTTACATATTCGCATCTCTTTTCTCACGCTGTCTTGTCTCATGTGTAAAGATGATGGCAAAGTCTTGATTTGTATCCATGGAAACCTCTAGCCAGTGGTGCTGTTCAACATGAATGTGACTGTCATGCCATTGTCTATCTCACAAAAAGTAGCATCACATCAAATTAGTTTACTGTCGGTATACATTCTGAAAATAATTTCACACAAAGAAAACCTCCCAAATCAACAACATTGGCAAGATTGTAAACATGACAATAATCCACAAGTAATAATTCACAAACAGTGCTTGCAAATTTCTTGTGATGACTGAGTGAAAATGGGGGACAAATATGTGTTGGTCTGTTCTTCTGTTACGGGCTGGTGAGGTACATACGTACAAGGACGAAGGAGATCAACAAAAAGGTTTTTTTTTATTAGAAAATCCAGGAGACAGGTAACTAAATCCACATTAGATCAACAAATAATCATAAACGAGAATGGACAAAATAACATACAGGAAGAAGACTTTAAATAAGGCAGCCGATGAAGGGATACAGGTGGACTAATGAGCAAATTAATCAAAACCCAAAGAAAGAAACAAAGCAGGAGAAATGGAATCACAGAAAACTAAACGGAAACAGATCATGACCATAACAATTATATGATGATAGTGACCACAACTACATATAGTTACAGACAAGCTCCAGTTTATTAATGAGCATATTTTCCGCACTTATGAATTTTTATTATAAGCTAAGAAAGATGATGAAAGGTAAGATGTTAAAAATATACAGATACTTGTATTGATCCCATTAAGGTAATTCAGAAAAATCCTCAGTTTGGAGGGAATGGAGACGTCACATCGGATGACCGACGAGTTGGGATCTTGCTTCGAGACTTCGAGTGTAAACTAAATGAGCTAAAGCACATTGGCATGCGATTATTGTATCCAGCTGCCGCTGATCACAGCGTTCGTATAAGTAGGCAGCAGGTGCAGTGCATATTAAGGTTTTCACTGAGGAGCCAAGCCAGTGACCTGATTGCTCAGCACTTGTACAGAAGCTGTAGAGAGAAAGACTTGGTCTGAGGTCCAGTCTACGTTGCATCTTAAGTAGGGGTGCCCAAACTCAGCACTGGAAGTCCAGTGTCCTGCAGAGTTTAGATCCATCCCCAATTAGACCCACCTGAACAAGCTAATCAAGCTCTTACTAAGCATTCTAGAAACCTCCAGGCAGGTTGGAGCTAAACTCTACAGAACATCTGCCCTCCAGGACTGAGTTTAGGCACCCCTGATCTTAAGGCTCAGACAGGACAGAGCAAAGCTTGACCTGGGTCTGCCTCCTTTAAGGGCAACACTTGCAGGTCTCCACTCAAGCCCTACCCTGACAGTGGCTCATGAAAGCATGTACAGTATGTTATTTCTGGATCGGCTTCAGGCATTGTTACAGTCCTGGTGGACAGCAACACAGTTGAGACCTTGGTCCCCAACTCTGAGATGATCCTCTTGCCGCAATGAGAAGATGACTCATCCACAGACACCACCTCAGCATGGTAACTGCAAAGGCATGTGAGGCAGTGATTGTGACCATAACCCAGTGAAAGGTTATAACCTTATCCATAAAAGCCCAGGTGATATGTGTCATAGCAAGACCCACATTGTCTTTACAAAGACATAAAGTCAACATTGACAAAGCAATGTCGTCTTTAAAAAGATGCAACCATGAATGCTCATTTCGGGAAAAGCTCTTTTAGTGTGCTGAAGCACACAGGGGAGATGGCCGCCCGCAACACAAACAGGGGGTAGAGCAGCCTGATGTTTGCAACCCACTCGACACTGTAAAACCACCAACAATGAAGCACCATACCACCAATACAAAGAGTTCTCAAAGAGCGAGCTGAACTTGTTCGGTCTTCTCTCAGTAGAGTAGACAGGTGCAGAACAATTTGATCGCTGTGATTTAGCGGCAGCTGGATGCAATAATTGCATGCCAATGTGCATTGGCTCATTTAGTTTACATTGTAAGTAGATTGGCCTCTCTAAACGAGTTCCCAATTCGTCTGTCATCTGACATGACGTTGAGACTGACCGACTGAAAGGGAACTGTTATCATGTATATACCAATGTCTTTGCCTTACACGCAAAAAACATCTGGGGCAAATTTAAAGGCCAGTGTAGGACATATGTATTTGTATTTTTGTATCTCAACAAAATTTACCCATAAACCTAAATATGTTTCAGAATGCTTGAGTGACTGTTTACCTTTGAGATGGCTTTTGATTTTCCTGCTAGAGATGTTGAACGTCTCAAACAAATCAAAGAAAAGAAATTCAGTAAACTTTAGTCTCACTTCAGCGTTTATTCAAATCAAATGCATTCACACCTTAGTGTGAAAACAAAATGTAATGCTGAAAACTACACACATTTCCAGAAATATATACAGAGTGCAAATGGCTCTGTCACACTCGATTCTTAATGAGCACGTTCTAAGCAGAAGCAGACAGTTCAGGCAAAGTGTCAGTAAACACAAAGCATTTTTAAAGCGATGGTTCACCTAAAAAAATAAAAAATAATTCTATTATCATTTATTCATCTTCATGGTGTTTCAAACATCTATGACTAACTTTCTTTTGTTAAACACAAAATATATCCAAAATATATTTTGTTTTCCACAAAAGAAACTCACACAGGTCTGAAGAGCTGAATAAATAATGAGAGCTTTTTCATGTTTGGGTGATCTATCCTATTAAAAGGTAATTTCAGGATTCAAGTAATCCAGATTTTACATGTTTGATCTCCTCCGACTGGACATTATATGTTGGAATCTGTGCCCATCATACATTTGCTGTGAAATTGATACCATCACTGTACTTTTTATTTTTACATAATTCTTCAGAAAATGTTTGAACTTCTCTGCAGTTTAAGAAGTTTTCATTAATCAATCCGCTTCCAGCCAGCAGGAGTAGGCCATGGATTTCCTTTAGTTTTCCTTCGGGAGCTGATGCACATTCACATCAGGAGATAAACCTCTGCACTTTCTCATTTAACTGACTACTAAAGTAACTGGTCACATACACTCACATGCACTTCCACCAGAGGACTAATTCTCAGTTCTCTGAACCTCTACTGAGAGCCATTAGGGACAGAGATGATTTAAAAAAACAAACAAAAAACAAAAACAAATCTTCTGTTCTTGGTCAATGTACTGAATGGAGATATGAGGTATTTAATTTAAAGTGGCTTCATTTGATATATTATTCAGTCCGAAGAAATAAAATAAAAAAAGAAGCATTTTCTGTTCCAGTTTAGCAGGGGAAGAATGTGAGGTTTAGTTGATCATTGTCTAACTATGGGAGGCTGCTAATTGCCATTGCCTTAAGCAAAACTCATTTAAACCTCACTAACCCCTCCACGCCTCCATATCGACATCTTCTACAGATTCTATGAGTTTCATCTAATCAGTTCCACTGGTTGCCTAGGAGGCATTTTCATTATATTATTTGTTTTCTTTTAACAAATTAAATGGATGAAATTTGAGGATTAGATTTCATAAATGTTTGCAGTGTAATCGAATAGGAACTCCATTAAAGTATTCACTCTTACAAACTCTTGACCCATTCTAAAAAGTGTAATATGTTGGGGGAGACTGAAGTAAGTATTAATGTTTTTATTCTGGGTTTATTTTTGAAAAACAAACTTTTAAAAGACAACTTATTAATTAATACGAATTAAATTAAGTAAAAAAAAAAAAAAGGTCACACTTTAAGGTCCAATTTTACTAATAAACGGGTCATGTGATGCTGCTAAAAAGAAAATTGTTTGTGTATTTGTTGTAACAAAATGGGTTTATGCGGTTTAAGGTTAAAAAAAACACATCCTTTTCCACATACTGTACATTATTGTTTTTCCTCTATGCCCCGCCTTTCTGAAATGCATAGTTTTTTACAAAGCACATCGGTCTGAAAAGCGCGGAGTCCCGTGATAGGCCAGCTATCCAGTGCATTGTGATTGGCCGAATACCTCAAGCGTTTGATGGAATTTTACGACCCTTAACATATTGTGATGCCCTGTCCGGCTGCTGTCGGGTGGGCTTGAGATCTGTGTGGCCGGTGGATTCTATGAAGGACCGTCTGTTAAGCTTGTTGCGACCACATGTGATGACCCCAGGCTGCACTCCGCTTCATCCACGATAAAAGCCTATCCGTAAATCTACAGGGCCAAATTAATGTATTTCCTCAGAGACCAGCACGGATCAGCTCCAGGCATAATGAAGCAGATATCGTCCTCTTTTGGTAGGCCAAACAAAGTAGTTTCACTTTCACAAACAAACACGCAGCATCTATGCGACACTGCAGTAGCGGCAACAACAATAGTACAATTAGAATAAAAGGTACACATTCTTTCTTTGCGTGAACATCTCGGCAGCTCTATAGTCTAAAATTTTATAAAGAATATCTCTTTGGATTTGGGACTTTTGGGATTTGGGACTTTGGAACTTCACAGATATTCTTTATGCACCAAGAGCTTGTAACACTCCAAAGAGAAAGGAATAATTTAAATCACATCATATGACCTCTTTAACAATCCATTGCTCAAACTCCAAAACTCCTAGTTTGCTGCTTATTAAGGTAGTAAGTATGGTAGTAAGGTAGCCTATATGTTAATAATAGGTATACTAATGAGCAACTATTTAATTGTCACGCTCTCTGGTCTCTACTTCCCTGGGTGTCCACTAGTGGTCTCACATCCCCATAGGCACCTCACCTCAGGCACTACAATTCCCAGAAAGCCTTGTCCCTTCATCACGGTAATTGCACACCTGTTAATTGCACTTAGCTGTCTTCACTTCCATAGTCATTATCCTGCCTATTTAAACCTTTCTGTTTCTGTTTTTGTCATGGAGTCCTTACTTTCCGTCACCTAGTTTCCTCATGTTTCCTAGTCCTTGAGTTCCTTTTCTTGTTCCTGTTTGTTTGTTTGTTTGTTTCTGTTTGGATGGATGTTGGTTACAACCCCGGCTTGTTTTTGACTCTGATTTTTATTACCCTTAATAAACCACACTGCACTTGGATCTTCCGTCTCCTGTGTTCCCGTACGTGACATTAGTAGTGAGAATTGGTCCCTATACTGTAGTATTACCGGATTTTTTTTTACTTATCAAGACTGTATTTATTCAAACAATCAATTAATAAAAAATAACAACAGTAAAAGTAGCAATTTTGTAAAATATTATTACAGTTCAATACACTTTATTATAATTTAATCATGTGATGCAAAACTGAATTTTTGGCATTATTACTCCAGTGTTTAGTATCACATGATCCTTCAGAAATAATTTTAATAAACTTATTTTTTAATGATGTTGCAAAAAAGTTGTTGCTTAATATATATATATATATATATATATAGAGAGAGAGAGAGAGAGAGAGAGAGAGAGAGAGAGAGAGAGAGGTGCATCTCAATAAATTAGAATGTTGTGGATAAGTTCATTTATTTCAGTAATTCAACTCAAATTGCGAAACTCATATTAAATTCAATGCACACAGACTGAAGTAGTTTAAGTCTTTGGTTCTTTTAATTGTGATGATTTTGGCTCACATTTAACAAACCCACCAATTCAGCCTCAACAATTAGAATATGGTGACATGCCAATCAGCAAATCAACTCAAAACACCTGCAATGGTTCCTGAGCCTTAAAAATGGTCTTTCAATTTGGTTTACTAGGCTACACAATCATGGGGTAGACTGCTGATCTGACAGTTGTCCAGAAGACAATCACTGACACCCTTCACAAGGAAGGTAAGCCACAAACATTATTTGCCAAAGAAGCTGGCTGTTTACAGAGTGCTGTATCCAAGCATGTTAACAGAAAGTTGAGTGGAAGGAAAAAGTGTGGACTAAAAAGATGCACAACCAACCAAGAGAACCACAGCTTTATTAGGATTGTCAAGCAAAATCGATTCAAGAATTTGAGTGAAATTCACTAGAAATGGACTAAGACTGGTGTCAAGGAACAAAAAGCCACCACACACAGACATGCCAAGGAATTTGTTGAACCACAGACAACGTCAGAGGCGTCTTACCTGTGCTAAGGAGAAGAACTGGACTGTTGTACAGTGGTCCAAAGCCCTCTTTTCAGATGAGAGCAAGTTTTGTATTTCATTTGGAAACCAAGGTCCTAGAGTCTCCAAGGGTGGAGAAGCTTATAGCCCAAGTTGCTTCAAGTCCAGTGTTATGTTTCCACAGTCTGTGATGATTTGGGGTGCAATGTAACCTGCTTGTGTTGGTCCATTGTGTTTTTTGAAAACCGAAGTTACTGCACATGTTTACCAAGAAATTTTGGAGCACTTCATGCTTCCTTTTGTGACCAGCTTTTTGAAGATGCCACCCAGCAAACTCACCAGACCTGAACCCCATAGAGTATCTATGGGCTATTGTCAAGAGGAAAAAGATAAACAAGAGACCAAAAAAATGCAGATGAGCTGAAGGCCTGGGCTTTCATACCACCTCAGCAGTGCCACAAACTGATTCAGGTAAGATGACGTTGTCTATAGTTCAGCAAATTCATTGACACTTCTGTGTGTGGTGGCTCTTGATGCCTTGACCCCAGCCTCAATCCATTCCTTGTGAAGATCACTCAAATTATTGAATCGATTTTGCTTGACAATCCTCATAAGGCTGCGGTTCTTATGGTTGGTTGTGCATCTTTTCTTCCGCACTTTTTCCTTCCACTCAACTTTCTGTTAACATGCTTGGATACAGCACTTTTTGAACAGCCAGCTTCTTTGGCAATGGACTCTCAGTAAATCATCAGTCTTCCTTTCCAGTCTTCATGATTGTGTATATAATATGCTTTATTTATGAAAAAAGTTAAAAAGAACAGCATTTATTCTTAATAGAAGTCTTTTTAAAAAGAAATTAATACTTTAACATGGGCATTCATACTTGAACTAAAGCATAAAAGCCAAATAAAGCTACAGAGATTAAGTATAGCCTATATCTCCCACACTTATTCAATAAATCAATTAAAAGCTCTTCTATGACAGTTAAACAATACACACAGTACACATAATACCACACAGACATATATCACACATTAACACAATGGCCAACTCTCACAAACAGTTGAACGCAATGACTGGGTGAACAATGGCATCACTCTAAGGCGTCTGTGTGATGGTCTTAATAGATTTTTTTTCAAATGGTCAGTTGAGCAGATAAAGTCATTCATCACATCCTGATGGAGACGAGCTTCACCTTGAAGGCACTGTGGAGACAGACAGGACTAGGATTGATAGCACAAAATCATTTCCAGGTGCTTTTCAGGCTCACTCTAGTGTGAAACTAGTGCTAAACCCTATGACGTGACCCAGAGCTGGGCAAAGAGCCACAAAGGTGGAAACTGTATTTGCTAGCATGCTGTTGTTCACAAACACAGATTTGATATAAAGGAACAGATTTGATTCATTTTAGTTTGCTGTATAAATTTAGTCTTCAATCTATGATAAAACATAAATGCAAGGATATTCCGGACAATTCTGTTGTGCATGTAACCTGCCAAGATGCAAATGGATTTGCAATTCATTTTGCATTTCAATTTCCAATGCCTTGCATGGAAAGCTGTCAATCAGTGTCAGGGGCGGGCCTTTATTATGGGGTGTGTTTGTATTGGGAGGTGACGTCACTCACAGACGATCGTGCTGATTGCTTTTAACATTGGAGGAAATAGGGAAAGGCACCACTAAAGGCAGCTGCCAATCAGTTTGTGCCTGTGCATACAAACAGACAGTGCAACTTTTGGTATCTTACAAAATAAATAATTCTGTCTTTTTTTCCCCCCAAATGTAGAGATTATCCCTTGCTAACAGCGGGAGCCACAATGGTGCGCACAATAGGTCAATATTCACTATTGACCAAACACTTTCACGTTCTTCAAGATCTATCGGTCTGTTTACACTTCGATTGATGCACATGAATATACAGAAAATGCTGCTAGTCCAATTATGCCTGCCCCAGGTGACACTTCACATCTCCAGTCAGATCTAAGTGTAGCTGTCACAGAACATGCCACTGGCAAGGTGAGATAACTTTACAAATCATGTGTATCAATTGCAGTGTCTGCTGGGTGATGGCTGTAAACAAGTATTTGCTTACATGCATTAATTGGAGTGCAAACAGTAAAAGATCTTGAAGCAGGTGCAACACGCACTCCGTTACATATTAAAAGAAAGGAATAATATAATTAGGGCTGCGCTAATTGATTAACGCTGATAATGTCAATGTCGATTTATCACACATTAATAGTATTTTTTAATAATAAAAAAGCTCACGGGCTCTCAATACACAATACAGACAAATTATAGGTCACAGGAGGGGATGCTCCCGATCAAATTATTTAGGCTAAGCATCAGCATTCACAAACCACTGTTATTTTTAATAGAAAAGAATGCAACGAACTTGTAATCACGTAAATAGGAAAAAGGAAGTTTTCCACAGCACACGAAGACAGCAGGGAAGCACTTGATCAGCACAGTGGAGTACATTGTTTTGTTAACTTTGTGGGTTACTATTTTGAGTCATATGGGATGCGGTAACACAAAGCCCTCTCACAATATATTGCTGTACACATCTATCGCATTTGCCACTCAGAAATATTAACGCAATCATGCAGAACGTAACAGAAGATCTGCGCTCCGGCAAGGTTAGCGCTCAAACTCACTAATATAACTGAACTCTGCTCTGGCCCACTTCTTCTAAATGTGCCAGGGACTACTAAACGAGCTATCACACTAGTCAAATGAACCAGGCTTTGGGGGTGAAGTTTGCCTAGTGTGAGCACACCCTAATTATTCTCCCACATCCGGCACAAAGAGTCTCTACCCGCACATCCAGTGTTGTCCTGCACTGCACTGCACTCTGCTGCAATGGGTCACATGATCGTGCAGGTCTCTACTCACAAGATGCCTGTTATAATGTTATGATCGAGGCTCTGGACTATTTTTTCTATAACAAACTATACAATATTTTTCTATAAAAACATTAATTTCCTGGCAGTGACAAATAGATTGTTTTATATTTAATTTAATTACGTTAATGTTATAAGTTTTACAATGAATATTTTAACTGCTACTATGTAAAAAGTATACTTGTAACATGGAGTCAGAAACGTTTGGATCCATATGCAGTAATTTGTTATAGAGAATGGTCAGACAGGCAGAGATGAGAAAACAGCGTCAGGTATGTCAAGGGATATCCAAAATCAGCAACAAGCAGAGGTTGGGGCAGGTAGCAGAGAATCACAGTCGGTATAAACAATCCAAAGTCAAACACCGAAGGAAGAAACACTAGGAAAACGCTCGGAAATGCCAGATGGAACTAAACAAGACTTTGCAATGTGAGTGTGGATGAGTGCAACCTTTATAGTAACACTGATAGGTGTGGTTCAATAATGAGTTCCGGGGTTTATGGGAAATGAAGTCCAGGGTGTACTGTGTTGTATAAAAGTCTCCGTGGTGAATAAAAGGATGTGCAGTGACCGGATCATTACAATATTGCTGTAAAAAACACCTTATTTGTTTAAAGTGTTTTCAAACCAAAATGCACTTTTATTCATTTAATACTTTTAAATTAAAAAAGTGCACAATACACTACTTTTGTATGCATTATTAGTTTTGTGCATAACAATGTGATTAATTGCAATTAATCACAGACAATCATTTGATTAATCACAATGAAAATTTTTAAATGTTGCCCAGAACGAAATATAATATAATATAATATAATATAATATAATATAATAAAACATTCAGTTAATGGTATGTCTTGACAGATTACCTCTATTTTTCAAATCATTCTGCACAACTGTCTGTGAGTCACGTCACCACCCAATACAAACACACCTCATAGTATAGTCCCACACCAGACATTGTTTGACAGGAATCCGTGTAGACATTGAAACTAAAATGCAGTTATTTTTTTTGCAGATTACATGTGCGACCCAGAGAGAGTTAAAAAGCAGACGTGGTAATTAATATTGCTATTTAAATATGATAGTTCATTACTTGTAAGTCATGGAAAATTCAGTTGCAAATGGATGTGCAAACTGCAATCACAAGAGCAAAAATGTAAATGGTAATTCAAGATTAGCAAATCCGTTTAAAATAAAATTGATGCATACACATAATGGAAAATGCATTTGAAAATTCAATTTGCAATTCCCTTCAATAACTGTCCCGAATATCCTTCCATAGAAATCCTAGGTAACAATAATGTTCTAATACTGAACTGAAGTAATGAAGACAATATTTATTTTATTGTTTGTTTATTGGTTGATTTATTTATTAATTGATTGATTGATTGATTGATAGTTGTAAATGTATGTTCTTTGAACATTAAAAAAAGCAGTAACATTTAAAAACTTTAAAGAAACATACAACATAGATTGTTTCATATATGCATAAATAATATTGTGCTAATGTTTTGAGAACATTATTAAAGAGCAGATAACTCACTCTTTGCTGTTAGTTGGGTTTTTCAAAACAGTAAGCTACCTATGTATGCAACATGTTCCAGTAGATTTATAGAAACATTATGCTGCCTTACTTTAAAAAAAAAAAAATAACAAGAAAAGAAAATAAAAAGTAAAAATGCACTGTACAGAAATGTATTAAATAAAAAATAAAAAAACACCAAAACCTGATGTCTGTGCTATATACTGTATATGCTTACCAATATCCCACTTTTAGCTTAGCAACATGCTAACAACAGACTCAAAGTCACATAGTTATAAGTTTGTTGTGTACATGCAACATTGTTGTTCCAAATTAGTAAATTTTGAGATTCCCTTTCACTTACGATGTTTCCAGAGGTGTCAAGTAACGAAGTACAAATACTTTGTTACTGTACTTAAGTAGAAATTTGGGGTATCTATACTTTACTTGAGTAATTATTTTTCAGCCGACTTTTTACTTCTTCTCCTTACATTTTCACACAAGTATCTGTACTTTCTACTCCTTACGTTTTAAAAATAGCTTCGTTACTGCTATTTCATTTCGGCTTGTTTTCATTCTGGCTTGTCATCATTCAAATAACAATAAAAAAAAAACTTATCCAGATAAATCGCGCCATCCGGATGGAGTGAATTTGATTGTGGTTGGATGAGAAGTATACACATATACCATTCCGACATCCTATTGAGAGTGAGGAGTCACGTGCCGATTTGGGTTGATTTGGGAGGGGTCTGAGCCGGTCGGCCTTGATGGCAGGATACGCTATCGGTTGCCAGGGGCAATGCCTTCAGAATTTCACAGAGGCGCGACTAAACATTTCAGAGATCTTTCATTTTTGCGCATTTATTTTGTCGGCGGAACATATCGAGACAGATCTACGAATATGAGAAAGAAAAGGAAGAAAGTAAAGCAATGCAAAAACATAAGGCGAAAGAAAGGGGACCTTACAGGAACAAGCTCACACCAAGCGCAAAACAGCGGTGTTTGAAGAAGCTCTCAGGCATCCGAAATATTGACCCATACGAGCTCCCTACAGCGGCACAGAGACCTGAACAATTTACCTCAGTGTTCACATATGGACATTGGGAATTATATTGTTTACGATGTAAGTCACCTCGCATTCACGCTGTTAATGGCTTTAATCTAACCAGGACATTTACATCTTGCAATCACATGTTTAACTACCCTAGCTAACCCAGAACTGGTTTGTCCACTTTGCAGCCCCCAAAACAAAAACCTAAACGCCTGCATTGTGTAGTAACTTACACCAAAAACAATATAATTCCCAATGTCCATATGTGTGCATGGAGGTAAATGGTCCAGGTCTCTGTGCTGCTGCAGGGAGCTCGTATGGGTTGATATTTTGTATGCTTGAGAGCTTCTCCAAATACCGCTGTTTTGCACTTGGTGTAACCTAAAAAAAACTGTATTCCATTGTTCCTATGTTTTCCATATGTATCGTGAGAGGTACTGGAGCAGTTTTTAACGCAGCAGTAACTTCCAGGCATGGTAAAACAGTGCAGAATTGCGAGAACCTACTCTACTACCGAGTTAAAAACACTTGTAAACAATCCTGTTTCGCCGCCGGTATCCTGCCAACATGGCGGAGACCGTGATATCGAGGGAGGGGCTTTGTGCTATGACGACAACTTCTCATTCTCAATTGGTTTGTACGCGATCCATCGCACCTCCACATACACTCCAGGAAGTAGGGTTGGGTATGGAACCGGTATCCGATCGTCTTAGAGGCAGTCCCCTTAAATTTTATATGAAACCGGCGTCAGACCGGTCTCCTCTCCGTCTTTCAGCGCGCTCTTCAACCCGCAGACCGCCGCGGAGCAGCGTGAGCTCAGAGGACACAATGTGTGTGTTTATCGATAGATTGTTAGAATATCAGTATCTGTGCAGTTCTTTGTCATAAATACGGTTTACAAAAGGTCACAAAGAAGCAGTCGCTTTCTCATCTACTGTAAAGTTTTCGCTTGTCACCGCTAATCACTAAACAGCTGTTTCCTCCAACTAAAATCTAGCCCTTAACACATACTGTATGAACGAACACATACTTTAATTACACTTATTTAAATATACTTACATACTATACATACACGAGCTACTGTGCAAAAGTCTTAGGCACGTTAGTATTTTCACTTAAAAGAATGGTGTTCGGCTATTTATATATTTTGCTGTAGTGTGTCAGTAGAAAATATCAGTTTACATTTCCAAACATTAATTTTGTCAAACTGCTTGTGCATTCAAAATTGCACTAGATTATTATTAAAATTAATGGCAAACTGATATTTCCTACGGACACACTACAGCAAAAGATATAAATAACTGGCTTAAAACCCTTTTTTGGGGTGAAAATACTATTTTTTTCTTTTCCATAAGACTTTTGCACAGTACTGTATTTTAAAAACGACATTGTTGCTACTTTATAAAGAATGAGCATACAGTAATTCACAGAACTGATTAAAGACAGTGACAGACAGCACTCATCTTAACTAAATATCAGAGTGATTGACAGAGATACAGTAGAAATATTATGTGTGGTTTTGTATTAAATAATGACCCAGATTGTGAAATACATTTATTAGCCTTAGAGTAGGGGAAGCAAAACTTGGGAAATTAGAGCATCCAAGTAGCGTGGGAAAGCTATGGATTTATTTTAAATATTTGTAATGTTCTTTAAAGTTATCCATAGTTTTTTGTGGTTCTTTTTTTTTTTTAAGTATCGGTTCAGGCACCGTTTAGGCACCGGTACCGTTTTAAAATTATCGAAAATGCACTGGACCCTATTTAAAAGTTATTATTTCTCACTGGCTCATTTACCAAATGGGTGCTTTCTCTTCGTCTTCCACAAATTAAGTTACTGTAGGTAGTTCAGTAGCTAGACGTTTTAATAAATTATCGTTTGCGATTGACAATGCGATTGACAATGTTGTGATAAAGTGAAAGTGACATTCAGCCAAGTATGGTAACCCATACTCAGAATTTGTGCTCTGCATTTAACCCATCCGAAATGCACACACACAGAGCAGTGAACACACACACACACACACACACACACTGTGAGCACACACCCGGAGCAGTGGACAGCAGTGGGAGCAGTTGGGGGTTCAATGCCTTGCTCAAGGGCACCTAAGTCATGGTATTGAAGGTGGAGATAGAGCTGTTCATGCACTACCACCACCCACAATTCCGTCCGGCTCGAGACTCGAACTCATAACCCATTGATTGGGAGTCCGACACTCTAACCATTAGGCCACGACTTCACCAACTATGCTTTACCAACTTTGTAACTCGAACACTGGACATAGCAGATGTATGTACCAAATACAAGAAGCTATCAATCAAGAAGGTATCAGGATTATGAAGATTATGATTTAAATTTTTAGTTTTTGATTAATCACTTGAATTAATCATTCATTTTGACAGCACTATAATGTTTATTGTATATAGACAACCATACAAGTGTAATTGTTACTAAGCCTGCACTTATATTCTTGTCCATTGCCCTCGCAGATTCCTGCAGCTAAGCTTGGATGTACATTTACATTCCATTAAAGCTTATTGATGACATGCCTCTGAAGTTTGACTTTTTGCACCATTACAATACTTTTAGGCAACTAGTCATCATATCTATAGTCCTTTAATGTATTTCCATTGTAGTAAAGTGCGTTCATTTTCAATGGGCATATATGCGGCTGAAACAGGTAGCCTAGTCCATCCCAAATTTTTCAACATTAACATTTTAATATAACATTATAGTCATTATGGCCTTTAGAAAAATGTTTTTTTGAGGAGGTGGGGTAGTGCACAATAGGCCCCTGTGGCACTGCCCAAGCTTTTGTTCTTAATGGCATTTTTCCCTTACATTACTTTTACTTTTATACTTTAATTAGTTTTTTAACTACTTTTAAGTACTTTTACACTTTTACTTGAGTAAAAACCTTGAGTTGATACTTCAACTTCTATAAAAGTCTTTTTAAACCCTAGTATCTATACTTCTACTTGAGTAATGAATGCCAGTACTTTTGACACCACTAGATGTTTCCTTAAATACATGTAGACAATTAACAAGTTATTTTGTTTTTGAAAAACTCAATTAATAGGCAAATAATGTGTATGAGGTGTAACATTGACTGCTTCCTAGGCAGTAAATAAATCTTTACTGGCTCACATCAAGAGAGAGGTTTATCGGGGGTTACAGAAAGGCCCATTGCAAAATCCCGAATGCTACTATTTTTCAGTCAGGTCGATAGATCTCTGTACTTTCATCGTATACACCAAAGATTTTAACACCATGAAAACCTTCAATTCTGCAGCCTCATTAGCAGCAGCCTGCTGGACGATCTCCAATCAAAGTCAGGTTAGATCCATGCAGAATATTGCCTGTAATCCATCCAATTTGTTCTGGAGCGTAACAGGAGAGAGACTGCGTGCAGGGTACCAAAGCCTGTTTGCAGCTGCCACACATTGTTGACTGGCTTTCATATTGTCCTGATACTGATAAGGAGCTTAAACTGTCTCCATCAACACCCCAGAGGATCACTCAAATCTGACAACACAACAAGTACACAAAGAATTGACTGTGCCTGGTTTCACTTCAGAAGAAGCAATGATGATGTAAAAGGCAAAAGGGATGTATTGCAAGGTCTTATGCACATTATGAAATCAGAGGGGATGAATCCTACCATTCACAACTGCCGGAGAAGTCAGACATTTTTTTTTCTTTTTTTTCTTCTTCCTCAAATCAGTGTGGAAACTTTCAGAAATGTTAAGAGTGAAGCAAGTAGCTGTGAAAAAAAAATGCATCTCACAGTATTATTAAGTTCAGTCATACATTGCGTCGGGTTAAGGGATCTATATTATGGTAATGTAGAATAGGTCAGCAAAATGTGCTTTATAAGTACTAATAAACAACATGCTATTAATATGCATGCTAATGATCAGCTAGTTAATAGTGAGAATGGGCTCCTAAACTAGTGCTTTAGGATATCAATATAATACATGTTTTAAAATGGTCTTTAAAATTACTTAAATTTTTTTGATGATATAATGTCCATTCATAGTCAAATACATAGTTCCTGATAGATAAATTCAAGGCCCAAGTATAGATGTATTTCCTACTGAAACAGGAAGAGGGGTTTGACACCGAAGGGCTTGTTCCTAATTTATAAATATCCAGTATTATGTACAATGGATGTGAGCAATAAACTTACTTACAGTAGAGTTTAAAATGTTAATTTGTTTGTATTGCTAAACTACAGTCTGAATATCATTGTTGCATTCATTTGGTTGAATGTTATTCTTCTGTTTATGCAAAGACATTTTCTACGGAGCCCCTAGGGGGACATTGAAATAGAAAAATATGAGATGGGAGGAGAAATTATATTTCAATGCTTTTGCATTTGCTCGCAAACATTTGCATTCTCTCGCAGAAGTATTGTGTTCCAAGAAACATTGCATTCTCTCGTAAAACACATTCTCTCACAAAAGCATTGCATTCCCCAGAGAAACTTTGTGTTCAGTTGCAAAACAATCACATTCTGTCGCAAAAAGCATTGCGTTCCCTCAAGAATTTTTTTGTTTTTTTGCAAAAGCACTGAAGCACTTATTTTTGACAGGACTTGTGATAAAATCACTCAATTAAACACAAACACAAACACATTAAAATGTTAATGTTGTCCCATTTGCCAAGGATGCAGAAACAGGCCCGTTGAGCCTCCTGAACTCTAAACTGCATTAAAAAGACTTTATCAAGGAACCCAGTAAGGACTAATGGAGATGCTTCTAGAAAGTTGCTATTCACACAAAGAATGGTGGAACAGAACTTTAGCACCAGGCAGATGGGCTCATGTTATTTGGCGATGGAAATCGCTCCCTAAAACCCAGCAGACATTAGCCACACATGCTAAATTGTTCCAATGTATTTACTT
This sequence comes from Carassius gibelio, assembly GCF_023724105.1. Taxonomy (NCBI): domain Eukaryota; kingdom Metazoa; phylum Chordata; class Actinopteri; order Cypriniformes; family Cyprinidae; genus Carassius; species Carassius gibelio. The sequence goes on along the minus strand of NC_068413.1, from coordinate 22,129,252 downwards.
ATGCAGTGTAGACTTCCCCACTGATAATTCTCATTAGAGTCTATTCAAATATAAATCTTTCATGACAAAGACAGATTGGATGTTACCCCATGTGGATTTTTTTTTTTTTTTGTAAGATAAACTTTATTTATTACATTTAAGACCAAATGTTGAACAATTGGAGTGTCGACCAATTAACATATATATATATATATATATATATATATATATATATATATAACACACACAGACACACACACATATATATATACACACACAGAGCAGTTGGAGCCATTTATGCTGCAGCACCCGGGGAGCAGTTGGGGGTTTGATGCCTTGCTCAAGGGCACCTAAGTCATGGTATTGAGGGTGGAAAGAGAACTGTACATGTACTCCCCCACCTACAATTCTTGCCGGCCCGAGACTCGAACTCACAACCTTTTGATTGCGTGTCCGACTCTCTAACCATTAGGCCACGACTTCCCACAGAAATACAGAAATACAGAAATACAGAAATGTGTGGCTGCCATTGCAGGGTATTTCAAATGAACAAATTTAGTGAAGTCAGAGCAGTGAACGCATTATTTGCACAAGAACATAAACAGAAGAAATTGAAAGCTTAAACCGTTGTCTATCTAAAATTGGTTGAGCTGCTGATTTATTATGCTCTCAGATTACTTTAACCTGCTTCATTATAAAACTATTGATTTGTTTCCTGATTGTTCACGTACCCTCAGCAATGCGGAGCACTTGGTGCTTGATAATAATTCCTTTGGGTGGTCTCTCTCTCATGTCCCCCTTGCAAAACACCTCATTGGATTCCTGGCACACTGCACAGGGTTCAACAAGGTCGCAGCTGGGACTCCCTGCGTTTGCCGCATCAGTGTGGCTTGTCTTCTGGAAGCTTAAAAACATCTCCATCCCCTGGGATTGTCAGTCGAAATGCATTTTTCTAAGCTCAACTTAAAGGAATAATTCTGTCATAATTTACTTGCCCTTGTGATGTTCCATATTCTTTTAATTAGATAAAAAGTCGAATGAAGACTGCGGGACATGTCCTCACACAGACTGCTGGCATAATAGATTTTATTGATCCCAAAGGTGAAATTTGGGAGCAAAACAGCACCTATAAATAGTAAAGAACCCAAAAAGTGCCACTGCGGAGACAATCCAACGGGTCATCGCAAGACAGAACAATGTCAATTATGCATGCATTAGCTGCTAATTTGGATATTTCTATGCATAAACGTGATTTATCCGGGCCTGGGCCTGTTTTGAACCATGAATTTTGCAGTGTTTTTATCTCTTGCCGAACAACACCGGGTGCTTCTACATGGACGCTAATGTGGCAACCTTTAATTATTCATGCAACACCTGTCTATGTCAGTGCATCTGATTTATGGTAATGGATTATCTACCCCGCAAAGAGGGCCGCTTGCTTCCGAGAGCCCAGAGATGTGATGTCAGCAATTAGAACACACTCTCCCAGCAGGAATGTGAAGCATAGATACTCTGGGAGTGAGAGGAAAGTGAGAGCTAAGCTATGGAGGGATGCTCTTCAGCCACTCATTATAGCCTGTCATCTGAAGCAGATGTTATCTGAATGGAACTAATGCACTCTGAGAGCTTTTAACAGTCAGGGGGTTTCAGGCGTTTCCATGCTAATTTGCATGTTGGGGTGGACATTTCTCGTGCTAGGTTAAAACCAGTTTTTTACCCAAAAATTAAAATTCTGTGATTGTGCACTCACCTTTGTGTTACTGGACACAAATGGAGATCTTTTGCAGAATGTCCAGGCTACTCTTTTCCATACAGTTGATGATTTATACTCCCAAACTCAAAAAAGCTCAAACAATCCCAGCAAAACTGATAATAAACAGCTCTTGCCATATATATTCAAAGTCTTAAGAAGTTGTGAAACAAACAGAAAAAAATGTTAACCCTATAAAGCCTGCTGTGTATTATATTCGATACACAAACTTCAAAGGCCTCTCAAATTGTCTGCATGATAAAAATTTTGCTGAAAAACCTGTTGAACACAATCCACTACATGGATTCTGTTGTCTGATTAAAAGATCTTTTAGACCAATATTTGAAGCATGCCCCTTCAGGTGGTGGTACACATCAGAGTTTTATTTAATTAGCCTGCTTTACTGTTATAAAGATCACACTGGTTTACATTACAACAACATAATCACTGGAAATTTCCCCATCTACTGTATATACTTAATGCATCACGTGACTTAGCAATCAATGCAATTTGGTGTCACTTACCCAATTCCTGGTATGAATCTGTTATTACCCAAGTCCTCTTTCATTAAGAAATTGGAATACCTTGGAAGACCTCTTTCATTAAGAAATTAAATTTCTTAGCTTTGCCAGAAGGAAAATTATTTTCAGTGAATATCAGTGTAAATTAGGGCATAATCACCTAAATGTCTTTGTCAAGTTTCCTTAACTCTGGTTTGTGTAATGTCCTCATTTAAACAAAATATTATTGTTATTATTATTGTAATTTTTTGTGTAATTTTGACACCAAAAAGAAGACTATGGCATTGGTGTGTGCATCGCATGATACGCTGGATAGGCAGTTTACTTGGGTTTGGATTATCTATGCATATGTGTAATAAGGACGCTTAAGCAGAGTATGAATCCATGTGCGGGAGTTTATTAAGGGCAAATTCAATAAAAAGTATTGTGAAGGCTGGCAGAGAGTTGTAACCAGAATAACAGTCCAATATATCAACACTTAATAAGGAAATCCAAAAGTCTAGGGTAAACAGGCAGGCAAAAGGTCCAAACATATGCATTAATCTGGTCATGCAAACTAAACAAGGGGAAGTATTCAGGTAATGGGTAAACAGGCAGGATCATACACAGTACAGGCAGTTTGGTAAGGCAGGTAAACTGGCAATATTCACAAAGAGGATGAGCGCAATCTCTGGTTATAAAGCTACCAAACAGGAAATGAGTGTAAAGGAACCAGAGGCAGTGGAACACAGTACTCGGGTGTGGCCTCCCTCTGTTGGCTTGGCATTACAGAAGCCCCCCTCTAGGAGCTCCTCCTGGAGCTCGACAAGGCGTCGCGGTACTGGGTGGTTGGGTCTGGATCTATGAAATGTGTCAATAAAAGACAGATCCAGAATGTCATGGTCAGCTACCCATGACCTCTCCTCAGGTCCATAGCCTCCCATTCCACCAGATACTGGAGCTGACTCCCTCTACTACATGAGTCCAGCAACATGTTCATCTTATAAGTGGGAGTTCCATCAATGTCCAAAGGTGGTGGTGGCTTTCGGACCTCGGCTCAAGGGTCAGCATCCAGGTGGACTGGTTTGAGGAGGGAAACATGAAATGAGGGAGAAATACGGTATTTAGTAGGACTGGAAGGGGGTTAAGCTTGTGGATGTGTGAGTTAACGAGTTTTGTGCAAATTTAGCCCAGGGTAAGATCTCAAACCACTGATGTTGGGAAGTGGATTGGGTGCCTCGATCACTGAAGATATCCTCTGGAAGGCCATAGACATGGAAGACATGGTGGAACAGTGCTTGAGCTGTCTCCATAGGCATTTTGGTTGTCCACCTACTGTATATATGTAAATATAACATACCACACATAACAAGTATGGTTGTTAACTTACCTATTTTAGCATAAATATGCACAAAATATATAACAATAACATTTGCAACCAAGATCCAAAATAATCTCTACAGATATACATATCTTCTGATGAGGTCTCTGTAAACCAAACTGGAGAATTTGAGCAATAAACTAATTGCTGGCAGAAGACGGTGAGGTGTTTGTGCTATTAATTAATTTTGAATATGAATATGCAAATTTAATCAGAGTATGGCAATCAAGTTTTCTTTTGTTTTACAGATGACTCCTGTGAGTTTGTTAGATTAAACTTTTCTGTTTGTGACCTCCTTCCATGAACGGTTTGGAAAGAGGCATCCGCTATACTCCAATCCCCGGTCAGCATGGGGTTTGGATTATACTGATGCGTTCTACAGGAGAAGGGAGGCACTGATGCAAAGCAATCTAATTATCCAGTCATCAGACAGGCCAGCAGGTGGGCAGGCCTCTGAGCTTTAGAGAGGTAGCGAGATGTTGAATGACGTCCTCACTGTATTAGCAGTGTAACTTGCTCAAACATAAGACATAAGACAAAGATATCCCATACAAAAAAGTACTGTGATGGTATTATTGTACAGTAAATGCTGTATTCAAATGCTTTGGTTTTTATCCAAATTCCATATTCACAAGATCACTTAATATATGTGAGTGTGTGTGTGTGTGTGTGTGTGTGTGTGAGTGAGAGAGAGCTTGTTTATGTGGTTAACGAGGACACAAATTTGTATAATGACATAGGTATGACACAGGTATTACAATGAGGAGGTGGTTTATGAGGACATTTTTAGTCATGGCTGCCCACTGCTCCAGGTGTGTGCTCACAGTGTGTGTGTGTGTTCACTGCTCTGTGTGTGTGCACTTTGGATGGGTTAAAAGCAGAGCACGAATTCTGAGTATGGGTCACCATACTTTGCTGAATGTCAAAAAACTTGGCACATGTCACTTCTTCTCTGTCACTTCACTTCTTCACAATGCTGACATATTTGTGTAAAAATTTAACTTTGAGAACTATTGAAGTGACCCTATGCTATTTGCAGTTTACCTCAAATATACGTTAATATAACAATGTATGTACAAACTTGCTGATAATATAATATAAAAGAAATAAAAGCCATTTAAATGTGCTTAAAAGACTTTCATTACTGTTTCTTAAAAGACTTAAGGACAGTTGAGTGCACTTTGTAATACTGTTGAATTAATTTGTACTTTAAAGTACATTTCAAACATAGCTTTAATAATCATTTGTTGCACTTTAAAGAAGTATTTTAATGTGTTGACTACATACAGTATAGCGTTATTTGGTAGCACATTTAAAGTTAATATATTTTAAATGGACTAAAACAGAATATATTTAAATACATTAAATACACGTTTAAATAGAAATCTATTCTAGCTTAGCATAAATCCATAAATGCTTGTCAGTACATTTGACAGAAAACTAACCACATTTTAGAACAATATATATATATATATATATATATTATTCAGCACAGGCCAAAAGTTTGGACACATCTTCTCATTCAAAGAGTTTTCTTTATTTTCATGACTATGAAAATTGTAGATTCACACTGAAGGCATCAAAACTATGAATTAACACATGTGGAATTATATTTGGAATTATATACATAACAAAAAAGTGTGAAGCAACTGAAAATATGTCATATTGTCACCTTTTGCTTTGATTACTGCTTTGCACACTCTTGGCATTCTCTTGATGAGCTTCAAGAGGTAGTCACCTGAAATGGTCTTCCAACAGTCTTGAAGGAGTTTCCCGAGAGATGCTTAGCACTTGTTGGCCCTTTTGCCTTCTGGCTGCGGTCCAGCTCACCCCTAAACCATCTCCATTGGGTTCAGGTCCAGTGACTGTGGAGGCCAGGTCATCATATATACCCAACTTAATTTGAAAAAATAATAATATATATAATAATCCTACAACTTTTTTTACTCATAACATTCAATATAAATTTAAACTATCATAGATTTTCACTTAATTGTAAATGACACATTACATTCAGTTTGCACTTAAATATATTATTTTGAAGTATACTCTTTCTGAAATACTTTTTTTAAAAGCATGCTAAAGTGAACTTCATTTCCACAAGCAACATCTTCAATATAAATTAATTCCTACTTTGCAAAATGAAGAACAATGTGTCATGTCACTGGTTGTGCTAAAATGTTCTCTCTTTCACAGAATTTAATAAAACATTTATGGATAATTGAAGCTGCTCCTGTCATTTTGGCATCTAGTCTAGCGTGTTTCCCTGCAGTAGAAACATTTGGTAACACTTTAGTATAGGGACCAATTCTCACTATTAACTAGTTGCTTATTAGTATGCATATTAATAACATTTTGACTGTTTATTAGTGCTTATAAAGCACATATTCTGCATGACCATTTTCTACATCCTTAATCCTACCCAATACCTAAATCTAACAACTACTTTATAACTATGAATAAGCTACAAATTAGGAGTTTATTGATTCAAAAATAGTAGTTAATGGTTTGTTAATAGACCTTACAATAAAGTCTGACCAAACACTCTTAAAATAAAAGATGCTAATAGGGTTGAGAAATGAAGTGTGTAAAAGAGAAAGCTCTTTATGAAAATAGACAGTAAGGGAGGATTTGAGAGTGAGTTTCTAAGAGCAATCCAGGGGAATAATTCATGGGATATCGATCATTAACTCGGATGACCAGATCGAAAGAACCTGGCGTCTTGTCTCTTTTTAGCATTTAAAAAGCAGAATAAAAATAAAGTGCAGAGATCCCACAACACATTGATGACTAAAAGAGATCCTGACACAGAAGTTCTAGAGACTGTATGTCAGTTGCACATAAAACAAAAAACAAAAAAAAAAACAAGCGTTACAATATTTTACTGATTGATAAAAACAGATTGGAAAATCCATCAAAGGAATAGATAGTGATTATCTGTAGCAAAATGTATATATATATATATATATATATATATATATATATATATATATATATATATATATATATATATATATATATATATATATATATGTATGTATATATATATATATGTATATATGTATATATATATATATATATATACAGTACAGACCAAAAGTTTGGACACACCTTCTCATTCAAAGAGTTTTCTTTATTTGCATGACTATGAAAATTGTAGAGTCACACTGAAGGCATCAAGGGCTATTTGACCAAGAAGGAGAGTGATGGGGTGCTGCGCCAGATGACCTGGCCTCCACAGTCACCGGACCTGAACCCAATCGAGATGGTTTAGGGCTGAGCTGGACCGCAGACAGAAGGCAAAAGGGCCAACAAGTGCTAAGCATCTCTCGGGGAACTCCTTCAAGACTGTTGGAAGACCATTTCAGGTGACTACCTCTTGAAGCTCATCAAGAGAATGCCAAGAGTGTGCAAAGCAGTAATCAAAGCAAAAGGTGGCTACTTTGAAGAACCTAGAATATGACATATTTTCTATGGTTTCACACTTTTTTGTTATGTATGTAATTCCATATATAATTCCACCTGTGTTAATTCATAGTTGTGATGCCTTCAGTGTGAATCTACAATTTTCATAGTCATGAAAATAAAGAAAACTCTTTGAATGAGAAGGTGTGTCCAAACTTTTGTTCTGTACTATACTATATATATATATATATATATATATATATATTAGAGGTTGGGCATAGATAAATTTTTTTAATCTAGATTAATCTCACTGTGATCTTGAAATTAATCTAGATTAATCTAGATTAAAATGGCTCATTCGACGGCATTCAGAATATGTGTGTTACCAAAATAAAATTGGCAAACAGTAAGTCTTTGAGAAGGGGTTTATCAAGCTAGATGGTGCATTAGAAATGTACATCTCCTGTTTCCAAAATGCATCACAAACTGCTTGAAAAAGCTGTAAACTTATTCCACATTGCACAAGCGGGGACCTGGTGAAGGCTTGTACCAGTGGGCCCTGTTTGAAATTGTCTAATTTGTATGTTCGTTTATTTTTATTTATTTGTGCTATTTACACAATGTTTAAGGTTTTTTCAAGTTTGTAGGTGTCAAGGTACAGAAACTAAATAATTAAATGTAAAAAAGCACTGGATAGTCTTCGATGTAAAAATTAAATATACAATAAAACCTACATTTATTCAGACACCTTCAACATTTCTCACATTATTACAGTTTTGCTATATATATATATATATATATATATATATATATATATATATATATATATATATATATATCTGGTGTCTGAATAATTTTTGGTTTGACTGTTAAAACTACAAAGTAGTCAAGAGCAGTGAGTGATTTTCATTTTCATTTTCTTGGATTAACATTACAGCAGCCAGTAGCTAAATTAGGCGTGGTCACTTTAAGAGACGATGAACGCATCCAATATAATACACATCCCATTTTTTTTCTCAACTGTTTACTTTCACTTACGAAATAACTGACTGTTTTTTCGAGCATAATTTCCAAGGTGGATATTTTTGACATATTTCGTATGTATTTGATGGCACTAGAGCAAAAATAAGCAAATTCGATGTTCAAGTGTTTTGATCAAAACATCGTTCCGGTGCAGGAGGGACTTTGAGGAGAACTTCGCAGAAGAGAGCTCGGTTCCGTTAGGCTGGCCTCAACCAGTCGGTTATATAAAATATCAAGGTGAAAGTCATCATAGCTTGCTTAGTATAGACCCAGCTCCCAACCCAACTTTGAGAATAGATTAACGGCGATATTTTTTTTATCGTCCGATAATAGTCTCGCGTTGTATATATATATATTACTGTGGTCAGAATCCATTTCATAGCTTTCATAGCTCACCAATTAATTATCTGTAGTGAATGGGTGCCGTCAGAATGAGCGTTCAGGTAAAAATATCACAATAATGACTCCAGACCAACAATAATAATAAAGATGTTTTTAACTTCAAACCGTTGTCTATAAGCCATAATATTGTGTAAAAAGGCACTTTGTCCGAATCAGGGGAGAACTATGCACAGATCAAGCACTGTTTATAAGCAAAAACAGACTTAAACAGTTCTAAATAAATATGATGGATGATTTTGATGCAAGAGGACAACTGGGGATTGGTAATTTGTCCAGAATTAATGGCTAAACATTAAAACACCTTAAAGATGAAGTTGTTTCTTGCAAACATGCAGCTTTTGACTACACAAGACTTTACAGGAATGCATGGATTATTTGTGGATTATTGTAATGTTTGGATTAGCTGGTTGACTCTCTTTCTGATGGCAACCATTCACAAACATTTATCCAAATCTACATTTTGGATTGCTTGAGGGTGAGTAAATTTTAAGATAATTTTCATTTATGGGTGGACTATTCCCTTAATCTGGTCACGTGTGATCCACTCACTGCAAATGCATGTTAAAGGGTTAGTTCACCCAGAAATGAAAATTCTCACCCTCAATGACTTTCTTCTTTCAGACGAATAGAGTTGGAGTTGTATCAGAAATTGTCGGACTGCTTGCTCTTCAAAGCTTTCTAATGGCACCTGGCAGGTGTCTGTTTCAACAGTCCAAAATAAGTCACATAAAGTGCATTTTCTTTAAACCAACATTTTCATTTTCGGGTGAACTAACCTTTTAACAGCAGGTGTAAAGATGGACTTTGAGTCAATTATCTAGTTACGTACCATCGAATTCTGGGAAGAAAATCATTCTTGAGACAATAATTTTCTTAAAACTCAATTCTATGTCCAACAAACTTTGCTTAGACAGTGACTCTTTCATAATCAATTTACGAGACCTTCCACCACACCTCGTCACCTAGAACACACACACTGGAGGCCTTTTAAAAATATACATCACATTTATTTCAACTGTTACTGATCAGCCTTGGTCTTTGTCTACAGAAATGTTTGGGCACGACAAGTGGAGTCCAAACTCTTTACCTCTGGTTCGTCCATCAGTCCCCCTGTTGCCCAGCAACCTTGCTAGTTCTCAATACCCACCGAACATAACAAAAATGAAAACAAGTTCAAAAACTGAGACGCAGCCGACCGAAACACACCACAGTTCCACATTTTTTTTGTTTCTCTAAAGGTAACACAATGTACAAAAAGCAAGTCTGGAAATAGTAAGATTTTCAGCACTATAAAAAGGATTTTTGTTTTTTTACTTTGTTGTCTCCACACTCTTCACTTGTGAATAAGAAAACAATGCACTTATTTCTACTGAGCTTACTCTGCGTTTGCTTGTCAGGCAGCCAAAGGGTCAAATGGATGCAGTAATGTAACAAGGGAAGCCACAGCGGCACAGAGCAGTGGGCGGCCTCAGCAGAGCCTTGGAGAGCAGTTCCGGAAGGCAGTCCCTAAAAAATGTCTCTTACAGCTTCGTGGAGATTTTAAACAACTGTCTCCACACTTTGTACAGCACAATACTACAATGATATCCCAAACAGAAATCTGGAAACAAATATGGCCAGAAAATAAACAAAACAATGGAGTCTGGATTTTGGAGCCATTTCTTGATGCTTGGAAAAGAAGCGCTTCCCTTTGGTTGGCCCTTAGGTCCTGCTGATGGTACAGACCAAAGCAGGCAGTCTGTGTGGAGGGAGAGCCCATCCCCTTCATACAGGGGTGACTGGGAGTGGTCTTCAGAAGGAAGGAGGAGGGATGGTTTAAAGGAACAGTACCCAGTAGCCTCACAAGGGAAAAGAAGGCACCATTAATGACAGGAGAAGAGCAGTCCATGCCAAGCCTGGAGGCAGATTCTTGACAGAGAGCTGTCCACTCTTTGCACGCACTCCTGAAAGAGAGAAATTTGACAAAGATAAATTTACACAGGGACAAAAAATTAATCTTGAATCTTGAGATATGTACTGTATGTATTATAACATCTGTTCAGGTTGCCCATGAGAACAGTTTTTTTGTATAGATGAGACCTAATAAACTTATTTTTGTGAAATTAGTTGTTTCTTAACAAAACAACCAAATGCAATTTAAAAAGGGTAGTTTACGGGTTCTAGCTTAAGTTAGTCACCCAGCCTGACCAAGTTGTCTGCTTAGGTTGGTCTTCATCATATGAAAATATGCAAACACTTTTAGCTAGATCAGAGAAACCCCTGTAACCTAGATAAACATCCAGATAAAAGAAGCTATTTATTAAGTAAAAAATCCTTTTGATTATTTAATCGTATTTCATTATTTTTTATTTATAGATTTTTAATTTATATGATTTCCATGCTTCATGAACACACAGACCCCTGAATGTCCCCTTAAAAATTCCAATGTGGCAAATGGGATTATTGTAGTTCTATCATTGCAACTCTCTGGATATTTTACCATGGTAATGGATATGACAATGTAAATGTATTTGGTCTCGTTGGAATAGATCTGCTATGCTGCTGCTGCTGAATTGCTTCTACTGTTGGTTATTGCTGTAGTTGTAGATTAACTTGTATGTACTGGCAGAAGTAAGTTCCCTACAGCTACTGACAGTACATACAAGTTAATCTACACCAATACGGTGCTCTGTGTATTTAAGACATACAACTGCTGCACAAATAGCATATATATATATATATATATATATATATATATATATATATATAAACATAAGCTAAGTGATCAATAATAATTATCAAGTAAATGTTAACAAGCCAAATAAATGTAAAGCAGTAACCTCATTGGTGGCATAAGCAACATGGACCAATCAGCTTTTACCAAGTCATTTAACACTATGAATATCATCAGTTTAGGTAAAAACCCATCAGCCTGCACCATCTAGAGTGTCATGATACATCTTGGCATTTAACTATTTTCATTTTATTTATTTATTTATAAATGCAAACTGAAATGCAACTTTAAATTATTTTAAAAAATTATATCATGTAGTTGCCAAACATTTATCTTTTCATTAAGTTTCACTTGATTTACTATGATAAAAATAAAAATATAGAGATCGAACAAATTCATTGGCTGATGGTGCGGGCGCCACCTCTGTGTTCTTACACTGCCATCCTTATACTGCCAAAGGTGCCATTTGCTCCTCATATTCCTCACCCGAAAGAGGCCTCTTGTCGACAACACGAGGAGCTTGGCAGCAGATGCAGCATCTCATACCCTACTCAGAGAACATGGGTTACGCAAGTAACCAGAGATGTTAACTTTCATAGGTTCAATCGATGCTGCACAGCTATAATGCAATGGGAATAATAAACCAAACATGCCAAGCTAAAACATGCCATCTGGCTTGATGATGAATCAGATAGTAACCACAGCTGGAACCAGAGTACCAGGAACCAGGATCCATGTCAAGAATGTCCAAATGATAGAACTTGATAAAAGTGTGCGGAGAGGACCATCCATGCTGCTACACATGCTGACTGGGTCCACCACATGAACTAAACTTCAAAAACTTTACACTTGGAGTAATACAGCTTCTTTGTGGAAAGGGCTCTGGCACTAGCAATGGTCTCCTGAACATCTGTAAGAAGACTAGAAGTCAAAGCTGGTGGCATTTGATGGGCAATACCCACAGCTTCTAGATCTCAGATATTATCTGATTTGAATCTCCAACGGAGGGCGATCCAGAAGAGAAGTCAGCTCCAAGAACCATGTCTGGGATGGCCAGAACTGGGATACGAGCCACAGGTGAGTGAATGCATCTATGCCCAGAGGTGCTAGGGATAACCATAGCATGCACTGAGATGACTCTGCCTTGCTGAACAAGTCCTAAATTTGGGCTACTGTTTGGTGGTTTAGCATCTATTGCCCCAATCTGAGCTTCTGACTCAACAGAGAATCATCATCTCGGGTCATGAAGCGCTCTCAAGGAGAGGAGACTGGCTTGGGCTTGAAGAAAAAGAAGATGTGCATGCCAGTCCAGGGTTCACGACCATGAACACCCTTGGTGTTTTAAATGAGATACTACCACCATAGTATCCATCCTGACAATCATGTGACACAAACTGAGTGAGGGGAGAAAGTGCATCAGTGCCAGAAAGACAGCTCTGATAGGGACAGAACATTCATTTAGGCTTTCATTCTGAGGTCAAGAAGTGCTCACAGAAACATGATGGCATAGCTTGAAGCAGGCCAAGCATATGTTGAGGCTGGGAATCTGGCAAGGAACTAGATGGGCCTGCATCTGAATGGAATCCAAGTGAACCCCCTTAAGAAATCAGTATGTTGTTAGGGTGTCAGAACATTACTTTATGGCATTCTTATTATTACATCCCAGTGGTAACTCACTTATTCCCTGGGGTGGGCTAAAATGAACCAGTCGTCGATTTAATTGAGTATGTGGATCCCCTTGAGCCTCAACAGGGCCAGAGCAGCATCCATGCCTTTGTGAATATCCTTGGTGCCAGTGCCAGGCCTAAGGGGAGAACCTTGTACTGGTAAGCCTTTCCCCCAAAGGCAAACCTAAGGAACTTTCTGTGTCACAGAGCGACCTGAATATATATAAAAAGGTCAACAGTGACAAACCACTCTCCTGCACAAATTATGTGACATAATAGCCTTCATCGCCAACATCTTGACCGCTGGAGGATCCTCCTTTATCACACCCTTGTGGAGGAGGGAAGATAGTTTCTGCTGTAGCACAGAAACCTCTGAGACGCTGCTTACTATAGTCAAAGCGGGGAAAAACGATTGGGTGTGGAACCAAAAGTGAAATATGTAACCAAACTGAAATGTACGGAGAACCCAAGGTGATACCCCATTATAGACACTTCCATTTGTGAAGAATTGTGATAGAAGAAGTAGGGTGTTGCAGTCTACAGGACATACTTGGGTGGGGTGCCAAGATAGTCCAGAGGGGATAACATCATCATCTACTGCGAAGGAGAGCTTCTGAAGCCCACAATGTGAAGGCCTGCTCTGTGACTGGTACATGGTCTGCTGGCTCTGGGAGAGATTTGAATGTGTCTCCTATCACCTGAACAGCAGGTGACAAAGAAATAGGTGGTAAGGGAATACAGCCTGGTGCGTCTCCCGCCCCCCATATCGAAAGAGAGTGCGACCGAAAGATTATAGCACACTGAAATGGGCTGTGAGGCCGGAGTGTACAAAACATTCTCTAGCCCAAAAGAAATCGATTTGCACACCTATGGGCTACAGCATAAATAATCATGTGAGAAAAACGCCAAACACTTAAAAAACTTATCGTGTGGGTCATTACTTGCAATGATGCAACAACACAGCAGTTGACGGCTGGCAGTGACAGAATTCCATGCAATTAACCGCTGTAGTGTATCTGACACGAACCGGACGACTTAAAGAGTCGATCAGGACTGTGGTTGAAACATGAGCCAAATTCCTCAGGAATGCAACAGGAGGTCATAAATCAGTCCTAGTGCCACAAGTCAGAAACATTAACACCATTAGAACAAATATTGCTAATTTCAATTTGGAGAAGAGATTGTCAAATTTGGGGCAAGTATTTGAGATGTAACGCCAGACATCACATGTAAACCCATGAGACACAAGATCCTTGGATTGAACCCACCACCTCCCACCCCTCCCCCCACCTAGTAGAACCAGACTGAAATTCCTAAGGGGACCTCTTAACCTCTGGTCTCCAAGGAATATCCTTATTTTAGAGAATGGTACAGAAACTGTGTTTTAATGAACTCAGAAAGACTTATGAATAAATATCAGTCCATCGCTACACTCCATATTCATTTATTTGTATCCCACTCATTTGACTATCATGTTTATAATCACTTATTGTGTATGTCTTTTAATAACTATGGGATAGCTTAAGGATTCATAATCATATTTGGTATGTTTGTGCTTGAATCTGCTTGCTTGAAACAGTCCTGACCATCAGTTATTTGTCAAATGTATCATATTCTTGTTATAGGAATCATGTCCAAAATTAGACCCTGCAAGAGTGGGAAAATTCGGACCACGTGCTTGATAAGATAACATATGATTTATGACACCCCTGAGCCAAGACAATATCTGATTGGTTAAGACAACATTTGAGGGGTGGCCAACTGGCCAGTTTAAATACCTAGGACACTATAAAATTTAGCTTTTTAGCTCTTGCTATTAGTCATGCCTGCTTTTAGCTTTTAGCTTTACTTCTTAGCTTTTGCTGTTAGTCATGTTTGCTTTTAGATTTTAGCTTGTAGCTTTGCTTCCTAGCGTTTGCTTCCTAGCTTTTGCTTCTAGCCATGCTTTGAGTCATGCTTCGGCCTGCACGCCTGCAGCCACGTAAGAAGAAACATCACTTAGTCTCGTCAAACTTTACTTCTTTTCTTTTCCGTTTGAGAGTTTCGTGTTCTGAGTTAAGTTTTGTAACGCTGTGTATCCGAGTCTGACCTCGAGTGCTTGTTCAACTTCAACCAGCCCACACAACAACGGGTCTTTAGCCAACGCCCAACCACGGGTTTCCCAAGATGTCACTTCAACGACTACTGAACTTCCAGCCAATCAGCGACATCGGGAAACCCCCTTTCAACGACAACTTTACAAAGGAGATGCAAGTAGTACCTCCAGACATTTGTACTGGTGTATCTAATATAATTTTAACCTCATTGAGGAACTCAATGCGAGGGTTAATTAAGTGATTAATGACTGTTCATGTCTATGAAATTTCACGTATTGCTGTAAACTTGGGACTTAAAATTTTCATTCTCTTTAACTCATTCTTCCCTAACTTTCTATCTTCCTGCAACTTGTATGAATGTGTGAGTGCGTGTGTTTATATGTTAGATTAGTTTGTCTTAGATTTATCTAATGAAGCCTTATTCATATTGAAAGTTAATGTCTTAAACTGCCGATCTTTTTACTGTGCTAATTGGTAGTGTTTTCACTATACTTTGGATATTAGTATCCAGCGCAGATTTGATGTTAAACGGCTAGTTCACTGAATCGCAGGGCGTCTCAGTGATCAGCCGTGAAACAGTGATTCTGTTCAAATTCCCTTTAAAATCTTAAATGATTCCCTTTTGAGCTAAACTGACCTGTTTCTCTTACACCGCAAGGAGAACAGTGTTCCACTATTGATGCAAATGAAGAAAGCTCAATGAAAAAACATCCGGCCAGAAAAGCTGCAACAGAAGAGCTAAAATGGCGTTTTTGTGAAGGCAGAGAAATGTGGAACAGATGGTGCATTTGCCAGTGTAAGGATGGTGATGTAAGAGCATTGAATAAAATGCCATGATTATATACGGGCTTCAGAGAATCGGCACAACCAGAGGGCGTTCCCATTGTATCATAGCTACGCAGCGGGAACTGAATCTATGATTCAAAACACAAAATGACTAAACCTTTATAAAAAATAAATAAATAAATAATAAAAAAAAAATAAGATTAAGAATTTAATAAAAACTATACTAAACCAAGTATAACTATACTAAATAGTATCTCAGTTTTTTTAAAATACCACTGGTGGCATATTTTAAATATTCAAACCTTAATTCAAACCAAAGCAAACATTAATATTTAATCTTTCAGGGTTATTGGTGTTTACAAACTAAAAATAAATAGAATGTGACTGAAAATGTGCACACGCCGACATCAATGTAGTTTTCAAATAAATACTTCAGTGTATGAGGATTTAGTATCAGCTACTAGCAACAACAGACTCAGTAATCTTTGCCATTTTGAAAGTGGCTTAAGGCTGAAATTCTCCACAAAACAATGTTTGAAAGGAGTCTGAGCAACTTTGAAGAGGTTTGAGCTGAATGCAATGCAGAAAGTAAAAGGCCATACAGAGCTATTCTGCTAGCACTATAATTATGCCTGACATAGCAGAAAGAAAATACAGGTATTGGCAATAAGTAACCGAAAATTAATTTAATAGTATATGCTCTAAAGTATCCCACTAGTCCGGGTAGTATAATGATGTTAAACTTAATATTTGTAATTCATTTTGAGAGTGGAGGAAAATGTAATTGGCTGTGTAGGTGTGCAGAGGGAAGGTAATTAAAGAGGAATTAAACCGTCAAGCCTACTGCCAAATGTACACATCTTCAAATCTGAAAAACAACACAGTGAACGCTTACCTGAGGAGGTGAGCACTCTGACCTGAGTGCTGGCGGCTCCTTCACCTCCTTCACTGACTGCGCGCACCTCGATGATGTATGTGCCCCCCTCAGGTAGCGTCAGGACCACGGCTGAGTTTGGAGTCTTCATGACTTGGCTGTGGCCCCGTCCCTCTTGACGCAATAATACCTGCAATGAAAAATAAAATAAAATAAAAAATGAACACATGCAGTGACATTTTGTTTTACTTTACACCCACGGAATCTGTGCGATACTTACCTTGTACCCAATGACTTCTGACTCATTGTCCCTTGCTTTCACCGGATCCCAGGATAGAGAAACATTGTTCCCCTCCTGAATCCACATCAGGTTGCCTGGGGGTAGACTTGGGGCTGAAAAGAGAGACAGATAACCAAACAGAAAGATGAAAAAAAAAAAAAACTATTTTAAAATGGTCTGTAATGAGCAATGATCACATTAATTGACAAGACAAATTAACCTCTTCTCAAAACCTATTTCTATTCATGTCACAGCGTGTGAACCGGTCAACGAAGCAACAAACATTACAGAAACTGTATTTGATGTATAATATGCAGTTATATGTTCTGGGGGAATCTGCAACCATGAAAGCTTTAATAGATAGCCAGAATTAACTCATTCATGTCTTGGACAGTCTTATTTGTCACTGTGAATTTTATAGTTTTTAATGCAGCCTAAGAAGTTGTTTTAAGGGAACTCACCATTTTTCTTAGTACTAATTTTGATGGGTGAGCTGGCTGGTCCTTGACCGACGCTGTTGAATCCCTTCACAGAGATCAGATACTGCGTGTTTCCATCCAGCCCTGTCAGCTGCATGGTGGTCTCATTCCCCACTGTCCTCTTCTTCTTCCCCATCTCCTCTTGCTCCATGTCCTTCCAGGAGCTCACCTGTTCCCAACAAGACAATCTGTCTAACTTTCTTCCTTTCATTAATTCAAGCGTTTGTGTTGTGATAAAGAAAATGAGACTGAGTTGCCTCAGTAAATGACAAAGTGAGAGTTGCCGATGTCATGTGATATTGTATCATTTGGTTTAAACAACCATCATACATTTTGCATGGAGAGCTTAATAGGCAAGCATGTAATAATATCTCCCTGTGATGAAATTCGATAATCTTTCTCACTGGTGGACACAACTGTGTAGTTTCACTGCAGAGAATAATTTTCTTCATTCAGAAAGCATAATAGTCATGGAAATGATGAAGAAAATAAAGGGTTCACGATCAAATATGTGCCTCTTTTTCAAAACCTAAAGAGCTGCCTAGCAGTAAAAAGCAAATGCCTTCTCAGACAGCTCTAACCATCACAGAACTTCATAAGTGATGGTTTGAGACCTTCTGAGTAGACATCGATAGTGATGCAAACGCTGCTCCTCAGGAGACTTGAACTTTGCAGTATACTGTGAGCATTTTGCTAAACGAAATTTAGCAAAAATGCTGAATTATATTTGAATGGCCTTAACATAACATAGCACACACATTTGTTGTATTGAGAAACATGGTTTGTTTTTACATTTAGAGTTAGTAATTTAGCAGATGCTTTTAACTAAAGCGACTAAAGGACATCAGGAGCATTCAAAACCAGCAAAAAATAAATAAATAAATAAAATAAAAAATAATAATATGCTGTTTTTGTCTTGGATGTTTATGTAGTTCATGTATTAAGTTTTTTATTTTTTTATAATAAATAAAATAAAACAAGTTAATAGAAGAGAGAGAATAGAGAATGTTAGTGTTTGCTGGTAATTTTTTTATTACACTGTACTTCACTGTGTTATTTTAGTATCACTGAGATACTATTAAAGTTTTTATTAATATTCTGAATCAGTTTTTATTTTCAAATGTTCCATGCTGATTTTGATTAAAGCTTTAATAATTTTGCTGTGAAATATATATATATATATATATATATATATATATATGTATATATGTATGTATGTATGTATGTATGTATATATATATATATATATATATATATATATATATATATATATATATATATATGTATATATGTTTCTTTAATGTGCATATAGTTTTTTATACATTTTTATTTCAGTTGTAGTTTGTTATTTTAGTACATTGTTAAACTCAGTTGTAGTTTGTTATTTTAGTACATTGTTAAACTCAATTGAAATTAGAAATGTTGCCTTAGCAATACGCTTAATTAATTAATTATAGTTTAAGTTTTAATTAAATATAACTTAGTTTTAATTAAATATAACAACCATGGTACCACACAAGTTTGGTCATTATTTAAAATAAATTAACTTTTTTTTCCCCCATTAAGGATGTGTTTAATTGATCAAAAGTAAAATAAAATACTTTCTTCCTTTTTTTTGTTAAAAACATTTCTTTAAAATAAATTCTGATATTTTAAGCTTTAAATATATCAAATAATCCTGCAAAAAAATAAAATAAAAAAATAAATGTTATCATGTTTCCACAAAACTGTTAACATTGTCAAAATTGATAATAATAAGAAATGTTTCTCAAGCGCTAAATCAGCATAGAATGATTTCTGAAGGATCATGCGACACTGAAGACTGGAGTAATAGCTGCTGAAAGTACATAAAATTATTTAATATACAGTGTATTAAATAGATTTTGAAATATACTGAAATAGAAAAGATTAATTTTAAGTGTTAATAACATTTAACAATATCAGTGATTTCCTTTATTTTTGATCAAACAAATGCACCAGAGTATAAGAGACTTCATAAATAAATAAATAAGCAACAACAATAACAACAAAAAACTTACCAACCCTATACTTTTGAGTGCTAGTGTATTGTGTATTTTTCAATATTGCATGAATTAAAAGTATTTGCACAATTCATATTTCTCTTGCTGTTTCTTACACATGATTCTGGCTAGGTTGGAGGCTCACTAGGCCTTGGCACAAAACCATTTATCTATTAATTTCCCCGTCTCTTACCTCATATCCTTGGGGTCTTCCAGGGCCAGGATTGGGCGGCTTCCACATCACTTTAATTTCGGAAGAGGAGATGGCAAACGCCTGCACTTCTGAAGGAGGTTCCCTGGGCTCTGCATTTAAAAACAGTACACATCAGATTTCACAGCAAATAACACATAAAGCACTTCACCAGTCATACGCTCTAAAAGCCTGCTTGGGATACGAGTTTGGTACAAAGTTGTGAAGCTCTGTGATTGTGAGGGAGAATCCCGCTGAGAGAAACACTTTGAGACTGAGAGGTGACAGGGACACAGAACATCCATCATATTAGCAGCAGTCACAGCAAACGCAGCTCGCACGGTAACCATAAAATCAGCCTGACACAGTGTGATCACACACTGAAACCGTTTGGTCCTCTTCATCATTTCAATGGTTGATCAAAAAAAATAAAAAATAAATGCACACATCATACAGACAACTTTTATTATAATTGAGCTCTGAGCTTGAAAGCCCCTTGTCACCATCTAATGTCATTTTATGAAACAGTCACTTTCATGAAAAGTGACTTTGTTAATCATGAAATCAATATTGTAATGCATAGACTTGTGTTAATGAATTGTGCTCATGTGTATTAAATGGGCACTTGTAGTGTAATTCAAATCTTAAAAAAATAAAATAAAATAATAACAACAACAACATAATATTAATTAAAGTAAAGCCACTTAAGTGTAGTTAACGAAAGTACACTTTCATGGCTCTTTATAAACAAACCTAAGTACATTTAATAAGTGCATTTTAAAATAAACTTTTAATTTGACATTATTACAAAGTACATTTTAAGTTATTGTTTTATTAATTTTTTTGTCATGTTTTAACATGATTACTTTGCTTTGTGTACTTACCACAGCACATGTAAAATACTGGATAATAATTTGAACTGTAAGAATGTTATTTGATATTATTACGAGTATATATTGAAATACATGATATTCAAGTTTCACAAGAGATACTATTCCAGTATTTATCATTTAGTTTTAAATAATAATAATGGTAGCCCTTTATTTTACAGTCCTGTCCCTTATGTACATACTATGTACTTATTATAGTAATTACAATAACTATGTAATAACTAGGTACTAACCCTGAACCTACCCCTAAACCTAACCCTACCCCATGTAGTTATCTTGTGTTATCAGAACTTTCTTAGATATATACACTGTAAGTACACTATAAGTACATTTTAGTACACGTACTGTAAAATAAAGTGCAACCATAATAATAAATAATTAAATAACATTATGAAATACTTTATTATTCTATATTAAAGTTTTAGTTTATTATAAATGCTGAGTATTGGCCAGTAACAGCCAATATTAGTAGCCAACTTTAATGTAACTAATTGCATTTAGTATAAAAATAAACCCAAACATATTTTCTACATTTTCGGTTAACTATAAATAACAGTGAAATCACATATAAAAATGTCTTTAATTCATACTTACATGGGCCAAAAAAGCATTATAATGTTCAACTAATTAAACTGTATATCAGTTTACACTATAACACATTTTCTAAATTTTAACTGTGAAATTACATATAAAAGAGCACTCAATTCCTTCATATGCAGGCCAAAAAAATCCCTCTAAAGTCCAACTAATTGCATTTAATATAAATTTTTAATATAATACGTGTTCAGATAACTAGAAACATTATATTTAGTTCACACTTAAGTATATTCTTTTACTCTTTTTATTTCCATAATAACTATTCTCAAAAAAAATCACATATAATTGTATTAAACTTTATTTCTTTTTGCAGAGGTGTATAATGTTCTCATTCTGTGTAATGTCTTTTGACAGTTGGATTTTGACTTTTGTACTGTAGTACCTGTATATCAAAAGAACATCCATCCACAGCGCTGGTTTAGCTGATGTGTGATGTACTTCAAAGTTTGAAAAACTCTGACTATAACATTGAGCCGCGTGTTATTGACGTTATATAAACTAGCAATAAATCCCATCAATCAGAGCAAGAACACATCTGACCCTCACCTCCCTCTGCTGAGAACACAGTAACCACCTCGCTGAAGGGCCCGTCTCCTTTGTTGTTGTACACCCCCACCCGCACCTCAAACGGTGTGAGAGGGGGGAAGGTCTCGTCTCTGTATTTATAGGTGGTGGAGTCTGCCGAGGTCACCATCTTCTCTTTCCACCCACGTGTGCCGTTGGCTCGGAATGCCACAATGTAGCCAAAACCTTCTCCATTTTGGAATTCTTCAGAGACGGGCTGAGGACGAAAAACGAAACTAATTATCATGACCTCTGGTTTCATTTCCAGGCAGATAATGTTTAAAAGTCACACTGTTTACACTAATTCTTAAAATATCGCTCAAAATATCCGAGCTTGCTTGAGGTAAAACACATTTCTCTTCAACAGGATCGGAAATTGGAAAAGGATCCTAATAACACGCAGCCAGCTGAGCTCGGAGAAATGAGGGAAGGGTAAACGGCCGTGCAGCAGGTAATTTATGAAGACTTTTGCTTGAGAATTATCAGCCCTGAAGATGTAGTCTGGCCAATTATTTGACTCCGGCACAACTCGTGGTTCCTGTGTAATGCGATTTTTTTTTTTTGTGCTATATTCAGGTCAGCTTAAATGCTGACATCTGAAGAACATTTTGCATCATTTTAGCTATCTCTGCTGGTGCTAGTTAAAAATAAATAAAATGCAACTAAATTCAAGTTTAAAATACAATCATGTACCCAATGAATGTTAAAGCATATTATGTTATAGAGTCAACATTGCAGTGCTTTGCAGAAATCTGAACATTTTTAACTTTTACACTCATAATCCTTTGAGATTTTAAAGTATCAGAATCAGTATTATTTTATTATTATTTAAGTCAACATAGAATCAAAACTGAGCATCCTTAAAGGAAAAGTTCAACCAAAATGAAAATGCTGTCATTAATTATTCACCTTTATGTCATTTCAAACCCACAACACTTTCATTCATAAAGAATGAAGATATTTTAATGAAAACTGATGCTAATAACTATCACTGTAAACCCTAATGTTGCCTTGACTTAAAAAAATGAAGTAATGTTGACTAAAATATGAGTTAATTTAAATCCTTGCGGTACTGGATTTTGAGATGATTATTGAAACGACAACTTAAGTATTTGATGAAGTGGCCCAATCGTTGTCCTTTGAGAGAAAGAACATGGCAGCTAAAGTTACAGCTTAACTCATTAGACCGAAAACCCTAATAAGTTGAATGAACTAAATTGATTGAGTAAACTCGTTGCCTCAATTTAATTGAGTAATGGAGTCTCCCAAAACTTACATATTTAAGTTTATTTAACTTGACGGTTTTGTAGATTGTACTTAAATCACTCAGTTCACCAAACTTGATGCTTATTTAATGTACTTAAACGATTATGTTCACTTAACTTGGTACTAATTTCAAGTGTACTTATATAATTTAAGTTAACTCAACATGTAAATTTACTGTAACTGAAAATTATGTTCTTATTTTTGACAGCACACTGAAGTAAAACAAATAACAGCATATTTAAACTTTGATCTTTTGACAAAATGTCACAATATTTATGAAAATACAGTAAACCCTATACTGCACTGTAAAAAAAAAAAAGTATTTTTATGTCTTTGCAGACATTGAAAAGACGTCCACTGAGGAGAGAATGTTTTTATGACGTCTTTTTAAAAATGTTTTTTATGTCTTCTGTACGTCCGATATAGACGTTCACATATCCTCCTTACAAGGTTCTTTGACTTTATTTCTGTCAGAAATCTAGAGAAGCTCTTATTGAGAATTAACAGAGGTTTAAATGTTCATACTTGATTCATTTGAAGTCACCATTGTGGTGGAAAGAGTTTGGTTTAGTTGGGATCTTGGTCCAGATACTTCTTATGTTAGCTTGTCTCATGCTGCTGTAAGAGTGTATTTTAAAATGCTGTTTTTGTGGCGAAGAAAGAAAAAGTTTAAAAGAGCTCAGGTGTTATCAGCTCTTTGTTGGTGTTAGCTTGTCTCTTGCTGCTGTAACTTGTGTGTTGTAAAACACTGTTACTGTGGCAAAGAGAGTTGAGATCTAACATACACATATCTTGCTTGTAATGGTGACAAATTATAGTAAAATAAAATGTATTGCTGCAACTATGGATATACTTTTATGGATATAAACTTTGTAGATTAAAATAATGTACTTACTTTTAGAAAACTGATCATGTCGTCACAAACAGACATCAAGATTTTGGATATGCATCACATCAATGGTGACAATCAGAACAAAAAAAGGCTGGAAAATAAGGAGGAGTTTGTGCTATGGAGCTCTTCTGTTTGTCACCGTTGTTGTGATGCATATGCTAAATCTAGAAGTCTGTGTGTGTGTGAGTACTCGATTGATTCTTTTACTCAAATTATTTCAAACACATTCATTTCGTCCATCTTCAAAATAAATATTCTGCTCTTGGTGCCTGTTCAAAATATCAAACAAAACTTATTTTATGATCTCAAATACGTATTATGTGATGACTTTCTCATCAACAAAAGACATCAGATAACACCTGAGCTCATTAAAATTAGTCTTTTTTCACCACAAAACAGCGTTTTAAAATACACCAATACAGCAGCAAGAGACAAATTAACACAAGAAGTAACTGGACCAAGATCCCAACTAAACCAAACACTTTCCACCACAATGGTGACTTCAAATGAATCATGTATCAACATTAAAACCTCTGAGTGATTTAGGTAGTCTACAAAACCGTCAAGTTAAATAAACTTAAATATGTAAGTTTTGGGAGACTCCATTACTCAATTAAATTGAGGCAACAAGTTTACTCAATAAATTTAGTTCAGTCAACTTATTAGGGTTTTCAGTGTATGAATTGAGTGGCTTAATCAATTCTTTTGAAGAATCACAAGCATCATAAGTATTGATCAAAAATATATAGATCTCATTAAACATAATAAGCAGAAGTTAAATCATATTGCTTAACACACAAGAACAAAACTAATATATATATATATATATATATATATATATATATATATATATATATATATATATATATATATATATATAACTGCTTTTTCACCACCAGGTTGAATCATTCTCATTGCAAAAACGTTCCATTCCATCCCATGGTGTGTTTTCCACTGTGGGACAGATAACAAAGGTTGTAATACAAATGCATCAGAAGCTGCCTTAGTAACAAGTGTTAAGTGTTTACATATCGTTTGATATGATCAGATATGGTGGATGATCATATATTGCTGTTAATTCGTGATATAGATGCCAATAAATAACCTTTATTTAACAGTGTGTTTCATTCAGAAATGTTACATGGATTTCAAGTGGCATGCTGACTTGATAAACTTTAAGGTAAAAATGATCGGGCTGAAATTGCGCCTGCATTGCGCCAGGTGTAAATAGGGCCCTCTAACTACTCAATGCCTTTTATGTGGCAGTTTACAACACAAGCTAATTTTACAACATGCCCAATATTTGGCTGAGCCACAAAGCTCTTCACTCCCCCAACCATACAGCTTCAAAAGCACACAAAAATCCACACAGACGCTTTAAACATGTATCCAATAAATAATTTAAATCTCCATATTTTTCCAGTTAAAAGACATCCTTTGTTATGTTGGTTCAGAGAAAGAAGCAACACTAAATGGCACTGAATTACATCAAAATGTCAGAGAGTCCCAAATGAATCGGGGAGATTTTCACTTGTAATGAAACACATCACTTGTGAATGTCAAGCGCTTTGATGGTGAGCCTGAACACATCAATTAAAGATGTGCTAATCCAACACATCCAAGACTCATACAGCCACAGCTCGCCGTTGTTCTGTGAACCATGTCAATGTCTTTTCAAAGTGCTTGGTTCAGGCCCTCGAGTAAATAAACTGCACAGGTGACGACATTGTGAATAACGCATCAAATATAAATTAATCTGCGGTATAATGGCTGTCTCTGGAAATCACCGCTGCTAATGCTCTGCTCTAGCTTGAAGTCCTTCTACACTTCACTTTTTAAAATACAGAGTACCAATATTTTATTCATTATCATCATGCACCTTTTCCCTGTCAACCAGTCTTTGACATTACACACAAATGTTTTAATTTAAATAAAAGCAGTCCATACATTTTGTAAGAAAAAAATAAAAATAATAATAAATAAATAAATTAATATATTTGCTGAAAATATTTCCGCTTCAACACAACTTTAAAATACGTTGTAAATTCCGCACATTGGCTGCACAATATAGTTTAGTATTTTACTATTCTAAAACCACTCAGATTACGCATGTTACCCTTGTTCCCTGAAGGAGGTAACAGAGAGCTCATGTTAGTAATGACCGAGAGACCAATCCACTTCGAGTGTACACTAAATGAGCTAATGCACATAGGCATGTGATCATTGCATCCAGCTGCTGCTGATTGCAGTGCGAGTATAACTAGGCAGCTGGAGCAACACACACTCAGGTTTTCACCCAGGAGCCGAGCCGGTGACTTGGCCGGTCAGCGGTGGTACAGTAGCTGTGGTGATGGGACGTGACGTCTCTGTTTCTTCCTTTAGGGAATGAGGGTTACATATTTAACCGAGACGTTCCATTTCAGTCTGTCACTCTTGACGTCACATCGGTAATGTGCAATAAACAGTAGAATTGTTTGTGTTATCCACCCTGTGTGTTTAGAAGACAATAAATTAAAATAATATGTAAGAAAATAACAAGAAATAGTAACAAACACTGGTTTGCAACATCAATCAGCAAAACAAACTGTTTTGTACAGCTAAAAATTGCTGAAAGCAGATGAGAATAGAAGCCAGACCATTAAATTTACAGAATTTGGCCTTTTTATTCAGTATCACTGTCTTCAACCATTAAACTACGTAAAAAAAAAAAAAAAGAAAAAAAAATGCATAACATGACACTTCAAAAATTGCTTTCATATTCTGGGCTCCTCTGCGTGCAAAATCCTTTTAGAAAGGCAAAGGATATCCATAGAAATTATGTGAAGTAAGGTGATGTAATATTTTAGTCATATCAACACTAGTCATTCTTAATTATTTAAAAGGAAAAAGCATCAGTATCGATATCAGTATCTGTATCACCGATATCGATATCAGTGATACTGGCCTTTTATTTACATGGTTTGGGATCAATACCAAACTGTATAACCCCCTACTGTATAACAATGAAAACATGGATTCTCAGAGCACAAGTATAGCTCAACTATCTTAAGACTTTTTCTAAGTATACTTGTAGTTTTAAGTATATTTCTGAGAAGTACATAAAGCACATTTTTGAGAAGTGCATTAAAAGTAGACTGAAATTATACTTTCCTATTTTTTCATTTAAAATAAGTTTACTAATAGCACACTTGATTAAACTTTTATTTTCGTAAGGGGAGTGACTCAGAATGAAACAAAATGGGAATCCAAAGATCAGCTCCTTCTCATTTGATTCATGAAGTCAAACAACAGCCAAAAACATCTGTCTGATGCATCTCTAAATTCTGAGTCACGAAAGCTACAAGCACAAGCATCTCCTGTGATAAGTTAGATAGATTTGAGATCATTAATAATGCTCAATTTTATTAATGAAGTTAAACTGCAAATGTAAGTTTGGGCTTAAAAAATTCTCCATTCAGTTCCTGTGAAAACTGCATTGCAATGCTGTGTGAAGTGAATAAATCCTAGATTTATCCTGAATAATCATGAATAAGAATTATATATCTTTAGTAAGTATACTAATATTGAATAAAATTGTAATAATTTAGAATAATAAATTGTAATAATATTATAATCTATTATAGCAATAAAAACAGCAAAAAAGACACATCCACAATAACAAAGGAATCATACTGTTTTGAATATATTATTTAATGTCATGATACCTTAGCAAGTATAGTACCATGAGACACAACAATATTGTAGTACTGATTACTTTTTCGCCATTCTGGGAGTTAAAAATTAAGGTAAGCAAATAATGAATTCTTTAAGATTTCACTTACACACACTTGGCATTATTACCATGCAATTATAAAACACTTCTCCTTACATCTCTACTCTCTAGCAGACCATTTGCTCATTAGGGTGCATATTCTCAAGTGTTTTTATTTATTTTATTTTTTTTTAACCATTTGACTAGACAAAACCACCTAAATTATACTTGTTCTGTAAGGTCATATAAGTTGATTATGCCTGTCCAGCTGCTAACAAATTTCCTTGCTGCTTCTCTCAAAAGAGGTTTGACACTTGCTCTGTGTTTTTCTGAGGGGGAGATATCAGAGCCTGTCTGCAACACCTGCTAGGCATTTAATAGAATCTATTAAGGGAGATAGAAATTTAATTAAAATGTAAGCCGGCAGAATTAAATCTTGGGCAATTTTAATAATTGACAAACACCTGTACTCTCCTTTCTTTTTGGCAGGGAATCCGTCCGTCACGCCAAATTTTGACTGATTTCCACCACTTCTGAAATTATCACGTCCCTTGGCGGCAGCACCCAAAATAAGATACAGACAGACGATGGGAGAAAATAGACTGTACCTTCACTCTAAATACTTCAGCACACACTTTTAGTGCCAAAGCAGTGTAATTAACTCACTCTAGTGTTTCTAGCAATTGAATTAACAATCTTTGAACCAACATTATCGGTGCTGGCTGAGCCTTTCTGCATGGGGCGACGAATAAATGGCCATTTAAAAAAAGAAAAAATCAGTTCTGCTACAAAATGAAGTGGAACATGCATCTAAAAAGGCTGTTGGGCGAAGGAGTGGCACCCACAGCGCAAATGAGGTCTGCTGGCGGTCTGATATCGGCACGCGCGGCATGCTGCGGCAGGCATCGAATAGGAAGTAGGGCAACTGTAATAGTCCAGTTCATTGCTCCTGGTGCCCGTAATACTTTTTCTTTCTCTGCAGACACTAATGAGCAGACGGGGCGAGCTGTTTAGTCATTTATCCTGTTTAATAAGCAGCTCTCGGCCCAGGCGCCTTGGTCTTCCACAACCACCCAGAGATGATTGGAGAGGCAGTGCAGCAGCCAGTTCACGTGCCCTGAAAGCCAAAGCAGCACTGCATCTTCTCATATCCACATGTATTGATTGGAGATGCAGAGCCAATTCAGTGGTTCTAAAGTGGTTAATCGGGACCTAGACAAACAGGGTGGAGCTAAAATAGAGCTAAATGGGACTGTGCCAGAGAAGAAGACATTAACGTTGTCCACAATATTAGGGAAGCTACATTCAAAAAAATCTGTTTTCTGGGATTGTTTACTAACAGCCGTGGCTCTTGAATTTCCTATTCAGCATAATATGACTTAAATCCTGCATGAATTATCATAATCAAGCCTTTTCTGTTCTCCCAGTTGTCAAGAATAACACTTGTAAGAGTTCAAGTGACTCTATATGAAGACAGTATCATCCAGAGACAAATAAACGTTTTATAACAATTAACCCAAACTCCCTCTTAAAATGGCCAGTTTGTTTATAAAATGCATATCATTTAATTTGTGCTGAAGCACAGTAATGAGGCAATATTCAATCTCATGTGTCGCATTGAGAAGTTTGATTCAATTGAGTTTGGATTTGGTTGCGTGAGGAATCAAAAATAAATGTTTCACAGAAAAATGCATCCTCAGAAATAAATGCTTACTTTTTAATAGCGAAATATTAGGTTAAATTCTGCTGTTTGTCACTGTGATTTGAATATAAAACAATTTTCTAGTTCATAGGTCTTCAAACCTGCTCCTGGGTACCCACTGTTCTGCAGAGTTCAGCTCCAACCCTAATCAAACGCAACTGAATCAGCTAATCAAGGTCTTCAAGATCACTTGAAAAGTCACAGGCCATGTGTGCTGAAGCAGGTTGGAAACAACATTTGAAGGACAGTGGGTCCCCAGGAACAGGGTTGAAGACCTATGTTATAGTTGATTTTCTAGTTGTATTTATTGTAATATTGCAGTTTTTCTCAATCGATTTGACGCGTCTCCAAACTCAGGTCACTGTTCTCAAAACAGTTAACACAGTGATCTGAATACTTTGTCCTAAACGATTGTACATTTCCATTCATTTTATACAAAATTACAAATCATGCAAATCTTTTTCTCAAAACAATGTGCATAAAACTCTCAAATGTTTTCAAGATAGTTAATACAGCCAACCAATACTTTAAAGGGGGCTACAATGGTGTTTCATGTATTCAGAGTTGTTCACAGTGTTAAAGAGATGGATTCTCATGCTAAACATGGCCAAAATTAAAAAAAATAAATAATTTGGACGTATGACAGAATTTCTATGCTGAAAATCTTACTTCCAGGCTGGTACAACTTTCGCCTGTTTTTTTTCTCGATCGTGGATCTAATGACGTAGACGATGGTGGAAGTCCTTATATGAGCATTTCTCTCGGAAAAGCGCGCCAATGCACACGTTGACCAGAGGAGAGCAAGACCGCGCACATCTACACGCTTCATCTGGAAATCGTCTGCAGCGCTTCACAGGATTTGTTTGAGAATGTCTCCAAATAAATGCGTTTTTGGATGTGAGGGAAAGTTTACTGTGTTCAGCATCCCAAAGAGCCCAGCGTCACACGGACAGTGTTTTTGTTTTTCCGGGGTAGCAATGGAGTGTAGCAAGTGCATTTGTGTTTTCTCGTCATTTCAGTGACGGCACGCCTGCAGGAGCTCGGCTTTTTCCGGAGAGAGTCGGAAAGCTGTATTTTTCTTTTATAAATATGATAAAACTAAAGACTTTTTGGAGATATGAAGGATGCAGTACTACCCCATAGGTACTCAAGATTAACATGCGATTAGGTGAAATGTCTCAGGTTGTGAATGTAACCATGGTTCCCTGAGTAGGGAATGAAATACTGCGTCCTCTAGGGGTTGCTTTGGGGAACACCTCGTTGTGACCCGTGTCTGAAGCATACATTGAAAAAACACCAACTTGTTGCTATTGGGAACTGTATACCCATGCCGCCATGCTGAGGGGAGTGCAGGCCAGAATCATGGCGAGCACTAAGTACCAACTCCATTTCCACGGGAGTTGCCCCTGGGACGTTTAGATGGCTGTCTGTGACAGTACCCCTTACAGCCAAAGGCCTAAGCTACATAGCCAACTTAACTGTCAGGGCCTCGGCCTGGGGTAGAGCTGAAGGCTTGGAATCAGGAAAGATTCCTTTAAAGGGATACGGCTAAGAACCTAGCATTTTCTACCAAGTCTTGCCTCTCACACAGGGGCTACCGCTAGCTTACGCATAAGCTTGCTGAAAGAGCTGTCTCAAAAGTTCTCAAGTAGCAATACCCTGTTTAGATAGGTATCCGAGGATACATAGGAGGAGTGGTGCCCAATATGAATGGGCCTTTTACCATCTCAAGAAAGGGCACGAAGCAACTATACCATTGTATTGTAAAAAAAAAAAAAAAAAAACATTATAATTATTAAACACAATAAATAAATATGACAGTAAAATGACAATACTCATTTTAATGGCCGTTTTACTTTCTATTTCAAACATTAAAACATAGTTTTTATTTTGTCAGACAACTGCAAGTAGACCTTAAAGCTTCTCTTTTGTTGACCACAGATTTATGAACATTTGTCATGAAACATTTGAGAAGATGGTTGGAACATGTTGCATTTTTTAAAATGCTTGCTATAATGGACCCAAACTCACAACGCCTGCGGGGATCCAGTCACAACATTTCCAACAAACCGAGTTGCTCCAAGACACTGAAAATAGTGGCCAATACTCACTTTTAAAACAACACGTATCACTACATTGCAGCCTTTGTGATTTGATAACAGCATTAAACCATATTGTTTTCTCACAACCATGTGC
This sequence comes from Carassius gibelio, assembly GCF_023724105.1. Lineage (NCBI taxonomy): Eukaryota > Metazoa > Chordata > Actinopteri > Cypriniformes > Cyprinidae > Carassius > Carassius gibelio. Next base: position 22,097,848 of record NC_068413.1, on the reverse strand, counting down.
TGTTAGAATTCATCAAGTTTCCGGCCAATAAAACTAAATAAAAAATTGTTTCATATATTTCCCAGTGCAAATATTTACCTGCATTTAGAGTTTAATGTTGTGTAAATGAGATGAAGTAACATACATTGTCAACAGGTCTTGTTAGTGTTTGTTAGTACTGACCGGTTTAAGTATGGTGGCACTCTAATTGTTAATGTAAAGTGTCTGTGCTAGAAAAGGTTATATTCCAGGTATGGGAGACTTGGTAACTGAAGTATTATTAAATTCATAAAGCTGCTCAGTCACCATTATGTCCTTGAGCAAAGCACTCGGGCTCCGGGGGGACAGTCCAATTAATGCGTTGCAAATCGTTTTGGTTTAAAAGCGTCTGCTAAATGATATGTAATTTAATATGATGTACTATGTGTCTCAAAATAGCACCTGAAGCTCCTGTCAGGATACTTGCTTGTACGTCCCTTAAAGTGACATAGCAAATAATTAACGCTTGAGAAATCTCCCGTGTGTTTAAAACAGGCAAACACTATACTCACAAAGTGTTCAGAGCTCTAAGCAACATCTAAAAACCGTTAAAATGTATAGACACATTCTGCATGTTGTGAATGCGATGAGGGGCTTATAATTGAACTGTCATTGCCAAAGCAAAATTAAAACTCTGATTATTCTGTAGTTACAGTGATAACCTCCTCAAGGGGTTATAAACTCAGAAAGTCATCACGGTAAAAATATTCCATTGCATCTGGAATGAGCCTTATCGTATTTAATTTCTCACTAAGGTACAGTTCTGCTAATATGAAAGTTATTTGCCTGGTGACAGTCGGGGCCTGAGTATTTAATAACTGCAAGAATATCGTCACTTCAGCGTACATCTGTTCCTCAATTCCCCAGTTAATCGCAGGTTTAACTGGCTTCATCTGGAAACCACTTTTTTTTTTTGTGTGTGTGTGTTTATGTGCACAATATCGCCCCTCACAGCAGTGCACAAAACCAAAGGTGATTCTATTCATTAGCATGCTAGTATTCTCTTTACACAGAACAGAAAAAGTGACTAGATGTTGCCGCAGGGTTAAAAATTCCAGATAACAAACAGAATTTCAAAAAAACATCCAAGCGCTTTGAAGATTGAATGTCTCTCTCATTTGACAAACATTATTTATATTTTATAAATAATAAAAGGCATTGACCACAACCATCAAGCTTCAAAAAGGAAAAATATTCTAACAGTATATTCATTATATTCAACAGCATATGACCTGTGTGATATTTGTCTTCTGAAGCCATTCATTATGCTTGAGCTCTCAAATTTCATTCTCCATTCCACATATTGGAAAATGAGTGGTGTGTCAAATTAGATTACAAAACATTTGAGTTGTGTTTTGGTGTCAGTGACATCAAACCTGGCACTGCGCAAGAATACGTATTTTCATTTTGCATGTAAACGAATGAAGTGAGATAAGGCAACAGTACTATTTTACTACTTGATAGTCCTTTGTGAAAAAGAAGTATATTTTAGCAAACTTTTAAAAAGAGTTCTATGTAAATAATACACTTTACAATATTATACTTAGGTTTAAGAGCTTAATAATGCAGAAGTATACTTTTGAAGAAGGTTGGTAATCAAAAAGTTACTGGTAGCCAATGACTTCCAATTCCATTGCTTCACTGCTCCTGTACTAGGTCGACCAAATATTTGCCTACTTAAAAAAAAAAAAAAAAAAAAAAAAAAAAAAAATAATCATCTACAATATTGTAGTGAAGAAGGCATATTCAGATGTTTGGAGAGCATTTTACATAATACGTGCCAAAATTGCCAAATGTCACATATCGCAACAGTAACAGACACAAACTCAAATTAGAATTTTGGGTGACATACACTCTATGTACAAACCAACACATCTGCACATGAACAGATAAATGAATATGCATAAACGACTTGTGAACATTTTCAAATATTACATTTTCCTATTAAGCCTACATCATGTTAATAAGTTGAATGAAGTTAAGCTTGCAAACTATTACACGTGTCTAGCAGGTCTGCACCACTTCGAAGTCCTTTTAGCCTCCAACAGTATTCCCACTAAGCACAAAATTTCATTTAGAATATAGTCATTCATCTGTTCTTATAGGGTTTGGGACTATAAGTGTAGCAATCCTTCAATAGGCAAATTGCGATGGTGGCAATTATAGCCGGATACAATTACGAACGCTCAAAGTCAATTAGCTGCGGGAATCTATTTGGCCAGGAACTGCAAGTCTTTTATGCCATATTCATTAGCATAGCAAGAGTTCACAGTAGGGAGTCCATTGTGCATGCTGAGTGCAAACCTACCTCCCAGGATATGACCAACTCATGCCTGCGGCCGTTCCCCCCTCTCACGTTGGCAGGGGCTACTGACGGAACTGCAGACACAGAAATACTGCAATGTAATAATGCATTAAAGTATTAGCTTTTAGTAGCTAAAACCTCTGTGCAAAAATGCGAGTGGTGCATTACTTGCGAATGACTACTAATGATTAATGAATGCTTCGCTGTTAAGACAGAGGAGGAAAATTTACTCTACAGATATAACTCTCAAAACCACAACCATGAATTACTAATTTGAGGAACAGTATAGCACTCACTAAACACACCTGACAGCTTTAGTCTCACAAACAAGCATAGGAAATAATTAACAAAAAGCTAAATGAGAATAGTTCAACCAAAACTGTAAAATACTATAATTATTCTATAATTATTTATCAGTTATCACTTATTTACTCAATTACTCATGTAAACAAATCCGTAATTACAAAGGCGCTATTTTGTGGGATAATAAATTAACTAAGGCTCATGGGAAAAAACTTGTTTCTATATACATTTATTTATTCATTTTTAAATCCAGCAACGTACCTACATACACATACAGTTTACTGCAGTTCCTAGATGAAACTGAATATTAATGACAGTAGGTACAGGTAAACACCATCGACTTTTTTCATTTTCACACAAATTATGATTATTTTTATGCAGTTCCATTTGCACAATACTTAACGTTCACATTTTATTTAGGCATTTAACAGACAAAGGCTTGTTAACTCTGTCAATTAGATTCAAGTTTAGTGTAGGCGGCGTATTAAAAAAAAAAAAAAAAAGAAAAAAAAATTCACAAAATGGAACATTTACTTTATCAGTGCCAATCACTGGACATATCATTTCCAAACTGCCACAATACTCTACAACAACCAATGTAATGAAAAACACACTTTTAGCACCACTCACTGTACATTTTAACATACTCTGTGTAGATTCTTCAGAAATTTCTTGTTTTAGGGCTCCATGGCTAAAAATAACAGCACATCGGTTTTGGCATGAGGGAAAGTAAATAATGAAAGAACTATTCCTTTAAGAAACAAACAAATGAATGGTGGCATATGATGACAAACTACAGTAATTCAATCAACTTTAAATAATGATAAAAAAGTAGCTGTCATTGTATTCGTATTTTGTTGCTGCGTAATCGGTCAGGCCTGCTGAATGTTTTTTTGAACCAAAGTTTCTTGAAGCAAAGGGTTTTGTTCTCCGTAAATAGAGAATTCTCCAGCCTCTTTGCCTGAGGGCACAAGTGCCTTTCTGCTTCAGCTCAAACACAAAAAACTTGTTTAAATTCATGTAAGCAGCTTATTTTTCACTTCTCCTCCAATTAAAATAGAACCAGGGTCACCCTGGATGTTCAGATGGGTGACGGCAGTCGTAAAAATGTGTCACAACACACAGCTACATGATCACCCCCCACCCCCACCCCCCAAGTGGAGGATAAATGAGGCTTGAGAGAAGACTGTTTGTTTAGATTTCCTTTCTTTTGGAGGGTGTTTAGCTCAGTGATATTCATGGGTGAATGAACCAGTGACAGATACCTGCTTCCTTAGTGCGGACCGCTCTCGAGGGGGCGCTCGGGTCACCTGTTCCTATGCCATTTGTGGCCACCACCCGAAACTCATACTCCACCCAGGGGTTGAGCTCCACTGCCATGGCAGATTCCATGTTTCCTGTCACCGGCTCTGGATCTGAGGGGGATGTGGAGCACAGCGGAGAGGTACCAAAACAAGTGAGGAATCAATATAGCTTAAAAAACAAGCAAAGATTTAAGATTTGACAACTACTGAGATTAAATCAATGTAGACTGGAGGCTTTTCAAAGTAATGTTGAGTGATATAGTATGCTTGAGCTACACACACACACAGACACAAACAACACAAACAATACAAATACTGAAATACAAATACATACATATAGAGAGGAAGATAGATAGATAGAGAGAGAGAGAGAGAGAGAGAAGAACACATGAAAAACATGAAATAATTTCACTAATATAATAATAATAATAATAATAATAATAATAATAATAATAATAATTATTATTATTATTATTATTATTATTATTATTATTATTAGTAGTAGTAGTAGTAGTAGTAGTAGTAGTAGTAGTAGTAGTAGTATTAGAGTAATAAGAAACTTTTTACGTTAGTGGTGGCACCTTAAATTGGAGAGATAAGACTTAATATGTTAAATTATCCAAATATTTCACGACCCATGTGTTAAATTTACATATTACATTATTTTTCTTTCAGAATTGTTTTTTTTTTTTTTTCTGCTCTTTACTGTACATAGACAGCTGACTTCTAAGACAGCAGCCAAACTCAAATGCAACTTTACAAGTGACTGATTTGGAACAGTGCAAATGTTTTCCATTAGCATGTCATTATGATGTTCTATAAGCATAAACACATGCCATGACTATTATTTAGCCAGAATAAACAATTATGCTGCCTATGTTTTCTAACAGCCTTTGCATCGAGTGCTCTTATGATGCTTTACATGCTTCTGCTGGCTAAGCTGAGGAACGGAGCCAACATCTAGTTTTCTAACATCATAGATCGATTTTGAACAACATAAAAAGTCAATACTGGGTTTTTCTTTTTTTTAACCGGCTAAGCACAAAGCATTACATTTCTGCAACAGTGATGAATACAAAATGCTTCTGATTCAAAGAACATTTTCAACAGCAATACCTGTCACAGCTGCTTTCTAAAAACTCAAGAGTTTTGATGGCCATGCCCCTGTTAAAAAGAAGTGTGCTTAACTGTATTAAATGTATACTTCTAGTGTACTTAAAAAATAAAAAGAAATGAAAATACTTACATATTCTGTAATATACACTGCACGCAAAAAAAATGCCCTAATAAAGTCTTTACTTTAAAGTATACTTTAATACATAACTTTTATATTCTACATATCTTTTATCAAAATTTAAGGATGTACACTGATTAGTACATTCACTTATCAAGTGTGTTATTCAATATTACAACTTATGTAATTACTAATAGTACATATGAAGATGTCCTTATGTAATATTTAAAGGGTTAGTTCACCCAAGTAGCTTCATAAAATTACGGTTGAACCACTGATGTCACATAGACCATTTAAAGATTTAAATATCTTAATTTGTGTTCCAAAGATGAATGAAGAATGGGTTTGGAACGACATTAGGGTTGAGCAATTAATGACACAAACTTCATTTTTGGGTCAAAATTGCACTCAGTTAAATGTATTTCACATACATTTACGCTATAATAGATTTTATTTAATTTAATTTGGCATGAAGCTAAAGAGAATAAAAACATTGTATTCAGTTTGGACTTGAGTATATTGTTTTAAAGTATATTATTTCCATACTAAGTACTATTTTTTAAAAGAATAAGAATAAGAGATTGAAAAATGTTTCCATCGCTTCTAGTAAAGCAAATTTGTGATTTTGATTTCTCTCTCTTTTGCTCAAATCAATACATAAGAGACACAAGACACAAGATTATGTTTGCCCAGAAGACTGGCTCCTCTTTCCACACACCTCATTTCAGTCCAGACACACACTTGGCTTAGGACCAAACCTCTGGGCTATCTTCTGTCTACAGTTAACGGCTGAACATAACCTGTGGGACCAGAGTCTCGCTTCACGAGTGAGACTGTGAGATGATAAACTCCCAGGTGCTCTCCACATAATTTCTCTCTTTCCCGCCTCTGGCTTTCCCCACCTTATCTCACTGTTTCTCTTCCTCAGCCTCTCTATACTTTAATGCTTTAGGTATTTATTTATTTTTTTTCTGTCCCTCTTTGACCACACATGCCTTGATTGCCTTTGCATTCCTCTGAGTTTTTCATTTGTAGTTGTAGTGTGCCTTTCTGGCATGCCAAAAACGACATTCATATTGCCACTGGCTCTTGGGCTTTTAAATAAAGCTTTTTGAAAAACTGTACAGTATGAGAGTCCTTACAGGTGCAAGAATAATAAATAAATAAATAATAATAAGTGGCTTGAGAAATGTAAGTAACATACATAAATACAGTATATACAGTACAGTATAGAAGTTACGTACAAATGGCATAGTATATTTCCCTTTACCATGAATGCCATGGCGATACAAGTTGACTATATTTTAAAGACATTAGAGGTAATTATGAAAATTACATAATAACATATACAGCATCTGACCATTACATCAACAGGGACTTTAATAACACTGCATAAATACAGTACGTAAACATTAATATGGAGTCTGTCCTCTGCAGCTAAAGTATAACAGCTTTTACTCTTATTTCAAGGCTTTCCACAAGATTTTGGAGTATTTCTGGTGATTTTTTTGCCCATTTGTAAAGCGTTTGTGAGGTCATGCACTGTTGTAGGACAAGAAGATCTGGCTCTTAATGGCTCTTAATTTTCATTCCACTTAATCCCAAAGTTGTTTAATGGCGTTGAGGTCAGGGTTTTGTGAGGGCTAGTCAACACCAAACTCATCTAACCATGTCTTTATGGACCTTGATTTGTTCACCGGAGATAGAAAAGGGCCTTCCATGTCCCCTGCCCATCCCCTGACAAAACAGCCCGATATCGCTCTTCAATCATACATCACATTTGGTACATTTCAATCAGGCACTTAATGTCTTCAAAAAATGCGTTTCCAAAAACCTATAACAGCTTATACTGAAGCCTATCCGACAAAACTACATTTGCTGGAATGTTCCACTTTATTGGAATATCTCTCTTTGTTAACACACCTGATTCAGATAATCAGCTTGTTAGAAGTGAGCTCTGTGCATGAACTGTGTTCCCACTGACATGGTCTCTACACAGTGTTCATTGCTCCCTACTCCCTGAGCAGGGAAAAACTGTTGAAGATTAATTCACTTCTGAAAATTCATTCACAGATTTCTGATGATCAACATGGACAAGTCTGACATCATATAGGCTACCTCGGTAAATATTAAAGGAGCTATGTGGAGGTTTTTACTTAAAAAAATGTATGAGCCAACCATGATTTTAAAAAAAAGAATGACACCTCGACTGTCCACCACGGTTGCCTCTATCATCCTGTAGGCTCAATTATTTGTGGAGGAGTCGGGCCCGAATTGGCACGAAAATTCACAAAATGTGACGTCATGCGCGTTCTCGTCTACTTGGGCTTACAACCATACGGCACGCCAGCCATTATAGTAAGCAGCGGCAATAGTGTTTAAAAATGGACTCTGCGGATTGAAAGACGCGACCAGCCTCCAGCACAATTCAGACACCCACGGACACTCCTCGAAGTAAAAAAAAAAAAAAAAAAAAAAGAGCGTGCTCCTCTGCGCCCTGAGAACGAGCATGAGACTGGCTGCAGTTCCTCTAACGGCCAATGGTGTCAGTAACGGTTAGAAATTTCAGAGCCTATGCAATGCTCCTTTAAATTCACCCCTCGCACACTTCAATGCACTTTGAATGGAACATTTTCGTTCGCTTCAATCGCTGGAATCAATTTTGGAATATCCTGTGATGTCCGCTTCGCAGGGAACTTACATTCAAATAGAACAACCATCTGAAGCCATGAGAGAAACATACAAAATGTGCAGAGTATGGGGCACTAGGACTGGAACTGAGAACCGGTGTAATGCATGCTGATTAACTTTTATCATTGTTTATAGTTATATGGAAAAGATAGTGGTTATCATTCAACACATTCTTTTTCATCAGTAGTGTTATTCGGGATTTTAATTTTGCGAACGGGAGGTCCTCTTTTTCTATATTATAAGCCCGGCTTCGGATACTTTCACTTTCGATTTTGCGATCTTGTTAGGTTTTACATAAAAATATAATTGTCTGCTTACATCTACACACCTTTCACATTTTAAGACAAAACAAAAAAAGGTGGATTCATTGTTATTTTTAATTAAAATGCACAAAAAAAATAAAACAGTAAGATTAAATGACAACTAGCTTACAAAACGTTTATTAACAAAAACAAATAAGACGAGGCATGGCATATGCCTACACATGCTGTATTAGGCTAATTAGCTTGCTGACTAATAAAATAATAATAATAAAAAAGAGCCTCCATAGAAAAACGTTAGGTAAAAAACAGAACAAAAAGATGTTCACCTTCTCTGGTTTAAGAAGTGGTCTTTTACTTTACTTTAGCATGAAAATCATCAATATTTGTATAATATTTACCACGTGCACCTTCGGGAGTACAAACCAGGCTCTACATTCAAGTTGTCCTTTGATGTTTCTCATATGTAACATAAATGGCAGCTTTTATTCATTGAATAATGCAGAGGTCGCGACCGTTCACAAAATTGAGCCAGTCACAGTCTGGAGACCTGCACTTAATAGGAGCCTAAATATAACCAAAACAGGTTATTATTATTTCTGAGCTTGAGCGCAGAATGCATATAGCCTATTATAGTATGGGTAACATATTATTATATCAATCAATTTAATGTAACGTGGAAATAGTTAAATAGAAAAATCTGTAGGGGAGGCGTATTTAGCACAAGGAAGTGCTCCATTTAAAAAAATAAAATAAATGCTATAATGACGAACGAAAAGTGGTAGGGACAATATCGACACTGGCGCAAAGTGGTGGGGACATGTCCTACCACCAAATTCCGCCTATGAGTGTGACTATACGCCATCCCTGCAGAAGAAGATCAACACCTGCTTCCACATCAATGCCTGTGTAGCCCCGCCCACTAATTCACTCATGTTGTGTAAACAATGAGAGAGGCAAACTCAAGTCTATGCCGAAACCAAACAATAGACTTTATTTGATAACCTCTATTTTTTAAGAAGTTCCAAACCACATCAGTAAGAACTTGGTACTTTGTTCACTTCATTTTACCACAGATTAATTTACAAACAAAGCACAATTCGACGCAGGATTTCCAGAGAAATTGAAACTAAAAGACGATGCTGTGTCGACTATATTGGATTTGACAGTAACGCCACACCGCACAAGTGTATTATTATGCGCTCACTATGATCTGTCTGTTATTACAGTTCATTTGATGAGTATTTATGCGTTTCTAACCTAAATCACAGCAGTGTCCTCTGAAGGATGAATGCTGTCAAACATGCACAGCTGCTAGCCAATCATAGCAGTGGGTGTTCACTAAGTCTACAATCCGCCACGCCTATTCAAACAGAACATTCTGATGAGGGGGTTAAAAATAAGAGTTCTAAACTATGATGATTTTTGATGTAAAAAAAAATATTTATAACATTGTAAGTGGACCTCAGAGAACAGTACAAAATAAATACATATATAAATAAAAAAGGCAGTTCATGACCCCTTTAAAGACAATAAAATAATAAAGACATTAAATAAAAAGATGTGCTTGTGATGTGTGTTAAAGAGTTCTACTTAAGTGGGTTAAAAAGTGTTTGGAAACATTAGGTTTGCACGAAAGTATACTCTTTTAAAGTAAATTATTTAGCATACTAGTACGAATTTGCTGCTGAACTCTACAACACACTGAGTCACTGTGAAATTACAAAAGTCAAACGCTGCTAAAGTTTGTTGCATCCCCAATGGTCTTTGTTGCTCATGTCACCTCAAATCTCTTATTGGAAATGAATGACTTTGAAGAGGGATGCAGAGTAAAAAACATGAAGTTGTAGCGGTGTTTAAACACTCCAAAGTAAAGGTTTTCTTTTCTCCCTCTTGGTTCAGTACTTACAGCATTGTGTACACAATAATTGTGCCTTATCTGTCTTTCTGTCATTCCTGTGGAATGTTCAAACTGAAAAGAACGATTCATCCTTAAAAAGTTGACATCGTTGCATAAAATTTAGCTATTATCCAACTCAGACTGCTAATGTTTGAAAAGATGACACAAAAAGCTGTTGCCTTTGGATAATAGCAGATAATTACAAGTGATGTTACAGTCAAGGTTCCCAAAATAAAGCTATTTAACTTCTGATAGCAATACAAAAAAAAAAAAAAAAAAAAAAACTGAATTATGAATCTTGTTTATCTGACAAATTACTAAAAAATCTGAGCTAGATAATTGGGTGATTTTCAAAAATCATGTCAGGAATGTGTCTAGATTATTTATATATATATTATTTACTATATATATATAGTATAACGATAGTATGTTCTTTATGTAAAATGTCTTTTTTTTATTAAATTTTGAGATAACCGTATGACTCATGAGAATCACGCAATTCAAAATGATGGTAAGTTTAACCTACTAATGACCTTCAGATTAATTTGCCATCAGATTTCAGCCAGTGACATTTAAAAAAGCAAAACAGACATTTAATTTGAGGCCCACTGGGCTCTTTTCACACATCCTTACAAACAGATGGGAGGAAAAGTCAACTCCCAGTGCTCGAGTCTGCATTCAGTGACACTGTTAGCAGTCATATGCTGAAAGCCAAAGGTTTTAAGAGAGATCTTATATTACAATAAATATAGGAGAATTTGACAGTCAGTGAACATTAAAACTTTACATTTCACATTGAACTTGATGTAAGTTCAATATGGCTCCAATACTAACCCATAAGGACTTATATACAGTGTATTCAATTATTTTGAAAGAAGTATCTTGTGATCTTGAGCTCTTATGCTTAAGGCTGCATTTATTAAATAAAACTATAGTAAAACAGAATTATTGTGATAATTGTGAGTATTGTTTTTTTTTCTTCATGGAACCATAGTACATTTTTATAGTACATTTCAAGACACCTTGATAAATAAAAAGAACAACATTTATTTCTCCTTGCTGAGTAGAACTATTAAACATAATAATAATAATAATAATAATAATTGATAATATGAAATGTTTCTTGAGAAACAAATTCATATTAGAATGATTTTTGATGACACTGAAGACTGCATAATGACCTCTATATATCACATACAATATAAAAATGATCGTCGAATTCAGTTAGGTGTCAGGCCCCACCATAGCACAGAAATTACATTTGTTAAAATTAAAAATTACTTGCTTCTAGCATCAGACCAAGGCTGCATGTTCAACACTATAGATCATGACATACTCATAAATCGATTACAAAACTATACAGGTATTCAAGGGCAGGCTCTAAGATAGTTTAGATCCTACCTGTCCAATCACTACCACTCTGTTTATTTAAATGGGGTGTCATCTCATTTATCACCAGTAAAATATGGGGTGTCACAAGGATCTGTCCTAGGCCCTCTGCTATTTTTAATATACATGTTGTCCCTTGGTAATATTATAACAAAATAGGGATTAGTTTCCACTGTTATGCTGATGATACTCAACTATATATCTCAACAAAATCAGATGAATCTTCTAAATTATCTAAGCTAACAGAGTGTATTAAAAATTTTAAAGATTGGATGACCAATAATTTTCTCCTATTAAATTCGGATAAGACAGAGATATTACTTACTGGTCTAAAAAACAATTCACAGAATCTCTTGGACTAAAATGTGCAACTAGACTGATGTACTGCTACTCCCTCAACACAAATCTGTGTGTTATATTAGACAGCAACTTGTCTTTTGAAAATCATATTTCCCATGTTACAAAAACTGCATTCTTCCATCTTAGAAGTTTTACCAAGCTACAAAACATGTTACCTGTTTCTGATGCAGAAAAGCTAGTTCATGCATTCATGACCTCTAGACTGGACTATTGTAATCCACTTCTAGGTGGTTGTCTTGCATCTTCAATAAACAAGCTACAGGTAGTCCAAAATGCAGCAGCTAGAGTCCTTACCAGCTAGATCAAGAAAATATGATCATATAACTTTAAAGGTTCTGCACTGGCTACCTATTAAGGTCTGTATCAGTTAAAAAATATAATTACTTACCTACTGTATAAGGTCCTTAATGGTTTAGCTCCTGCGTACCTAACTAGTCTTCTACAATGCTACAATAAATCACACTCCCTAAGGTCACAAAACTCTGGACTTTTGGTAGTACCCAGGATAGCACTAAAGTCCACTAAAGTCAGTAAAGCCATTTCGCATTTGGCTCCCAAACTCTAGAATAGCCTTCCTGCTAGCTTTCGGGGTTCAGACACACTCTCATTAAATCTAGATTGAAGACACATCGTTTTGGCCAGCAATTCAAATAATGCATCTCATAATCTTGAACTGCAGTTATATCTGATCAAATGCACATTATTATTCTTCTGCCTGGTTTAAACAAATTAATTTTACTTTGTTGGAACAACAGCTATGCTAATTGTGTCTCTATTTGTTTCTCTGTTTCTGACACAGGATTGACATCCCGTGGTAACTGGGATTTAAACAAGCTTCAGTCTGGATCCAGAACACCTGAGAAGTTTGATTGCATCATATAAACATTGCTGTTAATAGTGTTCATCATCTGTTTGATTATAACTTTAATAAATTTTTTTCCGTAAATTTCTGCCATATGTACATAAACTGACAGTCACCACTAATAAGCTACTACTAAATATTGCAGAAACTCAATTTTCAGTAAAGTTGTTTTGCAACGATTTGTATTGTTAAAAGAGCACTAAACTTGAATTGAATTGTTTATTAGATTGTTTGAATACAATCTGAACTGCTCGTAACTTGCATCACTTTAACACACACACACACACACACACACACACACACACACACTGTGACATTAATGTGTATGCAAGTGATTACCGGTTTTTACTGTTTGCCAGCCCAAAGAGACAGGGCTTCGTGCCTGTACGTTATAGGTGGTGATTGGACTGTGATTGTCAACTCCATGGCTCCATGACAACGTCGCCGTGGTATCCGTGATCTCCTCTACAATCACCACTCCAGGAGGTCCAGGAGGGCCTGGAAACAAACGCCACCACTGAGTCAAACTAAACTGAAGGATACATGTAACAGACTTTCACACACTTTATTTATTTATTTATTCATTCATTTTTTACTTATGATTATTTCTTCCAGTGATTCAATAATAACATCTGGACTTTTTTACCCTGATTATCCACTGATTGTGTGGACCATGTTTCTCAGTATTCAAAAGGATTTTATCACTATTATTATCTATAGGTGCATCAGTTAATGTACATTACTGATCAAAACTTTTAAATAATGTACCATAGTAAAATTTAAATTCTGACAGGATTGAAAATGAAGCTGTGAAGGACAGAAGTACGATGTGTTCAATGGATTGTACTGTTGTTTCACATTGTACAGATTGTTTAGCAGAAGAGAAAAAACATATTTCTGAGAAAGAAAACTATTGAAAGAAAACAATAACTGTTAATTTTGAAAACTGTCAAGGGCCTTACATAGCACATGTCATTATAAAGTCTTATAAAAAAAAAGTCTCACAGTGCTGCTAGCAGTGAAAAAGTGAAAAAAAAAATATATTAAGATATATTTGAAATACATTAATTTCAAGCCAAGTATACTACAAATACATTATATTATGTGCTTAAGAAAAATACACTGGAATTGCACTTTTGGTAAACTGAACTGATAAACTTAAAGTCTGCGAAATTGTAACAACTAATTTTGTACTTAATGCACTTTAATTGTGTGGAAGTAGTTCTGAACTTCAACTGAAGATCTACTGAAGTATATCAGATTGTGCTAAAGAGGAATTGGAAAGTGTACTTTAAATATCTTTCATTTAAAGACCAATATTATACAAAGATCATATAATCCTAATTAATACTTACATTGAAACACATTTAAGGCTTAATATTAAGAAATGTGCATTGTGCACACGTAGTGCTCCAGATAAAGTTTAATTATAACTATATACTGTAAGTTTCGAGTGATATGTCAGTAAATATGTAAATAGATTTGAACTATATTTAGTATGGCATAAATGTATTTTAAATATATATATATATATATATATATATATATATATATATATATATATATATATATATATATATATATATATAAATACCAGGGTTTTCATGCACATTTTTGCTAATTTCCAAAGATGCATTTTCTGCTCACTAAGAGTGCATCCATTTGATTACTGTAAATATTGATATTTAATCAAAACTAAAAACGGTGATACTGTGAAATCACAACAGGTTGGAAGAACTATTTTCTCTTTTAATGTATTTTAGTTCTGTAATGTCAAAGTTAAATTTATATATATATATATATATATATATATATATATATATATATATATATATATATATATATATATCAATCAAATAAATGCTGCCTTGGTGAGAGGCATCTTTCAAAAACATCTCCCGGAAAACCTATATAGTTCAACCAATTTAATGACGACTTGAAACTCCTGAAGTGTTCCCACTTTTGTGTCCCATATTCATCAGACGTTTAGCCAATATACAGACCGTAGGCGTGACGTTTGAGGCTGAGACTAATGACTGAGATATCAAGAAATGTTGTGTATGTGTATACATGTGGAATTAAATTCCACTCAATCTCTACAAAGACTTCCTTAAGCATGGAATGATGTCTGGATTTCACACTGATGAAAGAACCCGCTCTCTTTCCTCTTCTTGTCTATTATGTGTAGTCTGTCTCTTAGGCATGGTTGAATGGTGAAAGGTTTATCTGTCTTAAACTGTGTTTTTATGCACATTTCTCAGCCTTCCGAATCAACGACTGGCTGAAGAGGAAAGAGTTGTAACAGGGAGGCCCACAGCTGCTTTGTCTAATGAAAGTCAATATTCTGTGTAGTTTGAAAAGAGATGTGTTAAAAGGTTGGACTGAAAGGTGCCTTTCCAATTGAGGATATTAATATGCACGGTGCATTCACCATGGCAGCAGCAGAAGGGGTTTCTGTTTTACGTTTGGATGGAGACTACACTAGGATTTTCTTGTCTAAAAGGAAGCAGTGCACATATGGAAGCGGTTCGGCCAACATTATAAACACAAGTGGCTGAAGGTCAGCTAGTGCAGACAATACATTTCTTTGTATGCCAAGGACTTTTGAGGCACAGATATGTTTATGACTGGAAGTGAGGTTTTGTAGAAGAATAACACCTAGTAGACATTGATGAAACTGTTGTTAATTAACAAGCTGTTCATTAATTAAAATGCTGTAACTTCTTATAGGAGGAAATTACTTGTGATTATAAAGTGCAGAAACTCTTTGTTAAATATAAAACAACATTTACAATTAGTTAGCAACCATAAGGTGATCCGGCTCCAAGAAAACAGTATATTTAGTTACGAATATTTATAGTTAATCATTTGTTAACATTAATATGCAGCAAGAAATAAAAGTATTTTTTAAAGTAGTGGTTGTCAACCTTCCTGTTTCAAAGGCCTTGTTCTCAAACTTTTTTAATTAACAGAAGCTAGGATTGTTGATATTTAATGAATTATTTTTCTGTAATATTTTATATTATGATATTCTATTCTATTATAAGATTTTGATTCCGAATAATTTTCAATGAAAATAGTTATTGAGGGCAAAAATATATGTTACTTCAGTTAACATCTTTATTCTTTGTGATTTAGCGTTTTAATTAAGTGACCCCCTTGGACGTTTTCTAGGCCCCTCTGGTTGAAAACCAATTTTAGAGTCACATAAAGTTATTACACTTTAATGAATTACCATAAAAAACATTTAATTTTTTTTTTTTTTTTTTTACAGATTTGAACTATCGAGAAATGACTGAACTGTATAAAGTCAATGTGTAATATTTACACAACCTTTGTAATATCATTGGAAAAGAAAATATTTCTGAACTAGATAATGTTGAGATTAAACATTCAGAAAGCAAACACGTTTCTTTTGAATAATGCAGAGAAATAAATCATGAATCAATAAAACCAGGGGAAATTTATACAGAAAGTCAACAGGGTCAAATTTGATTTCATGTTATTTGTAAACGGCTGTAATCACAGTTTTTCGTTATGAACTGCAACTTACCAAAAGCTTGTTTTTGGCCCACTCACCTCTAACCAGCAGCTCAGCCTCTGCAAGCACACTGTCTGCACTCGTCTGAGCACGACAGCCATATTTCCCAGCATGCTTCAGGAGGATGCTCCTGATCATCAGGTCTGCTGTGGAGGACTGCTAAATGGGGAGAAAATAGAGAATGCACAAAGAAAAACAGAGAAGTGAGGGCAAAAGAGAAATGGAGCTATGTGCGGTGCTTGACACTTGAGCAATGGGCTGCTAGCTGCTGTAGCCTCTATTGGCTTGTGTGGATTAAGAGATTCCTGTTCAGTTTAAGAGCACGCGCACCATTACTTTCCTCAATCTGCTCCTCTCTGGAAATGAGAAACGCCCCAGGCGAGACTGCAAATAATTCAAGGTCTACAGGCAGCTCTTTAGTACAGGGGCTGATTAAAATTACAGCACATGAATCAGACAGCTGGGTGCTGCACCACTATCTGCCATGCACTGTCTCAACAAATATGTGCTACCTGTGAGGAATATTCTACTTTAAAAAAATACATAAATATATCAAAGAAAGAAGTAAATTATAGTTCTTCTTTTTCTATTACAAAAACAATAGTTCTTCAGTACTTCTCAGTATAAAAAAAAATATTTGTGCCATTAAGTTCTTTATGCAATATAATCTGACAAATCCAAAAACTCTCTCTTTTCAACTTTTCCATGAAAAAAAAGCACTATTAATATTTTAGTAAATTCTTCCTACTCTTGAGTGTGTTTGCTGAGCAGACATTTTCTGGGGTACAAGAAAATGTGTGTTGTACCACACGATGTGCAGACATCGTGTGGTACAAGTGACTCATAAAGTATTCATTAGCACTGAAAAACTAACAACTACATGAGAACATGTAAAAATAAAGTAATCAATTTTACATGGCTAATGCAAACAGAAACGCTGATGCCCCTCGAGGGTGGAATGAACTCTAGTCAAGTGCCTAATTTGTAAGCATCTGACTACTGATACACTTACCAACTTATTAATATAAAATATGAAATATCATCTGTACTAGTTCATTCTTAGAAACGTTTTGGTACTTCTTACATCAGTGTGGGTTGTGTGTCATTCAGAACTGAACAGAATTGAGTTTATTTCCAGTATAATACCTGATTTTGAATCCAATTTGAAATGAGGTACTTCGAAAGACAACAAAATGTACAAATTACAATGTAAATGATTTTTTTTTAATCTAATTTGCATGTTGATGTGGATGAAAGCATTGGCTAATTTATGGCAAAAAGGATCAATAAACACCAGCTTTAATCAGCTCATTTTACATGAATTACTTTCAAAACAACCCAAAACCCAATTAGCTGCTGTGCCAATTAGCAATTAAACACATTGTGGGCTAATCGAACATAACATCTAAACCCTGGCTAACGCTGCACTTGAATGTGTAACAGTGACGAACGAACCAAATGTTGTTGTCAGCCGGAGGGAAGACATCAGTATGAGTATAATCTGATAGTAAGAGGACACAAGATGGTTTGAACTTAATTGTGTCAGTCGTAGCTGGTGCTGAGGAGTGAGCCATCCCTATTAGGAGTTACATGAATGCATGCATGAGATGAGAAAAAATTCATGTTGGAGTAGTGAACAAGCAGTTTATGTTATTTTCAAAGCCAGCCAATCAAATTGGAGCTTGCCATTTAAAGGAAGATCTTTTTTCGTGTGTACGATATTCAAAAAGCCAGTGACTAACATAGTGCTGAATGCTCTTAAGGTATGGGCCATGATGGTTGACTAGTTGTCCAGTACTTGACTAGTCTATTTAGCCCCTTTCACACTGCACGTCGGACCCGCAATATTCCCGTAACATTGCCTGGTCGCCTTCTGTGTGAAAGCAACCACGTCCCGGAATTGATTACCGAATTGAACCCGGGACCTAGTAACATTGCGGTAATCGATCCGGAACGAGCGCTGTGTGAACAAAAGCCAGATCTAATTCCGTATCGAAGTGATGACGCGCGTTATCGCGCGACTCTTTTACCGGCTGTTTTGAAGGAAGATCAACATTCGCGCCCAAAACATATGTGCAAACTGTAATGAAGCAGAGATCAGTTAGTTCCTCTCGCGCTGATGCCGAGATCGTTTGCTTGCTTCAGTTAAAGTATATAACGTGCCAAGCGTTGTCGACTCGTACATTACACATCACGCTCTGATTTCATGTGTCGTTACGGGATCTTCAAGGGTTGTGTGTGAAAGCACGCACATATACCGGGTCATCACTGGCAGTGTGAAAGTGCCAAATCTAGCGACCAGGGAACAATTACAGGAACACTTTACCCCTGTATTTGCCGGAATGGCAGTGTGAAAGGGGCTTTAGTGAGCTAGACAACCCACTGATCGTTGATTGAAAATATGTAGTTTGCTAATGCAGTAAGACCTATAAAGTGACATAATTTTTAGGAATATTTTAATACAGCGAAATGTTATGGTCAAATGTTTGAAACAATTAACCATTTCATTTCAGATGTAATATATTTTTCAATTTTACTGTTCAAATGCAGCCTTGTGAAATCACATCAGTGGGCAGTTTTGTGGTGGCAGAATGCCTGCTGATGTGTTCTAATCAGAGAGTGTTGTCAATGCTGCAGGAAGGGCGGAGGGTGTGTGGAGCTGCTGCTCCTCTGAGACTCTGATAAACATGATGGTGTGATTCACAGCGGGTCTTTCATCATGATGACATACGGTCCTGGCTGACCTTTCACTGGATTGATTCTCACTCCAGTTAAAGCAGGATTCGGTGCAATGTGGCATCCCTAAAATAAGTAACTGTGACTCCATCTGTTCAGGAGCAACAGATTGAAGATGGAGTTATGATACTGTTTTCAAATAACCATGAAAGCAGTAAAACTAAAAAAAACTAAAAAAACTAAAATAAAAAAAACTAAAAAAGATAAACAATGATCATATAACAATTATATTTTTTTGATGTACCAAACAGGTAGGTAGAGACTTTGGGGGGGGGGGGGGGGGGGGTCTCACTTTCACATATGATTTCCTCCAACATTATTTTGTATGACAGCAGTGGCTACAAGTAACTACTGTACACAGTTACTGGTACTGGATAATTTATGATATTGTCATATGTATAGTACTGACATAATTCCAGTGTTTTTAAAATATATTTCCTTACTGTTATTGTCAATACCTGTATGCTGCGACAACCCTTCAGCCAATAATAATAATAATAAAAGTCAGTTAAAACAGATATACCAAACAATATAGTGGTTTTATATAATACATAAATAAATAAAGAGAGAGCGAAAGAGTAGACAGTAGTGTTTGAAAAAAAAGTGTTATTATTTGCTGCTAACAATGACCAAATCAAGTTGATGCAAATAGTTTACAAAATGTTTATACTGAGTGATACTGAAAGGAAATGTGTGCAAATTATGTAAAAAGAGTTTACTGTTTCAGTTGAAAATAAATAAATAAAATTACCTACATCCAATATCATCAAAATGAAGCATGTGACAATAATTGAAATGCTATTACTGACCGTTACTACATACGTTTGAACAAAATTACAAAAAAAGCACCTATACTGTTGTATACCTATAAACAAAATTCACTGCAGTTCATAGGTAAAATTATCACTAGTGGCCACCAGTGTTTGGAATAACGGCGTTTAAAAGAACGGCGTTAGGTAACAACGTTTTTTTTTCAGTGACGGGGTAATCTAACTAATTACTTTTCCCATCTTACGTTTTTTTTTTTTTTTTTTTACAGTAACGCAAATAGTTACTTTCCCTGGTAACTAGTTACTTTTATTATAGAGTAATTCAGTTACTAAATCAGTTACTTTTTGGAACAAGTAGTGAGTAACTATAACTAATTACTTTTTTAAAGTAACGTTCCCAACACTGATGGCCACAAATTATGATTGTGGGGCAAACTGACAAAGGTTTATTTTTGCATGGTTCCTCTAACAATACTGTGCTCTCACTTATAGTATAGTGCATTTATAAACCAGTGTATCTGGATGGTTTTTCTGATGTAGTAAACTTGCTTGGTAACTCACCTGGTATAGCATTGCACTTGTTTAAAAAAAAAGTCCAGTGCAACACACATTATGATAGAAGAGGCCAAAGACTTAAGAAGCAGATATAAGTTAATAATTGAAACAAAGTTTACTGTTTGAATGTAAAAAAAATAGCTATTTTTAATATCTGCCAAGTCAGGTTGATGAATACTAATACTGACTGATATCGACATACTGTACCACAGATAAATCATTTATCACCGATATATTGCATATTCTTTAAAAATATCATAGTTCAAGTGACATTACTATCCAAAAACATCAAATAATACCAAGCAGATGATGACCACCAGACCGATGCACTGTTCATCATCTACAATATATGTCACCTACAGCAACAGCACAAGTACACAGAAGCACATCTGTGGTGAAGCTGCTTACTGTTTGGATGTACTCAAAGTGACCGCCCTCCCGCTGGGTGTTGAGCGGTTGATTGTTGAGCAGCCAGAGGAAGGACACATCCAGAGAGGGGTCATGAGTGACTTTACAGCTGAGCACCACACTCTCTCCCACTGTCACCTCCACCCGGATGGGGCTCAACTCCACCCGCATGGGCTCTGAAACATGAACATCACTCCAGAATCAGCACACAAGGACCATATCTGCAGCCATGTCAGAATCTCTGGATACAGTTAGTATTAGGAAAACAAATTAAATATTAACTACAGTAAAATTCATAATTGTCAGTTCGTAATTTTGAGGGAAAAAAGGGAACATCATTTCTAAGTTTATCGTCTAATATATCAGATCTTGACAAACATAAAATATGCTGGTCAGCTCACTTAATTGTCTCTACATAAATTGCTGTATTAAATTATAATGTATTATTTATTAAAACATATTATTTGCCATCTGACGTCTGTGTGCAGTATCATTTACTAATATTTTTAGTAATTAAAACCATGAGTTGTATCTGTTATTTTACTCACCTGAGCAATAAACATTTTAATTATTTTTATTAGCTAACTTTAACAAAGATTTATAAATGCATTTCTGATTGTTAGTACATTTTAGTTCATGCATAAACTAACCCTAATTAATGGGACCTTATTATGAGACCTCTAAAAATAAAAGTTTCTCTGCCTCTGAAGTTTTCATTTCTACTGATGCAACTAACAGCAATACTCACCAACAATTTCATCATCTAACATCCAAAATCCAGTCCAATTCTACACTATTTTTTCCCCCTACAGTTTCACTTGGAAATATTTGACATTACATAAGATTATTGCATTTAGCTGAGCAGTACATACTATATTTTTAATCATATATAAAACATGCATTATATCTGACTAGTATATTACATTTCTGGACCTTTTTATCCCTCAATATTTTGCAGAGATTTCACTAATGTGACCATACATTATTACTCCGACATCGTTTTCTGGCATTAAGATGCATTTTCATAAAAAAAAAAAAAAAAAAATCACAAAGAGGGACATTGAATATAGATGTGAATAGGGTATAAAACATTTAGAACTTTCCTCTTTCGATTGCATTCAGAGTAGAAAACTAATTTGACTAGGATAACATTAGTAGTGTAAAGGCTCAAATGGTTGAATGTGTTCAAATAGCCTCAAAAGGCCACCTACTCTCTGCCCACTGACCTAATATGTGAGCATTTTGGGAAGTGTGTTTTGAGGAAGCGCACAAAAACAATCAATTCCAACATTAATATATTGTGCCAAAATGCATATTAATACAAGATGCAAACAGCACCTCAGACTCTACATTACAGTGTATAATGAAATAGGGATTTTGCATGTAACATGTATTTTGTATCTTAAGGGTTCCTTTCAACAGATACTCACATACGTTAACAGTGATAAAACCAAGCCAATCCGACCCATGCCTCCTGGTTATTATCTGTTTTCTTGGTTAAGAACAACCTCCTCAACAATAGCGGTCCTAGGAGACACTAGATGATCTTGTGAGTAGATTCTTGCGCAGGCAAAACAAACATCTTCACGCCTGATAAGCTGCAATGAACTCTTCTTCCATCTGGCTCAGTCAGGCGGCGCTCTATTAGCTCTAGTGTGGTTAACCACGGGATGGGACTGATGGGATGGGGGCTGGAGGTTGATAAGGGTCTCTTACCTTTCACAAGAAGCACGGTCGTCAACTCCGCTGAACCGAACTGGTTTTCTGCACGGCACGCGTAGCTTCCCTCATCCGAGCGGCTGGAGTTAATGATGCGGAGGGTGTTATTCCGAAGCAACATGATCCTGTTAAAAATGGAGGATGTAATTCATCTGCCACAGAAAAAAACATTTCTTCACTTCTTCAGAAGGTGGAATAAACAAATTAGACAAAAATAACAACAATCAATAAAAAAACTAATTAGCATGTGTCTGTAATAAGGAAATATAACATTTATGTCTAAATAACTAATGAAATATACCACGGTATCACCACATTTTAACACCTTGGTAGTAAATATGGCGACCAATCAGTACTATGTTGTGCAATATATTCCTGGTAAAAAAATAATAATAAAAGATATTTAATTATTATTTGATTAAAATTTTAAAAGTTAAAAAAATGTTGTTTTTGGGTCCCACGTTATATTAGATGGCCTTTACTATTTATATTAATAATTTGATACAATGCACTTATTGTCAGCATACATGTTTTTACATTGTTCTTGCATGTAATTCCATCGGTAATTAATTACTGTAATTACATTTATAATTACACTAGTGCATAGTAGTTAAGGCCACCTAATATAAAGTGGGACCCATTTTTGTCTTTTAGTGTTCTGAGTTCTGAGTAATTGTAAATATGTCATAAGAACAAACACAAACATGAAAATACTGTTGTAGATTTTTTTTAAACAAATATTAAAAAGATTCAGGTTTTTGAAAAGCATACAAGATCTCAGAACTAGATTTCAGAAAGAATCGCAGAATCATCGTCGTACTTGCACTCTGTGAGCAAGTCTTGTCCTTCATTGTTATTTTAACATCTAGATTTAAAGATAATGTAGTCAATAGAGTCATTTAAAATGTTAATTGGCTGATAATATCTTAGTACATTGATGGCTATCAAAAGACAATAGCCAATTAACTGTTCAAAGCAATGAAAGGGCTGTTAATTATAACCATAAGAAGATGTAAAAGTAAAGATAATATCCATTTATATAATTTAGCTTATGCTTAAATTAAAAGTGGGTCTTAAAGTGAAATAGATGGTGTTGGTAAGGACAGAATGCTCTGATGATTAATATGCTCACCCAAATACGGCACATCAAATGGCCTTAATCGGAATACTGTTAATTTGAGTGGAAGTCAAGATGAGATATACTCCTAATGACATTTCATTCTTCCTGAAACCAAGAGAGAGAGCAGGAAGGCAAATTGAATTTAACAGAGATAACTAGAGTCTCGCTTTTATCTTATCGTTCGCTCTCACTCACTGTTCAGAGAGCAGTTTCAGAGAGCACCTCTGTGCTGCCCTCATATACTGAATTAACTTCAGACAAAGACAGAAGTCATTTCTTGTCTGAGGTCCAGGAAAATACAATGGAGAGATTTGAAAAAAAAAAAAAAAACTGTCTCGCTCTAAAAAGACCTCCTGAGAACTCGAGTATATGAGGAACAAGCTCTCGGTTTTATTATAGCACAAAGTGTCTTGAGTGTCACAAAGTGGATGCACTAAAAAGTTGTTAAAAAGTTGTCACCTCTTTAAGTAGATGAAAAAGTCACTGCATTCACACTGCATATGCAGACTCATTTTTGGTCCAGTCTAGTCAAGATTGGGTCTCAGTTCACTTTCAGTTCTCAATTCATTTGGAGCATTCAAATTGGATACTTGCTTAGCAACTTAAAATAACTTTGCAAAGACAACAAAAACCAACAAAATTACTTTTTCAAATATTGAAATAATGGAAAATACACAGGTTCTTCTCAATAAATTAGAATGTCGAGGAAAAGTTCATTTATTTCAATTATTCAATTCAAATGGAAACTCATGTATTAGATAAATTCAATGCACACAGATTGAAGTAGACTTCTAGTTGAAGAGAAGAAGAAATGGACTGTCGCCATTAGTCCAAAGTCTTTTTTTTTTTCAGATGAGAGCAAGTTTTGTATTTCATTTGGAAACCAAGGTCCTAGAGTCTGGAGGAAGGGTGGAGAAGCTCATAGCCCAAGTTGCTTGAGTCCAATGTTACGTTTCCACAGTCTGTGATGATTTGGGATTCAATGTCATCTGTTGGTGTTGGTCCATTGTGTTTTTTGAAAACCAAAGTCACTACACCCGTTTACCAAGAAATCCTGTAGCACTTCATGCTTCCTTCTGCTGACCAGCTTTTTAAAGATGCTGATTTCATTTTCCAGCAGGATTTGCCACCTGCCCACACTGCCAAAAGCATCAAAAGTTGGTTAAATTATCATGGTGTTGGTGTGCTTGACTGGCCAGCAAACTCACAAGACCTGAACCCCAGAGAGAATCTGTGGGCTTTTGTCAGGAGGAAAATGAGAAACAAGACCAGAACATGCAGATGAGCTGAAGGCCACTGTCAAAGAAACCTGGGCTTCCACACCACCTCAGCAGTGCCACAAACTGCTTACCTCCATGCCATGCTGAATTGAGGCAGTAATTAAAGCAAAAGGAGCCCCTACCAGGTATTGAGTATATGTACAGTAAATTAACATACTTTCCAGAAGGCCAACAATTCACTAAATGTTTGTTTTAATTGGTTTTATGAAGTATTTTAATTTGTTGAGAGTGAATTAGTGTTTTTTTTTAAATGTGAGCCAAAATCATCACAATTAAAAGAACCAAAGACTTAAACTACTTCAGTCTGTGTGCACTGAATTTATTTAATACATGAGTTTCACAATTTGAGTAGAATTACTAAAATAAATGAACTTTTCCACGACATTTTAATTTATTGAGAAGCACCTGTAATAATAACTAATTCAATATATTAATGAAAAGGAAAAAAATAGCATACCAATTCAGATGTAGATGTATCTCCCAGTATTTTTCCCCCCTGCTTTGATTAGCAGAGGCGTGACAATGAATATTTACATAGCAATCATTTTATTAAAATTCAATTTCTGCCTAAAACTATCCGTCTTGAGGAAAGGGACCCGTCAGTCTAATTTCTTCCCAATTAATATGTCTCATAATGTTTGGCTTTCATATTTACAGCATTAAGCACTATGATCCAGCAGACACTGATGAGAATTGGCAGGCAGAAACTCGTAGAGGTGTGACAAAGTGTAACCCATACGTGCAAAATTCATAAGCAGAAATCAACTAAGAGACGTTCCTTCAAGTAGAAGAAAGCGAGAACCCACATTCGACAAGGACACAGAGCCAAAAGGACGAGTAGCGGAGACTGGTGGGTATAAGCAGTATGCAAATGAGCCTTCGTGACGAAGGTAGTAAAAATGAAACGTCCCCTTAGAGCCACCTAAAATATATTTTAGGCCACTTGATGCAAAGAACTTGCACTACTCCAGAGAAACATCTTTGAAAAACACAGTGAGTGAGAAACATTAAGACGCTATACAGGAACGGCTGAATAAATACCACAGAACATAATCACAAGCTTGTTTACAATGGACCGATTTTCCATTTCCCTGACTAGGGCTTCTTTGGCGATGTTAGTGAAGGATTGACCGCGGGGTTTTGAGAGTGGCTGCCTATACTTTCGAACTAATGGGATTAATACATTTCATTTGGAATACAAAACCCTTGAACATTAGCGGAAATCCATGTTAATTACGAACCTTCATTAACTCCACACAGCTGTCAATGGCAGATAAACGCAGGGCAGCTTCGATCCCACCCCTGCTCCTCTCACGATTGAGCTTCGCTTCATCTAGAGACGTCTTCCTTGGATACAGCTAATGTCAGAAAATCCTTTCACTAAAGTCACCCGTGTCCAGTCAAATACGTCTGTAAAATTCATTTCAACGATCATCTGACTGAAAATCCATTTTAACTACTCAGTTGAAGTGGGGAAAGAGCAGCTCCTTTATCATCCGACAATGTGGTGTGCCGTTAGAGTAATTGAAACAAGCGATGCGATTCTCTCTTGGATCTTCTATGTTAAACTGTAGCTCATGCACCATTTCATTACATACTAGCTTTTCATAGCGTTGGTAGCGCTGATCTGATTATTTTAAATCTGATTACTTTGGAGCTTCCTAAGGCGCGCATCACTACTGTATATTCTTAAGGTTTGGGATTTGATAAGACTCTGTACTTCAGCGAATAACTCATCCGGCACTGATTGTGCCAAAGACATGAATGATGCTTCAAACCATGCAGCTTGTTGAGCGAAGGTGTTGTTATTACTTTTATAAGCGGCCTGACTTATTTCAATCTGATGGATGATAAAAAAAAAAAAAAAAAATCTCCTACACTCACATTGAAAGAGGACTCAAGCACTAGAACTTAAGATTTTAGGGAGGACTTTTTTGACTTTGGCCTGAAAGCATCCATCAGGCCAGTGAAATATAGCTGACATTAAAAATATGAGGAAGATGATGAGAGCCCAGGTGCAGTTTTAATAGTGATAATCCGCCAAACATAAACTGTGAATTAAACCCAATACAAGAAGAAAAACATAATCATGAATTATTATTTTTTTTTTTTAAATTTATTTGACCAATATTACTTTTAATCCATTTAATCTGTAATAATTTATCATACACTTCGTGAACGTCACTACAGGAAGCAGACAATGTCTGACTTGGCACACCTATCTGGTATCACTCAAAAAATTATGGCTCTTTAAAGGTTCACACATATTTAGAAACCTTTTAATGCCTTTGTTTTAGAGTTTAGGGTTATTTATTCCAAAATTAATCTGTAACTGTCAGAAAAAATATTTAAACTATCTGGAGCTCAGCTATCCAACTACATGGAATGCCATACTGTGTGTTGTTATTTTTTTTTTTTTTTTTTTAACACAGCATCTAAGTGCGACCAGCTCTGTTCAGCTGAGGACATTTCTTTCTTCTTTTCCACTAAGCAACTGTGTGACAGAGATATTGAATTATTTATGATCCATATTGTTAGAGTTTTCAATTATTACTTGGGCTTATGAATAAACATGCCCAGTCATGAAAACATTAAAGCTACCCTATGACTTATCACTTTTTCCTTTTATCATTGTGAACGGCTCACACACTGTTTATTCACAAAAGCAATGTTTGGCCTTCATAAA
Source organism: Carassius gibelio (assembly GCF_023724105.1). Taxonomy (NCBI): domain Eukaryota; kingdom Metazoa; phylum Chordata; class Actinopteri; order Cypriniformes; family Cyprinidae; genus Carassius; species Carassius gibelio. The sequence goes on along the minus strand of NC_068413.1, from coordinate 22,070,407 downwards.
CATAACAGCTTTCATTTAAACAAATGGAAAAGATACACTGCGACCCAGACAGATGCTGTCTGACCCCACCACCTCATCATCTGAGGAGAAAAACTGTGCCTCGATTGCACTTACATACAAACATGATGGACGTGACACATCATAGAGGAAGTTATTTCACTTGAACTTAGCCTTCACTGCATCAATTTATATTTTATTGCATTTTTCCTTTTTTTTTTCTTTTTTTCTTTGTTATAAGTAGGGATATGCCGATATCACATTTTCATGTTGCGATTAATTGCTAATGCTTTTATCACGGTATGTGGTATTATCACGATATTGAAATTTAGTTTTTTAAAAAGTGGTCATAATACAGTATAACAGTTTTTTTTTTCTTATAACAAAAATGACTGAATATTTAAATAGAATAAAGTAATACAGAAACATGTATAAAGTTAAACATTTTACAGAGATTAAAGTGTAAAAGAACTATAAAGACAATAGGTATCACTTTACAATAAGACCTCATTAGTTAACCCTAGTTAATGCATTAACAATAACAATAATGAGCAATAGCTACATTTGCTACAGAAATTCATCTTTGTTAAAAAATACGTCTTATTTCATGTTTGCTCAGATAACACAGTTGCAACTTTCGATTTTAACAACGTGCTATTAAATATTGGAATATTTAAGATTAATTGATGTTCAGAAGATTTTTCTTTTCATGGGCAGTTTATGTTAACTTATGAATTAAATAATGTTAAATACTGAAGCCCTAATGTAAAGTGTGACTGAACAATAAACAATCGAAACACCTTCAAACAATATCTAGGCCATATTGTAGTAAAAGCAAAACAAAACAAACGGTTCTGCTATTTTTTCTAGTCAAAAAACCCTAATCTGGTACTATTTAGAAAAAAAAAATGTTTTTTTTATTTTATGTCATGTAGTTTAAGTAAAATATCTCTCTTACAGTATATCTTAAATAAGTATCATAATTATTTTACAAATATATTTTAAGATACAAATCATATTGTGAAAGATTAATTCATAAATGTCATTAAAGGTTTTTCTAAATGTATTATTATTATTATTATCATCATCATAATTATCATGCATGTTTAATCATATTGATTGCACTACATGACATTGATTTGGTTAAAAGTATTTACATTATTTAAAAAAATATATAAATCAATAAATAAATAACAAAACCACCTTATTACATATATATTTTTTCGAAAACATAATTTTGCCAAGCAAATATTACAAGAGGTATTTAAACAAAAGATATTTATTCATTGATTTTTAAATATGCATTTCGGAACAAATCAATTGATTTAGATAAAAACACTAAACCATGTCAGTCACCCAATAATCAGATATACTTTACACAGCCTCTCTGTAAAACGTCCTTGACTCTAGTTATAAAAGATAATGCAGCACTAACAAAAAGTGGAAAAATAAAGATTTATATCTGCCCTGGCCATGTCACGAAAAAGAAAATACAATAAATTGCACGACTCAGACAAATTTGCCACACAATATATCAGATCACGCGAACTCAAAGTCCATTTATCACCTTGTTACCTGAAGAACAGAGCATTCTTGGGCTGCTCACTTCTCCCATCTATCAGTAGTCACTGTGTACAAACAAACATCTATCTCACAGCAGACAACATCATTTCAAATATGATCTGCACCACTTTATGAACAATTTCACATACACGCCGTCTGGCAAACCATGCGGCTGACCTCAAGAACACTTTGTTCTGACTCAACTGTATCTTTTACTGTGGCGTGTGGTTGCTGCAAGGGCATATAGCATCTGAATGCTGGTTACACCATTACTTGTGAATTATTGATTTGATAGAGAATGGAACTACAGCTTGATAAGCAGCAGGAACTGAGGAGGGGTGTCAAGGTGAGAGCCGGCTTTGTGCTGCGTGTGGACATTTTTAGTGTCGCTCTGTGGTCTGAGCTGAGGCCAGTACGCGCATGCGGTTGTGTCTTATGACTGGTCTGGGGCTGTTGGGCTGGCGAAGCCATTTTGCAGGACAATTTGAAAAGAGCGCAAATCCCAGTGGCTATTTCTCAGAATAAATTGCCTGCTTTGCAACAGTACCACTGTCAGCAGAAAAGACTGTAAATAATTTTGCAGAGTCCACTTGCAACCGAGCACGGCCTGTGATAAATATGTGGTGAATTGGGGACTCGAGGTCTCCACAACCTGTTCGTTAAGGTGTGTTTAAATTTATTTTTATGTGTGTAGGGCATCATTTTTATTATGAAGTGAGGGCGTATATTACTGTTTCACTATTGTCAAATGCCTGCTAACTTATAGAAGGAGAAAATTAGGTCTTGGTGACCTTGAATTCACCCCAGAATTAATAATCTGCTTAATAAAAGGCAATAAAAAAAGTCTGACATATGAAGTAATTGTCAGAAGATACTTTTTACATTTATATTTATTTTATTTTAATAATTTAATTTATTTTCAATAAATTAATTCCAAAAATCTAATTAGAGGTTTTAAATAAAGGTTTGTTAAATATCATTTGTGATGCATCCACCAATTATGTCTCAAATAGTATGATATAAGAGAATATGAGAGAGAGAGAGAGAGAGAGAGAGAGAGAGAGAGAGTCAAACGACTCAGAGGCTCAAACTGAGCAAAAATATGCAATGTGCATACAATTAGCACGACATCTGTCTGTTGTGACCATACCAATTCATGTTTTCACACAATATAAATCAATTAACTAGTTTCTAAAATGCTTAAAGGTGCCATAGAATGCAAAAATAACTTTCATAAGGTGTTTGAACACAGTTGTGTGGCTGTAGTGTGCGAAAACAACCAGCCTATAATGGTAAAAATCCACTCACTCATTGTTTTATAATTCCAAAAAAAATCACACGAGCAGTCCCGCCCATTTGTGACACTCTCTGCCCTATTAGCATAAATACAGCCCTGAATGAGAAGCTGCGGTCCGCCATAACTGTTCTCTTGCTGTAGCTGCTGAAGATATGTCATCGCCAAAGAGCCATTAAAAGCAGGGGCGGATCTAGAAAAATATTGATGGGGTGGCGAGAAGGGGGCAGGAATTTTTGAGGGGTGGCAACAGATGGCAGACATATATATGCTGAATTTAGTCACAGTTATCACAGTTTGATGGTAAATAGTATATGTACACACTACAAAAGGGTACAGGCTGCCATTTACAAACTTAATCTCATGCAAACAATGTCTTGCATTTGAAACAGTTCATATAAGGAATAAGTGACCATACCCCATGTAATTAAGAGCATTATAAAAGGTTAAGTGTTATCAACATGTCAATTTATTATAAGAAACACGAGACTTTAACAGCCAATTACATTTACAGCTGGGGAGACTCAACTGATTTTCTACTGTTAAGTGTTAATAACCATCTAACTCAACCAGTCAAGAGCTACATTTAGCCTTAGATGTTACATGAATATGGTCCCTGAAGCAGAGGTTTTATTAGCTGACAATAATAATAAATAAATAAACATTATACGCACAAATACAAATGTACTTTTAGAATTTTTTTTTTTTTTTAATATGTTGTTATTGTTTTGGCTCAGTTTAAATTAAAACATCTATGAAAACTTGTGTGATATTCCTTTAAAGTATATCTTTTTTAAGTATATTTTACTGCGCAAATTCTTACATCATTTCTTTGAGTTAGACCGAACTTTTATTTTGGTGGGTTGTAGACAGAGTTTCTTTGTTTTTTTTAAATAAACTATTAGGCCTATTATTTTTTAGCTATTAGGCCTATTTGAAGTATAGCATACTCTACTGTGCAACAGTACTATATTTCTGTTTGAATTTCTTCAACTTATACCGAAATTTTATTTTGACAGGTTGCCGTAAAGACATTGCCGTTTCTGTCAGTCTGTGTATACTATACGAATGAATGACGATAGTTTTATCAAATGAAATGGTGAAATCCTCTCATAGCACACTGGTGTGCACATGTGTAGCCTACTTCATGTGTCAATATAGTGAAAGGCTGGAAGCACCACGCGTGCGTCAGTGTGTGTGTGTGTAGTAGAGCACACAATGAGCACTCATTCCAAGAGACGTGTAGAACAAGACCTTTAATTTTCACAGACACTAGTCCACATCGAGTTCTAATTTAAATGTACAACTCTACTTTTGATTTATTCATTCAAAAATGGCCTAATTCCGTGCCGTTCTGCTTTATACAGCAAGTTTCATTTGTGACTGAATTCCGCGATTCAATCCTGTCACTTTTCAAACACAGAAGGGGTAAATTTATGAATGAAAGTGTGAAAGTTCTGACACAAAACAAAGTTCCCTATCTGTCGGTCACTACGAGTTATGTCGACCGACAAATGGGGTCTCACTTGGGAGGCCAATCATCTCTGATTTTAAGAGAAAACGCCAATAAAATTGGCAAGTGGATTAACACACCTGAGCCACTCCCCGTGCCAGCGGGTATAAATAGGGCGACAGGTGCATCCACTCATTAGATTTTTGCTTCGGAGCCGAGTGGTTGTATGAAAGCCGTTATACTCCACAAAGCCATTCATCTGCTGTGTCGGGAAGCTGTTCTGGTTGGCGGTACGGCGCAAACAGCGGTGTCCCTTTCAGCGATTCCCCTGGGCGCTTCAACTAAGAGAGCAGATTTCCTAAAAGAGCAAATCGCGGACGATTCGCGTCTTTTTCAAGACGCCGTTTCGTCCGCGTCCTTCTGGATGCGGTCGTTTCCTGTTCTCTGACAACGGCCACGTTCGCTCTCTTCCGTGTCTGGGCATTCAGCACGCTGAAGGCGCGTTCGTGGATGGTTCATGCACGCACTGCGTGTGTGACCATGGCAACGCTGTGATCGCGTCTCCCCTTTCTTAAAGGGAAGGGAGCAGACCCCTCTGTCACTACCCGTTCTGGTTTCTCTGTCTCGAGCAGAGGACCGCCGGCTAGTGCTCTGGGAGATTTGAAGGTGACCGTGAGAGCTTCTCCGCCGGGCCACGCCCCACGGACCTCTTACCCCTTCCGCAGTGTTTGTCCTGTGCAGCTGCTGGGTGATTTTGCTGGGCTGTCTTATGGCAGTCCCAGCGGGTCATTCAGTTTGCCGCCGGAGATCAGATGTCGATTGCAGCATCGGGGGATGGGTTATCGACCTCTGTGGATGAAGATTCGGCGGGGCTGCCCCCCTCGGGTGTTGTCGCCACTGCCGAATTGGACCCAGAGTCGACAGCCGTGCTTGCCCGGGCAGCTGTGAGCATCAGGATGGAGGTGAATGCACCGCCAGCCCTGAGTGCTCATGGCTGTTTGATTGGTTCTCGGTGTGGAGCGCGATTCACAACCGCGTTTTACTCTGGTTCCTTTCTTCCCGGATGTGCATGGGGAAGTGATGTAGTCGTGGATGGCCCCTTTTACGGCCGGAAGCAGCTCATTTCGTTCCTCCGTCCTCACTACCCTCGATGGCGAGGCAGCTAGGGGTGTGTTGACATTCCCCAGCAGGAGAGTGCGATTGCGGTGCACTTGTGTCCGCAAAACGCCGCCACTGGGAGGGATAGTCCGCGCCCCTCACCCAAGGCCTGTAAGCTGTCGGCCGCGCTCGCTACCAAGGCTTACAGTGCTGCGGGCCAAGCTGTCTCTGCTTTGCATGCCATGGCTATCCTGCAAACCCAACAAGCCAAGGCTTTAACAAATGCACGAGGGTAGGACCAACCCGAGGTTGATGCAGGAGCTGCGCATGGCGACTGACCTCCCCCTTCTGGGTGACGGAAGTCACAACGCAGTCCCTCGGGTAAGCGATGTCCACTCTGGTGGTCCAGTAGTGCCGTTTCAGGTTCAGCCTGGTCTGTATGAGAGACATTGACAAAGTGCATTTTCTCGATGCTCCCATGTCCCAGGCTGTCCTGTGTGGCGACGCTGTCAGGGGCTGTGCCCAGTAGTTCCTGACAGAACAACAGCAGACTGAGGCCATACAGCACATCTTGCCACGACGTGATCCTCTGGTTGCCACCATTCCGTCGCAGGCAGTGCCTCAGCCTGCTCGTCGCCGAGGGCGCCCCCCTGCGTCCTCCACACCAGCTCCGCCCCGTGCTGAGAGTTCTTCGAGGCCGGCGCGTCGAGCCCCGCGCAGGAGAGCGGCGCCCCCCGTGTCACTCCCGGCTGCAAAGTCCTCGAGGAAGTCGACTAAGCGGCCCTGACACGGGCAACTCGGAGATGCGGAGAACTGCTCTTCAGGAGATGGCGGAGAGAGCGCCACTCCCTCCCCCGGAGGAGGGCCGGGTGGAGAATCTTCTGGTTCTGTTCCGCCGCTGGTCGAACGGCCAGTGGCACCCACATTTTCATTGGAAGAGCAATTTCTCCTTCCTCCGAGTTGCAAGGCTTGTGGGCTGACAATGAGCGACGCACAGCTTCCTCATTCTCACCCACGACGCCCCCTTTCGCCAGCGGCCAAGAGGTCGCGGTTCGGAGACGCAACGCCTCTCCACGCGTCTCTGGCCAGTTCCTCCGGGAACACGGGGAGTGTGGTTGCGATGACCCAGGACGCAGTGCCTTCTGGGCCTTCCGGCACGACTCCCCATCGCTGCACCACTGCGGGTATGTCGACTGTCCCTTTGGTGCCACTTGTACGGTATCTGGGAGCGTGGCTTGCGCTGCCCAACCCGTCACGCTGGCTCATCCGGACGGTTCGACTCGGCTATGCGATTCAGTTCGCCCGGCGACCCCCCAAGTTCAATGGCATGCTCGAGACTTCGGTGGCAGTCCAGGACGCCCCTGTCTTGCGCGAGGAGATTGCTGTCCTCCTGGCGAAGGATGCAATCGAGCCGGTCCCTCCAGCCGAGATGAGGACGGGGCTTTACTGCCCTTACTTCATCGTGCCCAAGAAAAGCGGTGGCCTTCGACCTATCCTGGTTCTGCGAGTCTTGAATCGGGCCCTACACAAGCTCCCGTTCAGGATGTTGACGCAGAAACGCGTTATCAAATGCGTCCAGCCCCAGGATTGGTTTGCAGCGATCGACCTGAAAGACGCGTACTTTCATGTCTCTATCCTCCCTCGTCACAGACCGTTCCTGCGCTTTGCTTCCGAGGGTCAGGCATGGCAGTACAAGGTCCTCCCCTTCGGGCTCTCCCTGTCCCCCCGTGTCTTCATGAAGGTCGCGGAGGGCGCCCTTGCCCCACTTTGGGAAGTGGGCATCAGGATCCTCAACTATCTCGACGACTGGCTCATTATGGCCCGGTCCCGAGAAGAGTTGTGCGATCACAGGGACTTCGTGCTTCGGCACCTCAGTCAGTTGGGGCTTCAGGTCAACCGGGAGAAGAGCAAGCTCTCCCCTGTGCAGAGAATCTCTTATCTCGGTGTGGAGTTAGACTCGGTGAGTATGACGGCACGTCTCACCAGCGAGCGTGCCCACTCAGTGCTGAACTGCCTGAGTTCCTTCAGAGGCAGGACAGTGGTACCGCTGAAACACTTTCAGAGGCTCCTGGGGCATATGGCATCCGCAGCCGCAGTCACGCCGCTCGGGTTGCTTCATATGAGACCACTTCAGCACTAGTTACACTCCCGAGTCCCGAGATGGGCATGGCGCCGCGGTACACATCGTGTCACCATCACACTGATGTGTCGCCGCCTATTCAGTCCTTGGTCGGACCTTGCTTTTCTACGGGCCGGCGTGCCCTTAGAACAAGTGTCCCGGCACGTTGTTGTCACAACAGATGCCTCTAACTCGGGCTGGGGCGCGACATGCAACGGGCAGGCAGCTTCAGGGTCCTGGACAGGACCTCGACTGCTATGGCACATCAACTGCCTGGAGTTGCTGGCAGTGCATCTAGCTTTGCGACGGTTTCGTCCGCTAGTGCTGGACAAGCACGTGTTGGTCCGCACGGACAACACTGCGGCTGTTTCGTACATCAACCGACAGGGCGGTTTACGATCACGTCGCATGTCTCAACTCGCCCGTCATCTCCTCCTCTGGAGTCAGACGTGGCTCAAGTCGCTGCGTGCTGTCCACATCCCGGGGGAGCTCAATCGTGCAGCCAGCGTGCTCTCACGACAGCTCACTTTCCCCGGGGAATGGCGACTCCATCCCCAGACGGTCCAGCTGATCTGGAGTCGATTCGGGGAAGCCCAGGTAGACCTGTTTGCTTCCCACGAGTCCTCCCACTGCCAGCTGTACTATTCCCTGTCCCAGGCCCCCCTGGGCACAGATGCACTGGCACACAGCTGGCCTCTGGCTTTACGCAAGTATGCGTTCCCCCAGTGAGCCTGCTCGCACAGACACTGTGCAAGGTCAGGGAGGACGAGGAACAGGTCCTGTTGGTTGCGCCTTACTGGCCCACCCGGACCTGGTTTTCGGAACTCATGCTCCTCGTGACAGCCCCTCCCTGGCGCATCCCCCTGAGGAGAGACCTTCTCTCTCAGGGGCCTGGCACCATTTGGCACCCGCGCCCAGATCTCTGGAACCTCCATGTGTGGCTTCTAGACGGGACGCGGCAGACCTAAGTGATCTGCCCCCAGCGGTGGTAGACACTATCACTCAGGCTAGAGCCCCTTCTACGAGGCAGGCCTATGCTCTGAAGTGGAGTGATGCCCGGTCAGAGTCGTGCTTTCTTTCCTGCAAGGTAGGCTGGAGCGTGGGCTGTCACCCTCCACCCTGAAGGTGTATGTGGCTGCCATTGCAGCACATCACGATGCAGTGGACGGTCGGTCCCTGGGGAGGCATGACCTGATCGTTGGGTTCCTGAGGGGTGCCAGAAGGTTACATCCTCCTAGGACACCCCTGATTCCCTCCTGGGACCTCTCTATTGCCCTGGCGGGACTTCAGAGGGGTCCCTTTGAGCCGCTGGATTCGGTTGAGCTGAAGTTCCTGTCTCTCAAGACAGCGCTCCTGATCGCGCTCACTTCCATCAAGAGGGTCGGGGACCTCCAAGCATTTTCGGTAAGTGAAGAGTGCCTTGTGTTCGGGCCGGCCTACTCTCACGTTGTCCTGAGACCCCGGCCTGGATACGTGCCCAAGGTTCCCACCACTCCCTTCCGAGACCAGGTGGTGAACCTGCAAGCGCTGCCCCTGGAGGAGGCAGATCCAGCCTTGTCGTTGCTGTGTCCCGTAAGAGCGCTTCGCATATACGTGGACCGCACCCAGAGCTTCAGAAGCTCTGAGCAGCTCCTGGTCTGCTTTGGAGGTCAGCAGAAGGGGAAGGCTGTCTCTAAGCAGAGGTTGGCCCACTGGATAGTGGACGCCATCGCCTTGGCTTACCATTCCCAAGGCGAGCCGTGCCCCCTGGGGGTGAGGGCCCACTCCACACGGAGTGTGGCCTCCTCCTATGCGTTGGCGCACGGCGCCTCTCTGGCAGACATTTGTCGAGCTGCGGGCTGGGCGACACCTAACACCTTTGCGAGGTTTTACAACCTCCGTGTAGAGCCAGTTTCCTCCCGTGTGTTGGGTAACAGGTAATTGGCGGGAAGGGCTGGCTGGGTGTCTCGCTTGCTGTGCCATTCCCCCTAACACGGGGATGTGAGCGCCTTCTTCTCCCAGTAGAGTTCCCCGGTTGGCGTACCCTGGTCGAGCATCCTCCAGCACCCTCGGCGTCAGACTTGGCGGAGCAGTCTGTCGCCAGGCCCAGTACTGGCGTTAGCATGCCCGGAGCCGGTCAGCCCCTGTACTGGGCTAGGTGTCCATATGGCTGGGTTCCCTACGGGTAATCCCATATGTGTATTCTTCCACGGTAAGGTTTCCCTCTTGGCAAACCCGTGTCTTCCCTTGACAGATCGCTCTGTCAGTCTCTTCTGGCAGCCGTTCCATCCCTACTCCAAGGTAGGACCTGCCTCAGAGACCCTTTCCATATGTAGTACTGCCCCCTGGGTCAGTCCATATCGGTATATCCACATGTCACCTCCCTACGGGTAGGATGTGGTCTCCGTAGCGACCTTTCCTAAAGGCTCGCTTCCCCATTGTCTTGCCAGCTGAAAGAACAAATAGGGAAGATTTGAAGCAATCTTTCACTGAAGGTTGAAATCCCTTCCATTTACTTTATGTGGGCGGAACAGCAGCATGGCCTTCTCCAGCAGCGATGTACTCACCCTTTGGCCCCTTCGGTACCAAGGTCAGTGAATTTGCGCTGGGGCTTTGGGAAGGTTACGACCTTAAGCGTAGCTTTTGTGGCACGCCAAGGCTTGTCAACAATTGCAGCGCCTCAGGGTTGTGACGAGGTTCAGGTTATGGCGTTTTCCATAGGACCCCATTTGTCGGTCGACATAACTCGTAGTGACCGACAGATAGGGAACGTCTCGGTTACGTACGTAACCCTCGTTCCCTGATGGAGGGAACGGAGACGTTATGTCCCCATGCCACAACCTTGAACCATTCGCTGTTGCCGGGACACGTTCTCGGCTCCTCAGCGTAAAACCTAATGAGTGGATGCACCTGTCGCCCTATTTATACCCGCTGGCACGGGGAGTGGCTCAGGTGTGTTAATCCACTTGCCAATTTTATTGGCGTTTTCTCTTAAAATCAGAGATGATTGGCCTCCCAAGTGAGACCCCATTTGTCGGTCGACATAACGTCTCCGTTCCCTCCATCAGGGAACGAGGGTTACGTACGTAACCGAGACGTTATGTATCCTCACACTTTTTAAAAGGTATCACATACACCACTGTAACGTTAGTTATTTATCATCTCAAAGTCTGTGCTTTCATTATAGCTTTATTTCTTGATAGATAGATACTAATTTTACCTCTTTCTTCCTGTGTCTCCTGGAGAAAGTTTTCCAAACAAACCAGTCTCTTGACGATCTGGTGTCCTCTTGTGCTGGCTGTCGGACATTGGAGATTTGCGCTGGTAAATTTCCAAATTGGCCATAATTTTCCATGTTAAGGTGGTAGGGCTTTCTTTTAGGGTTGCATCTTCCACCCTATGCCACCCTATTAGATCCACCCCTTAATAAAAGTGTCGTGTGTTGGGATGCACCAACGAACATAGGAGTCTCCATAGACCGCTGAAGACACAGTGGTTAAATTTCATGTTCAAAGAAAAAAAAAAAAAACTGAAAAGTTTTATACTTATGCTAACATTTTACACCGGACTTGACTGCTTCACAAACGAGGATCAGTGCAGTGCTGGCGTTGTCCAGACAAAGTAAGCATCATGTGTCATAGTTTGTTTTCGAAAATAAACTTCTTGGCTCTCTGTAAGGCGAATGTTGCTAAAGCTACCATTGTCTCTGCCGGTTTTCACTAATGCTGCCTTCATGTGGAGTCGCAATGATTGTGAAAAGGAATGTGGTAGTTAAAAATTGCATTTGAAAGCAATGTGTGAGGTCAGAACATTGTAACACTGGTATGCCCGTGAGAAATGAACTGTTGGATCTCAGCACTCTTCTGAGCAGGGAGAAAGGTTGCCAGGTTTTAACAACAAAACCCTCCCGTGGACATGAAAAGCAACCAGCGGCAAACCGCAGACTTAGCAACGCTGGAAGGCAGGTGGGAGCAGCAGCTCATTTTAATTTAAAGGGGACAAACACATAAACAGAGTGTTAGGCTCATACCCTAAAAGTGGCAATTTCAAGAAGCTATAAAAAAATTATCCGTGTGGTATTTTGAGATAAATCTTTGCATACAATCTGGGGACATCAGAGAATAATTGAAAATATTGTATGAATGCATTCTATGGCACTTTTACGTTTTCAATTCACAAAAGTTAACCCATTGCAAAATTGCGTAAACACAGCATGACAGAAATGCAGACCTAATGTTCCAAACTTTAAATATAGTGTAACACGTCTACTTCTCCCACAAAAACAGCTTAAAAGAGCTGATAAGAATTATTTGAATTAGTGATCATTGAGAAATAGCTGATTCCAATCTTAATGAATAATTTCAAGTATTTCCATTACATGGCCATGCACAATAAAAAAAGGCACTCTCTGGATTGGTTTTGTGCAAAACAATACAGAACAACACAGAGAAGCAGAAAAAAGAAAGAACATGTCTAGAGGATGGAGAATTGCACGAGGGAGAGGAATAGTTCTATGAGGAAGAGGACTGGTTGGTTGGAGGACCTTCTGATTTGGTTGAGCTACCAAATAAGACATCAAGAGACTATAGCTGACAGTCAGGACTGCTGAGAGGATTATTGGTGCCCCCTGCCCAACAACCTCCAAGATCTTTACACTTTCAGAGCGGGGAAAAGGGCTTAAAAAAAAAAAAAAAAAACAGCTTTTGGACCCCACACACCCAGCCCACTCTCTCTTCCAACTTTTGCCTTCTGGTCTGTGCTAGAGAACACTGATCCCCAGAACAGCCAGACACAACAGATGTTTCTTCCTGCAGGCTATCTTTAGCCGGAACAATTAAAACATTCATAACAATACAATGTTCATTATAGATAACACATTTATAAATAGAAAAAAATCAATTTTTGTCCATACTTTCTTCTGAAATGGAAGCTCCTGTCACCAAGTCAAATTTATTGTGAAAAAAACAAACAAACAAACAACAACAAAAAAACAACAACAATAAATACTTGGTAATGAAGCTCTTTCTGATTTTTTGACAAGGGAGAAGGATTTATTCATTAATTTATTTTATCATCACTAGCATCAATTCTATTTTGCCAATATTCTGTCATTTTTATTTTACATTCCATAAAGTACTACTATAATGACTCCTTCACTATGCTGTACACATTCTATTTAAAATAAATCCACACATTCACACACACACAAACATTAACTAGCTGACTGAAATATTATTATTACTATTACATGACAAGTAAGTTTTGGTAATGCCCTTAATTATTCTGGCAGTCTATGCACTATGATTGGCTTTACTGTATGTTCCTAATTGAGAGAAATCCAGTGCCAATGTTTAGTTGAACATTTCTATAAGAGTATAGAAAAAGTGCTTTACATATTGGTAAATGCTTGCTTGTATAGCACAGTATAGCACTTACCTAAAATTTATAAGAATATTAGATGTCACTTTACATCTCCTAGTAATATATCTTATCAAGATGAAATTTAAATCAGAATAATGCAACGCAATACAATGATGATTCAAAGATAAACATATAAACATGAACTTTTTTTCATATAACATGATATACGGATACACAAATAAATCTAAGCTGCTTTAGTTTGGCAAGTGTCCATCTTGAAATATCATTCTTATATTTACTTTAAAGAAATAAGTAAGGATTTTACAGCAGAAAAAAAGGTGTTGCCCTGACCTTGTCAGACCTTGATTTGATTTGATTCCTTGATTTGTCATTTTCATGGTGTTCATCAAAACGAAATTGCGTTTCACACATCCACTACTCAGTAATTCAGTGCAATGGTAACTAATCAAAGAGCACAGTTTAAATATAAATATACAAAAAAATATACCAAATTACACTTAAAAAAAAAAAAAAAAAAAAAAAAAAAAACAATTTCAAGTTCATAGATCTGTGTTAAAGAAGATGTTCAGATCTAGAAGTGCTGTTTGTCAACTGCAAGCCGTTCTAATCGCCATGGGAGTTTCACTCCACGAGCGCACATGAGCTCAGCTTTACAGAAACTCGCTGATCAGATCACAGAGACAGAACAACAACACCCGGACTCTGTATTAATCATAAATCTCTCCCATGAACTGGCAAAATATAGACATCACATCACATGTCCCACCAGAGACAGTAATATATTGGACCACTGTTACACCACAATAAATGAAACCTATCACTCTGTTCCACGAGCAGCTTTGGGGCTGTCTGATCACTCTCTGGTTCATCTTATACCAACCTATAATCCGAAACTTAAATCTACTAAACCTGTAGTAAGGACTGTGAAGAGATGGACCAGCGAAACAGAGCAGGATTTCCAAGCTTGTTTTGACCTCACTGATTGGAGTGTTTTTGAAGCTGCTACCACCAATCTGGATGAACTCACAGAGACCGTCACATCCTATATTAGTTTTTGTGAGGATATATGCATTCCTGCATATATATATAAACTACCATTAAGTAAACAGAAGGCATGTAGAAGATTGTGGACAACAGCTTTTTTTTCCAGCAACAGTTTGATCATTTAGAGGCCTTAGAAATTTGCATCTCAAATATGATGCAGTAGGCTTTATAGAGTTAAAATCCTTTGTGAATTTGCATCTTATTATGAAAAAAAGGTGATCATGTAAAGGTTACAAATTAGCAAAAAATTATGCAATGCAAATGCCAGCATTGACTTTGGACATGCATATCCTTTGGAAAAGGGAACCTGGGGAAAGTGTCATAGGACTTTGTTAAAGTACTAAAAACCTTTTCAGAAATGCATGCTGCATAAGTGTTTGAGGTTTCATCACAGTCTTGGCAGGAGTAAATTAGCTCACAGTCGGTGCATGTGGCACACGGCATTCAGAGGCAAGCAAGGTGTGAATTCTAAGGATGACGACACTCAAAAATGTGTAAAGAGAGATAGTCTATCAGTATTTTTATACTGCTAAGTCGCAGGTCTGTTCTGATAATGTCATGGACAGCAGAGAATATAGAACACAAATTCAAAATTATAAAAATGTAACCAACCATATTATGCATCATAAGAATAGTTCACACAAAAATAATATTCTGTCATAATTAGCGTTTTTTGTTTTTGTTTCAGTCATTCTTGCTAATGCAATAAATGTCAATTGGGTCCAAAACAACTCTTAACTTTTTAATGTACAGCGGGGACATTTCTCATAATATCTTATTTTGTGTTCCACAACAATTCTTATAGCTTTGGAACAAGGTTAGGGTGAGCAAATGATGACATAATGTTGCTTTTTTGGGGTAGATAAGCTTGTAAAATATATAGGTTTATCAACCTTTAAAAAGAAGGACTTTATTATTTCTTTGTGACACTGAAGACTATGGGTTTCATCATTTGGTAATATGGCTAATACGAATTCAACAATTTACTCAGTGTTTGTTTCCTGCTGCATTTACAAAATTGTCCCAAGTTTGCCATTTAGCTTGTTTTATAAAGCATCACAACACAACCACTGACACCATGGGAATAATATGAATAATATAAATTCGTTCAGATGAATAGGTCCTTGTGTCTAGACATGTCTGTGGTGAGGACTCTCAGTTATTAAATAGCAGTCCTTTCACAGACTTGTAGCCTACAGCGCTCAATGGGGGCCGATAATTTCAGATCTGTCACTCATGATGAGTGACACGTCTTCTCCATCTATAGCTCGTACATGGGCTAGCGTTCATTTTCCTCATGCTGATTTAAGATTATGCATAAATGAACGTCTACATCTGATGAGCTACCAGCCAACAGGCTCAGTATTACGGCTCAAACAAACTAAATTTGAATTCTAATGAGGTTACATGTACAAGACCTTAACAGATGAATAAAGCAGAATGTCATACATTAACTGACTCAAATGGGTTACATTTAACCCTGCATTCTATTCTAATGTGCACATTTTAAAATGTCATACTTTCCACAAAATCTTAGCCTGTAATAAGAACAAAAGACTGAAATCTCCTTAATAAATGTAATGCGCAGTTTCAGTGACTGTACAAAAAAAAAAAAAAAAAAAAAAAAAAAAAAAAAAAAATATATATATATATATATATATATATATATATATATATATATATATATATATATATATATATATATATATATATATATTTATTATGCCCACAAAGTACTGTTAACTTAATTACTCACACTTATTATGCAACTTTTTATTAAAAGTTAAAAACATTTATTTGAAGTATGTTTATTTTTTTAAATGTTAAATCTTTTGAATTTGACACTTTTGATAAATTTAATGAATCTACTGAGTACACACACACACACACACACACACACACACACACACACACTAATAACAGACAAACTAATAAATAAGAAATCAACATGACATCAGTCACAATGCAACCCTGCACAGCAAACTAGCCTAATAGCTCTGTGAGTGCAAACAAACCTGTCATCACATCACACCTCAGCAGAGCTGAACCCAGCGTGAGACTGGTAATCATTGGACAAGAACATTGATTAAAGCCCCTGTGCACACAGATTCATGTAAATGCATGCGTGTTTATGGGCATATTTAATTGGAATCAATTAAAAACATGGACCCTTAGGAGTGTACTGCCACTGCTTCATCCTGAATCCAGATAATTATCACCCCTTCATGCAAAACATGTACAGTCACAGAGCTAACCACACTTCAGGGATTTAGACTCACCTTCGGCTGGGCTGGACTCTCCTATCATTTTTCCTCCATGAGATTCTGGGTTTGGGCGACGCACGTGGACGGCACTCCAGAGACACGTCTTTTCCAACGGTCGCAATGAGCCGGACGGGGTTGGTGCTGAACACGGGAGCTGACGCTGTTTATAAAAACAAACACATACAGTAGTTACATCCTAAAGTGTCTGTTAAATCAAAAATGAAAATTGTGCTATCAATTTCTAGTCGTAGGACTGAGAATCAGTGATCATATCCAAAAAAACAACAACTGACAATTACATACAAAGAAATTTGAAAAAAAAAGAAAAGGAAAACGAGAAAATCACGCCACTAATATACTGTTATGTCAAATGGATATCCCACTCAAAAAGGAAAATTCTGTCTATACAGTTGACTTAGCCATTGACTTCCAGAGTAAGGAGAAAAAAATACTATAAAAATCAATGGCTACCGTCAACCGTTTAGTTACCAACATGCTTCAAATATATTATTTTGTGCTCAACAGATGAAAGGAAGTCATACAGGTCTGGAGCAACTTGAGGATAAGTACATAATGACAATTTTCATTTTTGGGTGAACAGCTTTCTGGAACGCTTGATTTTAATTGGTCAGTTGCAACACAGAGACTTCTTTCATTACATACAGTATACTGTGTTCCACAGTAGAAGAAACTCATAATGATTTCAAATGAGATGAAGTGACTATTTTAAATAATTTAAGGGACCAGAACAAATGTAAAAAATGTTTACACAGTAAATAAAAATCTAATTTGTTATATGCAATGCATAATTCACACACTTGTTCAACAAAGTAATTAAGCTGGCACTGTTCAACTAATGATATGTGCATACTTTTATAAATATTCACATGTGACCATTTATCTTGCCTCTCTGTACAACTCGTAGAACTACTGATCCCACAAGAGCAGTAGGAAATGAATAAATGAGACATATTAATATTATTATTATTTTTTTTTTATAAATTACAGGTCTGTTTTCAGAGACAGGGGATTTGTGGGACTCTAAAGGGAGATAAAGGTTTCTGGAATGATTGTTATGAAGGCATTTTTGTCGTTCTGAATGATGGGTTCATAATTAGTAGCTTTATTGTTATGTGTGACGGTCTACCAGAAGTAAAACATTTCCAGGCTAAACGATAAAAAATAATTCAGCCCTCGACGAGCGCATTTGAAGATAATTACTGTTAAATGTCTAATATGTCTGCGGGGAGTTTCTGGGCAAGCTGATGCATCCGATGAGTAGAATACAATTGCTAAGTCACAAAATCAAATGCTGGTTAGTGCTGAAGTTAATGCAGTGATTGTTAAGTAGGGGACGGGGGCCAAGTAGGGGGCTGAACCAAACTTACAAGGGGGCATCAAAAGTTATAAAAAATTATTTCAAATGAGGAAAAACAAGTGTAAAATTAAGTCAAAACAAAACAAAAAACAGAAATTGTGTACATGGGGAGAAAAAAGAACTGGGAAAAGTGAGGTTGGAAATATCATAATTTGGAGTGTTGTCCGAACATTAGAGAAAATATGAAAATACTGTTCCATGGATGATCCATGATGGTTTTTATGTTTTGTGAGAGTTTTCCAGAGATTACAATGCGAGAAGTTGGAGTCCTTCTGTGACGATCAAGACCCAGTGAGACACAGGGACAGAGAGAGATCCAATTGCAGGTATGTTTATTTAGGGTAATCCAAATCGTAGTCCAAACAAGCTAGGTCAAAACCAGAAAACAATCCAAAAGAAACCAAACAGGGAAGGAACAGGAAGGGAACTCGGAATGCGAGGAATCTCAGAAGACGAGAAAACAGGATAACGAACGGAAAGGACTCTATACAGAAAACAGGAAAGGACTGATAAATATAGGGAGGCTACTGACAAATAAGTTAAGACACCTGGTGCAATTAGCAGGGGTGCAATTACTGTGATGAAGGGACAAGGCTAGTGGGAATTGTAGTGCCTACGGTGAGGTGCCTAAGGGGAAGTGAGCCCAGTAGTGAACACCCAGGGAAACAGAGACCAGACAGCATGACAGTACAGCCATTCAGAATAATACATTATTATATGCTTTCTAAGTATCAATTAACAGACAATATGCTGGTATTAAGCATGCTAAAAAGCTGATGGTTAATAGTAAATAGTGTTTCCTAATCTAGAGTGTTACCAAAATACATCATTCCATGCAAAGCCGAATAGATGTTCAATTCTGTATACTTATGTTCATTTTTAAAGGGACTGCATTAAAGGCCTGAGCTTTTCAAGGACATGTACTCCAGTGGCTGGGGAGGACATTGTGTGATGGTATTCTAGCGAGGAGAGCTAAACACATATGGGCTAAAAGTGATGATGTCTGCAGAGCTGCTGTAGCCTTCTGGGGCCTGTAGCTACATGCTGACAGGCCTCGTCAGGAGTGTTTAGTCAAAGGTTGCACCGTGTTTTTTACGGGTGACATTAGAAAAGATGACATTTTAATCTCTGCAATTGCCAAAGGGCCCTGCAATCCACCACCCCCGTAACATGCTGAGAGAGTCGGGACCAATGAATGACTTTTTTTAAGCCTGGGGTGGGGTGGTTGTGTCTTTGTGGTTACAAATTTGCGTGTGCCTACTTTGAGTGCAGCATACAGCATTTACGGGAGACTTAGTGCATGATTTTAAGTGGGAGTTTTGACATGCGTCTTTCACTGTGAATACTAAGAGGTCTTTCGTACTCGGTGACCCACTGCTAGTTCACTCTGGGCAGCCCACTTCACTGGCCTCCAGGGCATGAGCAGCATGGCTGTGGCATACATGCGGATGTGCTGGCACTCAAGTCAGCCTGCAGCTATGGCTCATCTAAATGAAGGCTGCTGTTAGCTAATATGTCACTGCAATATGTGCTTGCTTTATAACATAAAATAGACTAAGTCACGGACAACAGCTCTCCCCATAGGCGCTGAGTAATTTGAGGATTAGTCCCAAATACGACCCAAAAACAAAAAAAGCACACCTCTTCTGACTGTCACTCCAGAGAACTAAACAATCAGTTTGGAACTAGGAGGGAAATGGACCAGTAAGGGGATATATCTAGTGAGTCACAGTCTCTCAAAATTATATGTTATGAAAATAGCATTTAATATTGTTCATATTCTTTTAGCAATTGTGCCCGTGTGACAATAAGACCAGAGAGACATCTGTGACAATATACAGTATGAATATCTGTATTGATATTATATTGAATCCTTGCTTTTTGCGTAGATTTATTTATGTATGTATTTTATTATTTTTATGCAATAAAATTACAATAAATTTCAAATGTATAAACTACTTTTATTATTTCATTTATATTACATTTCAAATTATCAAGGATAAATACACTTTACATACACATACACATGAATACACATTTATAATAAATATTCTATATATTATTAAATCTTATTATAGTATACAAATTTCAATTTCAAATCAATACTGATTATATTTCAACACTGATAACAATATAAATAACTATTATTACAAACAGAGGACCAAATACTTATTGATAATAACTGAGCACCAAATCAGCATATTAGAATGATTTCTGAAGGATCATATGACACTGAATAATGGCTTCTGAAAATTCAGCTTTGCCAACACAGGAATAAATTGATTTTTTAAAATATATATTAAAATAGAAATATTCAAACGGAAAGCCAGTATCTTAAATTGTAAGAATATTTCACAATATAACTGTCTTTGCAATATTTTTGATCTAATAAATGCAACACTGGTGAGCATGAGACCTATTTTAAAACTATATATATATATATATATATATATATATATATATATATATATATGTGTGTGTGTGTGTGTGTGTGTGTGTGTGTGTATACTACAATACTACAATATATACAAATAAATTAAGGTATCTTCATTTTGTTTTCTTACAATTTCTTACATTTTATTTTTGATCTGTATTTATTTATTTTTTTTCTGCTACATTGAGTCATTAGGCTTCAACAATGAAGTGAACATGAATGCTGTCAAAAGAAAGAATCATTTGTGTTCGTCTTGTCTTGGATTGATCAGAGTTCTGTGGACAAACAAAAGCTCATAATGAGGAATGTAAATGAAAATGACCCCCAGGAAAGTGATGAAAAGACGACCACATGCATCTTGGAATATGTGGGACAATCAAAGCTGACAGAGAGAAAATGAGGGTGTCTCCAGTAAACACGCAATCCCAGTTTGCATCTCTCTTTTGTCTCGTCCTTGGCATCAAGAGACTGAGAGCTCTGGCGCTTTCATAAATGACTCTAACATTTATTTCTTTTTTATTTTTTTGATTACACTGAGACTGAAAAACAAGCTAAATCCGATCCAAAATTACTTTTTTTCTCCTCAAACCCTTTCTCTTTCTCTCTTTTCATTTTGTCTGTTGTGCTGTTTGTGACAGCTCTGTCTGTGTAGTCTTCGGTTAAGCCAATCCTTGTGGACACCTAACTCAATATCACTAAAGTTTCTTTCTTCCTCAAATGTGCTGCCAGTAGACTTTTCCCTAAAAGTTCAAAGACAGACAATTTTCTTTTGCTATTTGGCCCTGTTTTGTCTTTGCTGCCATCCTGCAATGACTGTTATCAGGCTTCAGGATTATTTCTTTGTGTGTGACTGAAAGCCGCCTGTCAATAGGTGACCTGCTTAACAATTACAGAAAGAAAGAGAGACACATGCTTTACCTGTGGGGTTAAAATGGCCTTTTCAATATTGTTCACCAGACGTAATGCTCTTCAATATATATATTATTACGGGTGTAACGGTACGTGTATTCGTACCGGACCGTTTCGGTACAGGGCTTTCGCTATGGTGCACGTGTGTACCGAATGACGGAATGCAAATTTTATGGGTGGAATATAAGTACATTTTTGTGTTTCCAAACGAACATATTAAGTGGCGGAAGTCTCCGCGTTCAGCGCAAATCCCGCCCTGCAGCTGATTCTAAGGCCCGCGACACACTGACTGCGTGGCTCAAGCGTCTCAGCTGCGTGGCGTGTCCGTGTTTAATTCGGCTTCCATGTTAATAGGTTAGAGCTCAAACGCGTGCATGCTAGAAATAGCAGCAGCGAGTCAGCGCCGCGTCAGGCACGATTCTGGTGAAGCAGGCCTACAAGCTGGGATTGGTAATGCTGCACTGTAATCATAGATATTTATTTATATTTTTCATTATATTTTATTATATGATATTGGTTTGAGACTGAGAGTATTTTATTTAGGGGAAAACTTTGCAGCAGTATTTTTTTTCTTATCCTTTTTTCATATATATATTATTAAAAAGTATTTTAAAAAAAGTGTATAGTAATAAACAACCTGCAGTTTAATGTTTGCATTTCTTTCCCTTACTGTGCCGAAAATTAACCGAACCGTGACTATTTGTTTTTGTTGTTGTTTTTTTTGTTTCTGCATCTGCTCTTAACTGCTTTAGCCGTGTGTGTGTATGTGTACCACTTTTCATGATTAGGAAACAAGTAAAAATATCTAAACATGTCTTTATGATAATGCCTTTAAGATAAAAACTTTTTTTTTTTTACTATATGTTATGCTGGATGCTGGAAATAGCTTTAAATCAGTTACCTAGTATTTTGAGCTCTGCGCTGGAGTAGATGGCTCCATACTTGTTCTCTGCGATGCACTGGTACATTCCCGAATCAGCCTGCTGTAGTCTGTGAATGATAAGCTCCCCATTCACCATTTCCACTCTGCTCTGTGGGGTGACGACAGTTGCTTTAGAACCACGTGTTCACCTGTCAGACTGCTCCTCAAAGCATATTTAATGTCATTTCCACATCATCTACCAGACGGATTCCAGTATGAGACCTATATGTCACAACTGATATGTCATTAAACTACCACTCAGTGGTATGTTATGCATTAAACAACAGTTAGGTTTGGTTCTCAAATCGGATTGTTTTAACTGCTTTCTAATAGTGCTGATTATGTGTTTTTTAGAGGACCATTTTCTTTTTCTTATACACGTTGGACCGTCTACCCATGAATTGCAAGAGTATAGGTAAATAGATTAAATGGTACTACAAGCTTAAACTGTGATGGCCAAGCATTTGTGAGTTGCTTGCTTGCTTGCATAAGACATGTTTCTGGCCTTAAACACAAGTCTCCAGTTGAGAAACATTTGAAATATTAAAAAGATCTCAGAGATGTATTTTTCCTGTAAGTGAGCTGTGTGTGTGCGTGTACCTGTGAGTTGAGAGGTTCTCCGTTACGCAGCCAACGATACGTGGGCCTGGGTTTTCCTGTGGCTCGACACTCCCAATGGAGCTGCTCTCCGCTGTCCAGTTGAGTGTCATTTATCATGCTGATCCACTGCGGCAGAGCTGTGCCAGTAACACAGAGGAGACAAGAAACATATGCAAGATCAGGGCTTAACTGTAAGGATTTTTTCCCCTTCAGATTTGTACTTCTCATGGTAAAAAAAAAAAAAATAAAAAAATAAAAATAATAATAATAATAATAATAATAATAAATATGTATATATATATATATATATATATATATATATATATATATATATATATATATATAATTTAAATAAAATAACCGTATTTTACTTTTAGTTCATTTAGTTCTTTTTTTTGTAATACAAAAAGAAAACACTTATTTCAAATAAAATAAAAATAAAAATAAAGAAATAACCACACTGAAAATGTAAAATAAACTGTAGGATTTACAATTTTCACTAAGAAATGAATTTAAGTAAATTTGTGCAAAAAATAAAATAAATACATAAAAAATAAAATAAAATAAAATAATCTACTTTTAATTAAAAATGCAATATTTAGGTAAAAAGACTACATATTTACCAATTTATATATATCTTACAAAAGAAAAAAAGTATTGCTATATTCTGCATTGACAATATATACTGTTACTTAGGCTTGCAGCAGTGTTAATTGTGTGACAAATAAATTTTCATTAAGACGATTAACACAGCACTATGTAAGAATGTTTGTTTTGGTGTTTATTCACTATTCAGTATCGGATGAGCATCAGTATATTGGATGCACAGTAAGCTTATCTGATTTTTGGCAACTAGACCAATTGCATCATTTTCATGGCATTGTACCTGCTACCCCTCTGCACACCGTTCTCATTGAAAAGTAGCCTTTTCTGAGCATCACCCTGTAAATTTTTTTAATTATTTTTATTTGAAGCACTTTGCCTATGAAAAATAATTCTTCACCTGATAGAAACCAATACAGATAATTACAACATAAAATGCTCTCCAACTGATAAAATATATTGCTCGATGAAAAACTTTGACTATAAACGATGACTGTAAAACTTTGTTAACATGAAGCACAGCTGCAGTTTGTAGGTAGCATGTGTCGCATTGTCCTTTTGTAGAATGAATATGTATGAGGGGATCAGTGGGGAGTGATTCCATTAAGAATGATGAGCAAAGAAGTTCTTAAAGCAGTGGACCTTTAGTACCCAGCATGCACAGGAAAGTCTTTGAATTTCATGTGAACAAAACGAACAGGCAAGAGGCTTTTAGAGGCTTGATAAGGAGACATTTCTTTAATCTTTAAAGCAATCAGACTTAATATTTGGTAACACTATATAGTATAGGGACCGATACTTACTATTAACTAGTTGCTTATTAGCATGCATTTTACTAGCATATTGGCTATTACGTAGCATATTACTAACATAATAGAATTTATAAAGCACACATTCTACATGACCATAATCTACATCCTTAAGGCCTTTGCACATGGAGTCCAAAATTTTCGCACAATGAAAAATAAATACAACCTCACGTTGTATCAATCATATTTACAAAAGGCAGCTGACACTTCCGTCAATCATAAAGATTTTTTACAACAAAAAAAAAATCGGATCAGGTTTGAAGTTCTGCATTTTCACATATGTAGGTAGCATGCAGTTTGTTAGGAAAAGATGAAAAAAATTAAAAATTAAATAAAAACTACAAAATGAATGCAACAATTTTGGACTTAGAGTACAAGGACCTTTAATCCTACCCAATACCTAAACTTAACAACCACATTTCTTACTATTATTAAACAGTAATTAGGAGATGAGACAAAAGTTGTAGTTAGTTAATAATGAAAACTGGACCTTAAAATAAAGGGTAAATAAATCTTCTTGTGGAGAGAGGAAAGGTTTGAGTCACCTCTGGCAAAGTCATGGACTTCTTGAGTTACAGCTTTACATTATAATAAAACTTACTTTTCTTCCCACTATCCACACCACTATTCCTCACTCCAGACCCACAGCCAGGACAATAATGGCAGGCCACAGCCTTGAGGAGGATGCGCACCCATGCCTGTCGGCAGCCCCCAACTCGTTGTTCAACCAGAACACGCAAGCCGATCTGCAGCTGCTACACATAACATATAATTCACACAAACTGCGGCAGGCGGCTAACCTGCTCTGAGAGAGAAGCTCACTGAAGACAAGTCTTCAATCACATCGGTCAAGAAAAAAAGGGCTTACAGACAGAATTGGGTGTATGCAAATTGTAAGAGCAGACATGTGTTTGGAATACAGTTGGCAGGTGAAGGTAGTAGCTGTGATCCTTTCTTAAAGGTGCCATATGCAGAAATTGAGGTAAAAATATCCATAACATGACCTACACGCATCAAAAGAATGTTTAGAAATAAGGGCGATGATTTCATAAAAAAAATGTCAAGTTATAGTGCTGCAGAGATATCAACCTTAATTAGCATTAGCATTACTAGCCCCAGCCCGACAGGTGTCGTAATACCAGTTTCGACCATGGGAGGCGGTATGCGGCCAACATAACCACCAGCCAACCTGCAATACACGAATAACTCGCACGGCTTGTGGGCGTGTACTTGAACCTGATGTCAATTGTGTGGAAAGTACAGCCCACTACTACTTCATTTCAGTTCAGGGAAGAAAGAGAAACTTGCAACATGTCTAACAGTAAGTTAGATGCTGTTAGTATTTCGCTAGAAGTTTGTTTTATATGTTTGTGTATTTGTTTTCGGGAAGTTATAACATAGCAATGTATCGAAGGCTGTTCGATAAACGTGCTAATGTTAGCGATGGCTAACCGTAGCTGCATTTGATAATCAGCTAGCTATAACTTAATGTTACCCATTATATTATATCAGAACTAACCTGCTCTGTCTAGTCTGTTGGTCTTCGTGTCCTCTTTGCTTTGTGGTTTTTCTGTGCGTGAAAAAATTGATGTGTGGCGTGAAAGCATGTGAAAAGAATCAATTGCGTGTGTCTCACGCTGAATGCTTGAGAGTTGGCACATTATTTCCCAAGCAGAATAAAGGACAGGTTGATTATTGCTGTTAAGCGTTTGTATTACTCTATGATGTGTCCCTGTTTGCGTACAGGGACATAAAAAATAAATTAAAAGTGATACGTGGACCAAGGTGTCTGAGATTGTTCATTTTAAGTAAAGGATCCTAATATTTCGTCCACAACAATATTTAATGAGGTTAACTTATTACTCCTTGTGGTTAGTTTGCACGAGATCAACAAGCTTGTTTGCTTTGCGGCCGCTTTAAATACAAAATAAGCATTCGATTTCAAATCTTTCTGCAGCGTCGTGAGCAGAGCGGCAAGAGCGATTTTTGACGCTCTAGACGCTGGTGGTGTGAACGCACAGTTAGGCTTCGGCTATGTAGTGTTGTTGTGAAAGTAGGGGCGGAGCATAGAGACTATGCCGTTTCTCGTTTGTTACTCTAGAGTAGACCAATTCACTTTATTGAGGCATACTGCCCCCATCTGTTATGGAATGTGGAGTATGACTTGATTTTTTTTGCCAAACATTACAGATGGCACCTTTAAAGAGCATTTTAAAGTTTGGCAGTGGAGATCAAAATAATAAATTGCAAAGTTGTGCAAAACTTCAATAGCAAACACCTCTTAAAACCACATTAAAACATAATGAACTTTTTTTTTTTAACTTTTTTTTTTTGCTGACTTATACATACCAAGTAGTTCATAATGCCATTCATCGTGAAATACAAAATTTTTCAATATTTTAAAAGGTGTTGATTTGGATTTTCATATATTCCTTTTACTCATGGTTGTGATGTCATTACTTAGATT
Organism: Carassius gibelio; assembly: GCF_023724105.1. Classification (NCBI taxonomy): domain Eukaryota; kingdom Metazoa; phylum Chordata; class Actinopteri; order Cypriniformes; family Cyprinidae; genus Carassius; species Carassius gibelio. The sequence continues at coordinate 22,044,092 of NC_068413.1, read as the reverse complement.
TCTGAAGGGTCCTTACTCAAAATTTAGTTTCCATAAATGTTCTAGGTGAACTGGAAAGAGACTTCCCTTATAAACATCCAAGAATGTCTGTTAATTAAGGGACTTGATGTATATACACTCAACAAAATTATAAATGCAAACGCTATTGTTTTTACCCCCATTTTACATGAGCTGAACTCAAAGATCTAACACTTTTTATATGTACACAAAAGGCCTATTTCTCTCAAATATTGTTTACAAATCTGTCTAAATCTGTGTTAGTGAGCACTTCTCCTTTACTGAGATAATCCATCCACCTCACAGGTGTGGAATATAAAGATGCTGATTAGACAGCAGGATTATTTGGGTGCGTAACACCATTTGTCTTACGCAGTGCAACACATCAATGTATCTCTGTGCATTAACTGTGACATCAGCAAACTGCTGAACCACAAGACGCCATACACACTCTCTGCCATCTGCCCTGTACAGTGAAAACTGGGATTTATCCATGAAGAGAACATCTCTCCAATGTGCCAGTCGCCATTGAATGTGACCATTTGCCCACTCAAGTCGGTTATGATGATGAACTGCAGTAAGATCGAGACCCAGATGAGGACTACGAGCATGCAGATGAGCCTCCTTGAGATGGTTTCTGACAGTGTGTGCAGAAATTCTTTGGTTATGCAAACCTATTGTTGCAGCAGCTGTCAAGGTGGCTAGTCTCAGATGATCTTGGAGGTGAAGATGCTAGATGGGGAGGTCCTGGGCTGGTGTAGTTACATGTGGTCTGCGGTTGTGAGGCTGGTTGGGATGTACGGCCAGATTCTCTGAAATGCCTTCAGAGATGGCTTATGGTAGATAAATGAACATTTAATTCACAGGCAACAACTCTGTTGGTCATTCCTGCAGTCAGCATGCCAACTACAATCTCCCTCAAAACTTATGACATCTTTGACATTGTGGTGTGTGATAAAAGTGCACATTTTAGAGTGGCCTTGTATTGTGGCTAGCCTAAGGCACACATGTGCAATAACCATGCTGTCTAATCAGCTTCTTGTTATGCCACACCTGTGGGAAGTGCTCACTAACAAAGATTTAGACAGATTTATGAACAATATTTGACAGAAATAGGCCTTTTGTGTACATTAAACAAGTCTTAGATCTTTGAGTTCAGCTAATGAAAAAGGGGAGCAAAAACAAAAGTGTTGCGTTTATATTTTAGTTCAGTGTATTTAAAAAAGTATTTTGCTGGTAGAAAGTGGTTTATATTCCAGTATGTAACCAGATCTGAATAAAGTAAATATAGTATTCTCTTGTCAGTACTTTGTGAGTATTTTTTTTTTGTGGCTTTGTAACTGGGGTATGGAGGTTTAAAGCCAAGTTTACTCTCCAACTCAAAATATCTAACATCCTTGATATTCTCAATTCTCAACAATTTGTCTAACTCACACATGCTCTTTAAAATCTTCCTCCTTTATCCTCCTCCTCCCCCTCCTCCATCAATTCTAACAGTTGACGACTTTGTCACGTTCTTCATTAAACCATCAGTGCACAATTTTACACACCACAATCTGTCAAGCACATATTATCAGCAAACATACACTCATTCACATCCTTTTCTTCAATCTCTGAGGTTAGTCCTATTCCATCTCATCTCCTTCAAGACATTTCTCCTGCAGTTGTACCTGCACTTACACACATCATTAACATATCCCTTCACACTGGTGTTTATCCCTTAGCATTTAGACAGGCTCATATAACCCCATTACTTAAGAAGCCCACCCTTATAATCCATCTCTTTAAGAGAACTACAGACTGATTTCCATTCTTCCTTACATTGCAAAAACATTTGATGTGTTCAACCAAGTCACTGCCTTTCTCATACAGAACAACCTTCTGGACAGCAACCAGTCTGGTTTCAGAAGTTTAAATTCAACCAAGACTGCCTTGCTCTCAGTTGTTGAAGCCCTAAGACTGGCAAAAGCGTATTCCAAATTCTCATCACTAATCGTGCTGGATCTGTCTGCAGCTTTTGACACTGTTAACCACCAGATTCTCCTTTCAACCCTATTGGCAAAGGGCATCTCAGTAACTGCACTCCAGTGGTTTCAGTCTTATCTTTCAGATAGGTTCTTCAAGGTATCTTGGAGAGGTGAGGTGTCCAAGTCACAACATCTAACTACTGGGGTGCCTCAGGGCTCAGTTCTTGGACCACTTCACTTCTCTGTCCACAGTACATGGCATCACTGGATTCTGTCATTCAGAATCATGACTTTTCATATCACTACTAAGCTGATGACACTCAACTCTACCTCTCATTCCATCCTGATGATTCCATGATAGCTGCTCACATCTCAGCTTGTCTAACAGTAATTTCTTGCCGGATGAAAAACCATCTCCTTCAAATCAACTGCTTGTGGGTCCATCAAATCCATCGTTACATCACAAGTCCATACTGACTTGCACTGAAGTAAAAAGTCACCTGCTATATATTTGATGACCTGAGGGTGATGAAATTACTTTTTGGGGGGGGGGGTGGGGGTGAACTATCCCTTTTACAGTTATACTCTGAAATGCTACTAAAATAATTCATGACGAGATGCAGAACATTACACACATGTACTAAACTAATAATTAGAGCACAATTTAAGTATATTAGGAAATTTTTGTGACGGATAAGACAGATAGTTGTTGTTTTGCCAAGCTTTGTTTAGCCAGTCTGTGTGATGAATCATAGATCCCAGTGAGAGTCATAAACCTCTTAAAACCAGGTTTTCATAAAATCACTGGGACACTGCATTCATCTTGTGGCCTACTGATACACTTACTTTTATGACATAACACACTTCATCTAAGTCACAAACTCTATTGAACGAATAAGGAGAGAGGAGTCTGCAAAAGATAAATGGAGGTCCCATATGCCCATATTAGGCCTATATCAAAGCTACAGTGGGCCAGGGGAAATATGTGGGTCAAAAAAGTTAGCATTTTCAGCTACACAAGCAAGAATAATGATAAAATAGCCTCTAAAATTTAATTGGACAAAAGTCTTCTGAGGACAGATCCATTTTGTCCTCGCAAAACTGACAAAAATGTAAGTTGGCCAACTTTGCTTAAATTTATACCTTCTGTCATAAAGGCCAGTCAGAATTATGCCAAAGAGAGTGAGTGTATGCTCAGTGGAATAATTTATGAAAGAACCTAATCAGAAATGGACCCAACGGATCCTGTTCCCACACTATTGCGACACATTACTTCAAAGCCTTTTTACAAATAGCTCTTACATTTTTACATTTTCTGACAAAAATGTGAGTAGTGTTCATCCACCCAACACTAGGGTGTTCTGGGTGGCTGCGAAAGCATTTCTAAAGGGTTCTGTGATGTGGATGGATGTTATAATAGAGCAGAGGTCTGCAGCCCTTTTAATGGAGACTCACTGTACTGTAGCGTTTAACTCCAGCCTTAATTAAACCAACCTGAACCAGATAATCCAAGTCTTCAATAATGCTTGAAAGTCATACATCACTGTGGTGTGTTTAAGCAAATTGGACATAAACATTGTAGAACAGTCTGTCTTTAGAAGCAAGATCGAAGACCACACCTCCACTACAGAGCCCATCCAAAGGTTTCTATGATAGTCTGGTCCAGGGATCAGTAAATTAGATTTTATAGGAATGTTTAGTTGGGAATACAGCTAAACTCTGCAGGACAGTTGTCTTCCAGAGCTGGAGTTGCCTGTACCTGCTTAAATATATATGTATTGCATCTTCAAAGTCTCAAAGAAATAGCACATCCCCCCCCAATAAGCCAGATGATTTGAGTCATCTTTCAAGTCTGTAGGATAAACTTGCCTTGGCTTTCACCATTATCAATCCCCCACTCACTCATTACATTTATTCATTTACAGTAGCAGATGCTTTTGCTGCAACTTACAAATAAGTACAATGAAGTGATTCATACCGCTCATTCTGTTTCTCTTATTATATATAATTCAAACATAAACCTTAAAGAATTTTCCTTTTTAATGATCTGGTTGCACAGTTTTTTAGAAGCAAAGCTGTACTCACTGTAGACCTGGAGGTGTCCTCTGAATGCGGTGCCTCCTCTGGTGTTCTCAGCTTTACACTCATAACTCCCAGAATCCTCTAGCTGGATGTTGGGGATCTCAAGTACAGCCTGTGATTTGCGCAGACGGGCTTTTTTGGGGATGTTCCCACTCATCTTCCTCCAAGTGATAGTGGGGACAGGACTGAGAAAATCCAAAATATATATATATATATAAGAAACACATTTTTAATGAAGTTATATGTCATTTTATTATGATCTAATAGTTTATCATATCCCAGTTTGTTTGATAAAATTAACTAGCGTGATTTTGGCTCAATCAATTGTGTGTTTCCAACTGCAGATGAGGGAAGCATTCAGAAATCCTTTTTGAAAAAAATAGCTGCTCGCATAAAATTCAAGGCATTGATGTTTGCCTAAAAAACTACCACTGGCTCTGCACCCATTTACCTAAATTTGTTACTTCAGACTTATGTGCCCTCTAGAAGCTTGCGTTCTGCAAGTGAACGTTGCTTGATTGTCCCATCCCAAAGAAGCACAAAGTCACTTTTACGGACTTTTAAATTAAATGTTCCCTTCTGGTGGAATGAACTCCCCAACTCAATCCGAGCAGCTGAGTCCTTAGCCATCTTCAAGAATCGGCTTAAAACACATCTCTTCCATCGTTATTTGACCCTCTAACTTTAACACTCACTATTCTAATTCTATTCTTTAAAAAATCTAACTACCTTTCTAATCTTTTTGTATTCTATTTTCTTTTCATTTATTATGCAATTGTATATGTATGTGTGTATGTGTAAAGACCTCTAACTTGCTCTATTCTTTTATTTTTTATTCTGTCTGTTTTCTTTTTATTTATTATATTAGTTAAAATCCCATGCTACGTGTACTGTGTTAACCTAACTGAGACTTGTTATAGCACTTATATATCATTGCTCTTTTTGTTGTTTTTGATTGCTTCCACTGTCTTCATCTGTAAGTCGCTTTGGATAAAAGTGTCTGCTAAATTAATAAATGTAAATGTAATGTAAATGAAAAGCTGTCATTATTTTTGCAATAGAGATCCCCTTTTTTTTGGAAATATTGGTAGCATTTATTTTCTCCACGAAAAAAAAAAAGGAGTCAAACAGCGTCAAATAATTATTTGCTTTGATATGAATCACAACATTACATCCTTTGATTCGAAGCAAAACATATATAAATAATAAAAGAAAATAATAAAATAAATAAATAAATAAATGTATTAATGTCAGAATTTTTTTTTCAAGACTGTGTATTTAATATGTTTTATAAGTACTAAATAAATCTAATGATGTTAAAGACATAAATCAAATCTGTTAATTGATTGTTATAAGTAAAAAAAAATATATATATACGTATCTATATTCAAATATACTTTCATTTGATTGGATTCAGTTGAAGTGCTTCATTGGAGTGAGTGTCACTGCTGAATACAGATGAATGTCAATAAATTGGTTTTAAAAGTAACAGCAAAGTCTTTTATTGATAGATGAGCTCTATCTTTTACTTTTTAGGGTATTTCCTTATCAGGAATTTGACTTTTACACATAATTTTACTGTAAAACATGTTGAAATCACTGTGACTTGTGGCTTTTACTGAAGCATAAGTCATCCACTAACAACATCACAAAAACCAGTTGTTGCGATCCATTCTAGGTTGCGAAGCAGTGTACTTAGTATATTCTTCATCTTCAAAAAAAAAAAAAAAAAAAAAAAAAATTCCTTTATCTCTGCCCAAAACGTGTATCTGGTGATTTGTTAAAGCTGATACAGAGGTCTTTTTGAAAGTACGAACAGGACAATCTGATATGGCAGCTCTCTGTAAGTGGCTGTGTACTGGGTAACACAATAAACGTCTAGATAGCGGTGTAGATAAGCAGTATTTGTACACTGCCATCCATCCCTATTTGTGGCTGTGGCGGGCATGTGATATGACCTCCTATGTGCGGCACCCGCGTGTAGATAACCCGCTCTATCAGACACGATCAGCACTGCTACTTGGTGACAGCTCCATTTCACAGCTTTCCAACAATGGAAATGTGACGCCGAGGAAAACCCAGACACCAGCATCAATCATCTGCAGGGCTTTTTACTCCTTTTGTCCCTCTACATCCGCTAAAATTGTACAAGGACATTTATCCACACATACTGAAATTTCTTTCCTGTCAGTTTTAATCACGGTGGGTCTATGATAAATTCATGGGGTCATTTAAATTGTAGAATAAACATTTAGTCTTCGAAGATTTAATTTTGAAGTTTAATTTTAGATATCAACTAATTTCAATTAAATTCAAGTGCATTGCTAGATGTCGATATTATTTATCTTATGATTACTAATCAAACAAAAAGTTCTGGTTTTGAATTTTGATCTTAAAAAAAAGTTCTTCTAAATAAATATTTCAAATGTCACATACGATACATCATGCTGTTATGTATTATATGGTATGATATAGAAGAAACTGAGCAAAATATGCAACACTATGTGTAGCAAGGAGCGAGGAACGAGTACACTAGGGATACACAAAACAATAATACTTTAATCCAACTTTCAAAGTGTAGGGGAATTTACAGTTAAAACCCAAGGACCAGATATGTCGCAATGAAGACCAGGACTCAGATATGAGTTCAATTAATAATAATAATTTTACTTGAAGAAAATAGTTAGCAATTTCATCAGCAGAAGTCAGCTTCAACACTCTCGAAGGAGTTCGCAGGCCGCCCCCCAGTACAATACAAAATCAACCACAGTTATACCCTGACAGAGGATACTAATTGCGTCAATACATGAGTCAACAAAATTCTGATTGGTTCCAAAACCTAGATAAACTCTCCAAAGACGTATATCTGATATGCTGGACACTGGCAGTTGATCGTTTGTCCTGGGACTGTCTGAGCTTCTCCCTGTACAGACAGATACTAACACACGTACACAGAGAACTTATCTAAAATTCAAGGCTTTCTAGCACTGGCGAGTGTCTTATCATTACGGTTGGATACACACACATAATATGTGGACATTAATCTTGAGGAAAAGAAATACAGCACACATAAGGTTACACATTTCACTCTTGCTATAACTTGATTAATAGTCAAACAAGAAATCATGTAATAAAATAATTAATATCAGTATGAAGGATATGGCAAATCGGCATCCACTCCTTCAGTCCCCCGTTTTAGATCAATGTGGGGTCTAATACCCCACATCTGGTCTAATAAATGAGGTCAGGTGTAGTTGTGATGCATGCTAAGAATGCAGGCTGTTGGTCAACTTAAGCAGGTGCATATACTTAAGATCTCTGGTACTGGCTGACATTTCTAGCAATAAACACATTATTTTGTACAAAATACTTCCCATAATCATTCTTACTTCCCATATACATTCATCTACTTACTTAATCCCACAATATCGCCACTTGCACTAGTCTTTCTTCACATAATGTCTTTTCCAGTGAATTATTCTGTGTGTCCCTCTACCTGGAAAAGTGTCCTCCATCCATATATACTTTCATCAACATATCTTTGTAAATACCTCTCTTCCTACTACAGCTACTTCACACTTACCCTCTAAAACAAAACATTTATCCAACAGCCTTAAGACTAAATTTGCATATTCATTAACCAGATTTAACAAATCATTAAAGAAAACCGCATACACTATAACCAATTCATTTTTTTTTTTTTTTTTTTAACCCTTAAGAAGGATATTTGCCTTATTTGTTTTCTTTTAGCATGTTTTATACAACTATGATGAATTTCAGTTAATTTGGTCATATCTTAAAATAAACTCATTACAATAAACGTATATATATTATTCTCTGGAAGCCGGGCTAAATGAATAACCACTGTTATTGCATTCCTGACATATGTCAGACCCTCAGTCACCTCACAGATTTCAAATATAGACATTGCTTATAACCTGAATCCCAGTAAAGATACCCTTATTTTATGAAAATCTATAATTTTCCCCATCAATGGTACAATTATAGAGATTGATTATCTATTTTACCCTTTCATTCCAAACTTGGTGTTAAAAACACAAAAATAAACAAACCAAAAATAAGTAAGATCAATATTGAGCCATCTTAAAAAAAATAAAAATAATCATAATCATAATCATTATTTCCTCGAAAACCTAGAGCAGTTCCTAGTTTATTACTTAATAGCCCTTTTATTAAGTTTTACTTTCACCACGAATCCATTTGCAGTCATCATAGTTCACATGCTGCTTACACATACATTAACCATTAACCCAAACTTGTCATTGTTAACAACATTTGATCAAAATTACATTTTAAGTATCGAAGTGTCTAACTTCAAAAATACAACTAACCTATCCACTTATTGTCATGCATGTATTTTATACCAGGACATTACTGTTAACCATACTCATTGCCTTATTATTACCCTTTTTTTTTTTTTTTTTTTTAAATGTAAGTCTTGTCAATTATCATACCATATTACTGTACTCAGATTATATTAATGACACATTCAGAAGCAAATCCTCAATACCTCGTATTAAGTCAATTTAGTTCTCACTGTTTTGTCAGTTAGAAATGCTTACACATCAGCTACGTGATCAATGTCTTTAAAACCTTTGTTCATGTTTGTCATTTGGCAGTGATATTTATTTACTCAAAATTATTATAAACTGAAAAAGAGCACACAGATTTCCCAATACTATTACTAAATGAACAATACTATTACTTAGTTCTAAACGCCCAAATATTTATTAAAGAGACATCCTCAGTTTCTGTAAATCTGTATTGAAACAGTATACATTATCAAAAAGCCCTGTCAGTGTTCACAATATTAATTTGATTTGACCTGACAGGTGTTCATAAGCAGCTCCATAGAGCCTATTACAATTGTTTTGTTCAAACAAAATTTATTATTATTATTTTTTTTTTTTGCTGTGCTATTTCAATTAATTCAAACCTCTTGTTATGGATTTGCTCCATTAAGGGGCTATCCACACGTTTTTGTTCAACTTATCTCTGTTCTACATAAACCACTACATAAAGCTTTTGCACTATATTACACAAGCAGGATTCACTCCTTTGTTTTCCCACCAGGCTTCTTTATGTGAGGGTGCTCTCTGGATAATTTGGTTAGTGACGTAGCCAATCTGTCACTGTTTTTCTGCCGTCAAGTCTAAAATATTTACCTTCACCATTCAAACAACAAAGTGTTAACTTGTTAAAATTTAGACCCTCATTTAAATTTAGGCATGGATTTTAAACCCATTTTGGACGGCAAACTTAAATTTCACAAATCCAATCATATAAACACTCTTTAACATATTAATCCAGAGAGTGATTTAAATCAGCATTATAAAAGACAAAACAAGTCATTATTACCAGTAGCAGACAGAGCTGGATAACCAATCCACTTCAAGCTCGTCCCATGTTCGGCATTGTCTTTTCATTAGTTTCACTCAGAATTATCGACTTCTGTAAAGTAATTTCACTTAACACATCTGTAATGATAAAACACTCATTCCAGAGGTTAGTGACTCAATTGAAACAAAACAGGAACAGAATTGTCCCCCAATAATATATATATAGCCATCCTCATGCATGCACATACTTAACACATTTATATTTTAACAGCTCATATTTAAGGTTTTCCTTTTGGTATTAAATCGGAAGGATTTAAACTCAAACATTGTCTGTGCATTTTACCAAGTTTGTACCTAATCTCTTATCTAATCTCAAAGTTTGCCTGTTCATTAATGATTTTTTATTTTGAGAAAAATCAGCTGTTGTTTTGGTCTTAAAATTATTGCTCTGTTTTGGTTACTCTTTCTTAGCAGGCCAATAATAGAAGAAGAGCACTATCCCTGCCTCCACTCAAGCACTCTCTCTCTCTCTCTCTTACTGTGCAAAATATTATTTATTTATTTATTTTGACAATTTTTGCCAAACTTTAACTTAGACTATAATATAAAATTCATTACAACATATAACCCTAAATTATTCAAATAAGTTAAAAATGTCAAAGTTTCTAGATCTAAAATCTCAGTTTAAACTGTTTAAAATACATAATGCTAGGAACATTTCTTTAAAATTATTTTTACCTTACATGCTTAATTCCCTTAACCTTTGTTATCTAAACCATCTCTTGATTAAGCAGAAGCAGTCTTCATTTTTAGCCACCACCATATCTTGTTATCATCTTGTGTCATTCCTAATGACCTGCATGAGTAAAGACTATGATATAGACATATTAGTTCAATATCATTTTAGCCTCATAAGAAATTTTTGTCTCAAAATAATGGCTGTCATCACATGGTCTCAGATGGTTCTTGAAAGCCCATTGCCATTAACTCTTTATAAATAAGCTCCTTGTCCTCAGGGTGTGATCCCCTGGCATAGTTGCATCAAGTTGTGGACGCTTGTCACAACAATCAGTCAAGGAATGCGGTTGCTGGTGATCAGGTCTGGAGGAGCTCACATTTTGAGGCAGATTGCTGTACTTCCTACAGTTCCCCTCTTAATGATGCTCTAGGCCTATCAAGCATCCGCTCAACTCCACTACCATCTCACATATAACACCTCCCTTCAGGGCAGGTGCCCAGTGGCGGTGACCCCCTGCCTTAGGTTGTCCCCTATTGGCCAGAAGAGGATCTTACCCGTCATTGAGAAATCACCTCATGCACACTGGTAACCACTCTTTCCCGTTGCAACATCCTCGACAGTCTTCTTCCAGAATCCAGTATTTCCTGCAGCTTAGGAAAGGTGCACTCAAGAACCATGAGAGCCATTGACAGCACCTACTAGTGTTAAAACATTGAAAAAGGTTAATCAAACTAATATTTAATCGCTAAACTCAATTGGATACCTCCAAACTATCATGCTGAGATTACTCAGTGAATTTATTTTTCACACCCGTCCATTCATTGTAATTTTCTGTTGCTTCTGTAGCTGCAGCCATCAGGCCCTGTATGATGGTGGAGACTAAAAATAAGACAGATAAGTTACTGGTCATAGAACAAATAGCAATACAACTGTTTAACTATGCAAAATTATTACATCTATAGCTCAGGGTCTGTATTATGATTTTAAAGACCTCATGTCTCTTCAACAATTGCTTATTGTTATTCATTATTTTTATAATCTCTTATTTCTTACATGCATTGGGCAGTTGAACATTTAACTACCAATTGCCCTCTTAATGCATTAAATCTGAACTCTTTTTAGCATGTCCTTTAGCATCTCTGCCTATGATTTGACTGAAACACTGTGCTGTACTATAAATATCTTATCACTTAAACACAAGCTCAGATAACGGCATTTTAGCTTACTTTGAATGAGAGAGAGAGAACTCTGAGGGATTCAGGACTCGTAACAATGCATTTTCATTCATTTTTAACATAATTTCATCGTACTATCATTTTACTCTAGCCCAGTTTAAAACTTGTCAGAAATTATATGCATTTTAAAAATAAACATCTTTATATTTGTATTTTTACTTTATTTTCGCAACTCAAATGTTTCTCAAAGTTCTTTGCAGTCATTGTCATTACTTTTACATCAACTTGTATTTATCCATTCACTTAATTCTGGCCATGGCTTCTGAATTTCAACATTGGTTTTAAATCTGTCAGAGGTTATCTGACCCAGGTATATTACTTTGGGTCTTGCTAGCATGCTGTCTTCAAAGTTACTTTGAAACCCCCGTTTATGTTACTTGTTTACAACTTTATCATCTCATAAACAAAAAATAATTTTCTTTTCTCTTCTTTTTTCTTTTTTTATGATGCTGCGTAACTATAATTTTGCAATCCAACAATAAAATTACTCTTTTGGCCAAACATTAGTAAATATAGAAATTACATTTTTTTTTTTTTACTCAGAACATGTCTCTGGTACTTTCAAAGCTTAAGCCAGAGTCATGGTGGGGGCCAGCATGAGATAAAACAACGGCTTCATTGTAGTCAAAGTAATTTTATCTTTTTTAACAAAACATAAGCTTCTAAGTTTTTCCAAAATGCCACTGCCAATTTGTGTGCCTACAGTTTTTTTTTTTTTTCACTAACCCAGAATTCTGTTCAGTATTCCTTGTCAGGACTTTCAACAATTATATAGGAACTGGAACAGGTCTTATGATATCATTCTTTGTCATTTAAACCTTCTATGCACAGAGAATCAGATTAAATCATCACTCAGTTACTTCTGGGATTATTTTTAACAAATCGGCACATACATTTATAAATGTTTATTTCTCAGGTTCTTTCTAAGTTTAAAGCCAATCAAGTTTTTGTTTTAACATTACAATCAGAATTAAAGCTCAGACTGATCATTCTTTAAATGAATTCAGAGAATATATATATTTTTTTAAAGTCAGAGCTTCAGAGCCAAACTGTTTACAGCATTTGCTCTCTTCTGTTTCATTATTTCTATCAGGGCTGACCAGGTTACCTAATTTGTCAGTCATATTTCTATCATAAACCAAAAACATATTGAGGCGGCGATCTTACCAACAGCACTTGACTTCTGCGTGATGAAATTGCAAAGTATATTCCAGAATTTCCATATACTGGTCCAATCCAATCAGGGTCATGAAAACTACATTTTAGCTCTTTTGGGGTTGTTCCTAAGGCATCCCAGATCAATCAATACTTTCCCTTTGCATATATCCCTATATTTTTATAGGTGCACATATGAATTATCACTATTTATTTTTAAACACTAATTTTGGATACTCTTTTCCCTAACCACTGACCTGGCCTATTTCTAAGCTCGGGGCGCCCCTGTCTGTAATGGTGGGTGATCAAGAGTTGGAAGAGCGAGATACGACTAGAACCCCCGTCTAGCGTCTTACATTCTTCTCGGGATTTCCCATACCCCTACTTTGGCTTACCCTGGCCGTAAATGCACTGCCCTTTATGGCCTCTCGTGCTTTTCGGCTTTCTGTGCTTGACCCAGCACTGCCTATTTACGGCTCTATGTGTCCCTTGTCCCTCGGTGCTTGACCCAGCACTGCCCTTTACTGGTTCACATGCCTGTTAAGAATGCGTTTTTGTCCCCCCCTGGACTGTGCACACCTAGAAACAAATTTTTACGTCTCTCTCTAAGACCTATAGGTGTGCACCTGTTCCCTCTGTAACTGTACACATCTCTAAATATCTTATATCAAGACCTACCGATGTGTACTTGTACCCCTTATACTCACAAGGTTACTTATTTACAGGTATATTGTGACACCAATTTACCTACTCCACCCTGGAGCTGGTGTCTACCCCCTCACGTCTGAGTGAGTCTATCGTTCCTCCTTCTCTCGACCCCCTCCACTTACAGACAGTCCCTACCAATAATATTAAATCTAAAATCTTTCCTACCTTGGTTTGATGATTGATCAGGGATGTCAACAAAGAACTATTGCCCGCCGATCCTCCACCATTAACTGTAGGGGAATTTACAGTTAAAACCCAAGGACCAGATATGTCGCAATGAAGACCAGGACTCAGATATGAGTTCAATTAATAATAATAATTTTACTTGAAGAAAATAGTTAGCAATTTCATCAGCAGAAGTCAGCTTCAACACTCTCGAAGGAGTTCGCAGGCCGCCCCCCAGTACAATACAAAATCAACCACAGTTATACCCTGACAGAGGATACTAATTGCGTCAATACATGAGTCAACAAAATTCTGATTGGTTCCAAAACCTAGATAAACTCTCCAAAGACGTATATCTGATATGCTGGACACTGGCAGTTGATCGTTTGTCCTGGGACTGTCTGAGCTTCTCCCTGTACAGACAGATACTAACACACGTACACAGAGAACTTATCTAAAATTCAAGGCTTTCTAGCACTGGCGAGTGTCTTATCATTACGGTTGGATACACACACATAATATGTGGACATTAATCTTGAGGAAAAGAAATACAGCACACATAAGGTTACACATTTCACTCTTGCTATAACTTGATTAATAGTCAAACAAGAAATCATGTAATAAAATAATTAATATCAGTATGAAGGATATGGCAAATCGGCATCCACTCCTTCAAAAGTAATACATGGGACATATAATCTCTGACCAACATGAACTGAATGGACTAGGGTTTATAAACACAGGATTAGGTGCTAGGAATGGCTAATTAAAATGGTACAAGACACACATGGGGAGTAAAAACACAAAACAAAGAGTTCAGGGGCATGACATATATGGCCAAAAATTTTAATGAAATTCTGATTGGTTTTAATAATTTATAACTTTATAAAATGCAAATAACATTTTATTTTGTCATTTTAGTTGTCACTGTATATTTCCCAGTGATATCTATAACCCCTTTCACAAGTGTTCGGCAATTGTTCCCGGGTCGCTAGATTTTGCACTTTCACACTGCCAATGATTACCCGGGATATGTGCAAGCTTTCACACACCACCCGTAAAGGTCCCGTGTAATGTACGAGTTGAAAACGTTAGGTACGTTATTCTTTAACTGAAGCAAGCGAACGATCTTGGCGTCAGCACGGAAAGTGAGGAACAAACTGATCTCTGCTTCATTACAGTTTGCACATATTTTTTTTTAGTGAACGTTTATCTTCCTTCAAAACAGCCGGTAAAAGAGTCACGCGATAATGCGCATCATCACTTCGACACGGAATTAGATCTGGCTTTTGTTCACACAAGCGCTCGTCCGGGGATTGAACCCGGCAATGTTACTAGGTGGCCGACCCGGGTTCAATACCAGAATCAATCCCGAGACGCGTTTGCTTTCACACAGAAGGCGACCCGGCACTGTTCCGGCAATATGCCGGGTCCAACGTGCAGTGTGAAAGGGGCTTTTGTAAGATATAAATATACTTGATTATCCACAGAGCCCTGATCAGTTGAAGCCTCTAAAAGTATCAGTAATTATTCTTTTTTAAGGTTAATTTAATCAAGGTTAAATTAATTTTAAGGTTATTACAATTTGAAATCAATTCAAATAATTGTAAAATGCACAATAATACTCCACTATATTCTTATGAGTAAAATGAGCATTCATATTGTTTGTATTACCCTGAAAATGTTCAAGATAAAATCATTTGAATAAAAAAAATTCATAACAAAATATCTAACCGTTATTTCTTAAGTGGTACGAGAACTATCCAGAAAGGTTATACCTTCAGAAAAATGCCAGCATGCATGAAAGCAGCCTCTCTTGTAGCCCCGGTAACATTTTCGGCACCAGCCCTATTCACCTTTATAAGCTGGCAGTTTGCCTTTGAAAGTTTACGGTACAATGCCGGCTCTGAAAAGCATCCCTGCAGACATTTTGGGCAGAGCACTGGCACTACTGACAATAAACGCTCTAGCCTTCTCCCTGCACACAATGCCAGCCCTTAGTCGCCCTGACTGTTAGGTTGTCATACATACTGAGTGACAGCATGAGAATAAAAGCAATTCTTAGTTCAGTTTAGTTCATTATGAGGAGTGGCATTTTCTAATAATGTGCACTGATAAATCATTTATTTCTGGGTAAGGGGGGCGAGGCCTAAAGTTCACTGGAGGATTCGCTATCGGCACTAAATGAGCTGCCAACGAAGGGAAAGGCCACTGGTGAGATCTCAGTGATTTCTCCATTCACTGAGCAGTGAGCTAAGAGTCTGTAAAGTTTAATTGGACTAAGAGAGAAGCCAACATGAATACATATATTAATGTCTAGGTTTAAGTAATGACTTATTATTCTAATGTGGATAATTAATTGTAAACGACATTTCCTCACAAAGGGGTCCTTGAAGGCACTGTAAACAATTACTGGGCCCTTAGAACAGTTTGGCTTAGAAGGTGTTTGCGCTTGATAGGCTTTGCATTTGAATTATTCATTACAAATAACAAACGCAAATAGAATTACAGCACGATGACACTGGATTATGTGTTTAAAATGCAGAATCGCACTTCCTTTATGCAAAACGCCTTATCAGTTCTGTTAAGCTACAAACTGAGAATCCCAAAGAAAGTTCTACAGAATGCAACCAGACAATGACAAATAAAGCAGAAAATAACACAAACACAATGTTAACAATATATACAGTACAGACCAAAAGTTTGGACACACCTTCTCATTCAAAGAGTTGTCTTTATTTTAATAACTATGAAAATTGTAGAGTCACACTGAAGGCATAAAAACTATTAATTAACACATGTGGAAATATATATGGAATTATATACTAAAAAAAAAGGGTGAAACAACTGAAAATATGTCATATTCTAGGTTCTTCATAGTAGCCACCTTTTGCTTTGATTACTGCTTTGCACACTCTTGGCATTCTCTTGATGAGCTTCAAGAGGTAGTCACCTGAAATGGTCTTCCAACAGTCTTGAAGGAGTTCCCCGAGAGATGCTTAGCACTTGTTGGCCCTTTTGCCTTCTGTCTGCGGTCCAGCTCAGCCCTAAACCATCTCGATTGGGTTCAGGTCCGGTGACTGTGGAGGCCAGGTCATCTGGTGCAGCACCCCATCCCTCTCCTTCTTGCTCAAATAGCCCTTGATGCCTTCAGTGTGACTCTACAATTTTCATAGTCATGAAAATAAAGAAAACTCTTTGAATGAGAAGGTGTGTCCAAACTTGTGGTCTGTACTGTGTGTGTATATATATAATTTTCCGTGGAATAGTTTGCTTGAAAAGTAATACCTCTGTGGTTAATATTTTGTTATATTAGCATAAAATGATATAAAAAATTTCAATCAACCACTCCATCCTCTAAACATCAACATCTGCATTCACTGGTCACACTTTATACTTGCTATTTACGAACCTTGATGATTTTTGCCCTTCTAATAATAAACTCCTAATTTGCTGCTTATTAATAGTTAGTAAAGTAGTCATTAAGTTTAGGAACTGGGTAGGATTAGGGATGTACAATAATGCCATGCAGAATATGGGCTTTATAAATACTAATAAACAGCTAATATGCATGCTAAAAAAACAACTAGTTAATAAACATAATTGGTCCCTAAACTAAAGTGTTTACCCATTCGCCTATATAGTATATAAGCAATCTGTTTTATTTTGCTATTTAATTCTAGAGAAAGAGCCTTCATATAGCCTCTTATATACGGTATTAACTAAAAACAAACCCAAAGTTATGGCAGCAGTTTCTGATCAAAGAAAATCAGAGAGCATTTTTTACATGATCTCTTTATGTGTAAGCGAGCAGCCTGGCATGGCGAAGCACATCTTAAGCATGTATGGAAAAAGCCTCCCCGGTCAATCACTGATGTCGGAGTGCTTTTCTGCCTTCCGGCTGTGGGTCTGTACCAGCCACTTTCATTTCTCACTGTGCTATCCTTGACCATATGTGAACAGAACAGATATTAAAAGCATCCTCCAAACAATGGCATGTACAGACTCTCAAATCGCTCTCCTCCCTCGCAACCCCTGGCCCTCACCCTCTCCCGCCCCGTACAACTATTATGAGAATATACAGCTCCCAGGGGCCGAATCTCGGCGCTGTTTCTACACCAATCACAGCAAAATTGCCACTATATCAGTTATGGCACAGAGTTCAATACTTGTGGAGAGCTCATTTAACAGCAGAGCGGAGTCAGGGGTAAAAATAGCTATCCTCCTGGTACCATCTCATCTCTGGAGGATGCATTCTGCTCTCTATTCTGAAAAGAAAGTGGTTTGACTGGTTAAATTGGTCGTAATTATGATTATTAATGATTCCAACAGCAAAAGAGGTGTTTCAAGGGAGCGACGGTGCATGTTCTGCCTTTGTGTGATAGAAAGGCACCTTCAGGTGGCGCAATGTCGGGAAGCCGTCTGGGTGGGGGTGGGTTGAATGTGCCAGCATACTTACTTCCCAAGGGCAAAGCACTCCAGCCTCACTGTGACACCTCTGGCTGCCAGCACTGTCTGGGGAAAATGTGCTTCAATTTTGGGCTCGTACTCCCCCATCACTCCTAAAAAAAAAGAAGAAAAAAAAAAACATGCACAAAGGTAAGTGTACATGCTGCATTTTGCTGTCAGCAAAAAAATACAATTTACAATATTAATTACAATTCAGTTTAGCTTGTACATATATATATATATATATATATATATATATATATATATATATATATATATATATATATATATATATATATATATATATATTTTAACTAAGAATAGTAATAGCAATATGTTTCATAGAAAACATAATTCATTTAGCTGGTTTATGAGGTTCAGCAAAAAAATACAATTTACAATATTAATTACAATTCAGTTTAGCTTGTACATACATACATATATATATATATATATATATATATATATATATATATATATATATATATATATATATATATATATATATATTAACTAAGAATAGTAATAGCAATATGTTTCACAGAAAACATAATTCATTTAGCTGGTTTATGAGGTTACAGGCTGCATTTTCTACAATTATATATGGCAGTGTAAAGTTTCAAATAACACAGGCACCCGTCACATGCTATTTGTATTTGCATTTAAACGTTAGCATGATTCTAACTCTATAGTCATTACCTTAAAATTCACTTACTTAACAGCTGATGTAAGCAGTGTTAGCTATCTTGCTAACTAGTGTCAGACTTTTACTGCATCCGAATAAGTGCTTACTCCCAAATTTTATAGTATGAAGAAAACGGTGAGCCAAAAGAGCAGTATCCTTGAAGGCTCGGTGAAAAAAAAAAAAGTGAATAATATGTAATTTTTACAAAATGATTCTATAGTGCATCTTTTGCATTTTACAACACTTATAGTGAGTGGTGCTAAAAGCATATTCAGTTTTATCCAAAACAGATGAACATGAATCTAGCAACGTTGGTCGAACATTGGTTGTTGCATATATCGCATCATTAAATGTCCAGTTAGTGGCACTAAAACATTAATGTTATGATAATCAGTCTTATTAATAGCATTTTAACATAATGAACCACCTAACCTTACTTACACTATAAACCAAAAGCAAATTTTAGATAAGCTGATTTCTTTAAACTTGTACCTGATCACTTCGCATTGCAAATGTTCCTATACCAGGTGAGCTACAGAGCATGTTTACTACATTTTCTGTTTCTCCAATTGTGTTTTTTATTTGTGTCACCTATGAAGTTTTGGTTTCTTGCCGCTGTTGCCTCTGGCTTGCTTAGTTGGGGACACTTAATTTCCAGCGATATCATCAACATGATTGCACAGATACTATTTGAAGTGAACTGAGCTGGACGATGACATCGCTGAATCAATGATGAACTGATATTAACTGAAAACCTACAATTTTGACAACACTACCAGACACATACTGGTTTAGTAAAGCTCTTATGAAGTCTCCCGGAAGAGATCTGAACACATTTTATGTGTCCCTTAGCACCTTCATATGTGGTTGTAGTGATTTGATCAGTGTGTCTTGAGTGCATTGACACCCAGCTTTTAGTGCAATCTGACTGTGATCCACTTGCTGAAGTGAACAGGCATGTTTAAAGGCCTTCAAGTGATTTTATACTGATACGTTAGCTCTGCTACTCCCTACTCAAAGGGGCAGCACACCTCTAAATATTTCTGTTTGTAGGTGTTGGATCAGCACATTACTCACACCTTTTGCCCCACTCACATGAAATTCCACCTTGGCATCTTCCCGGTTGCTTTTTTGAAGACTGTACTCATTAATTAAAGCTTTTGACAGGAAGCTTGTGCTTCCTGTGCACTGGGCTTGTGTTTTATTTTTTCTTTTGGTCCGTGTAGGTGCATGTAGGTTTAGTAGAGGCCTGAGGTGCTCTTATATGATGGATTACATCGCTCATGAGGACTCTATCCCCTGAAATATCCAGAGCAGCTGCTCTAGAACATTGACCTCACAATCAATAGTGCAACAACCCAAGACATTTTATAAAAGTGACAACTGTACATATAGCAGCCCCAAAACGTTTGTGGACACTTTATGTACAGTTATGTTTTGTTCCACAAAACAAAACTACAGAGCTTTGATCATAAACTAAGCATTTAAATATCATCTTACTAGGACATATTATTGGGAAACATAGATCAGCAATTGATATTTATTTATGAAGTCTGCTATACAGTTACAAATATCTCATTGATTTACATTACAAGCTATCAGAATTTCGTCTTTAAATTTGGCCATATAAAATATCAGCAAATGCACTAAACTGCATATGTTTGCACTTGAGTTTTTTCCTCCCCGATGAGCTCCTGTATCATATTATACAAGAAAAATTAATAAATAAAGAAATTAATAATAAATACATTTTCTTTCATGTTTTGTTTAAAGGATCAATAAACTGTTCTATTAAAAAAAAGAAGAAAAAAAGAAAAGAAATAAAGGTTAGCCTATTTGTCCAATCTCATTCATCAAGCTACAGGTTAAAGATGGATATTATTCTTAAAGGGTTAGTTCACCCAAAAAAGTTTATTAGTTTGCATTTTTCTCTAAGAATCCTAGGTGTATATGACTTTCTTCTTTCAGACGAATCCAGTCAGAATTATATAAAAAATTGTCCTAGCTATTCCAAGCTCTATCATTGCAGTCAGTGGGTGCTGACAGTCCACAAGTCGTCAAATAAAGCACGCGCATTCATAATAAAACATGCCTCTCATGGTTCTGGGGGATGAATAAATGCCTCCTGTAGTGAAACCATGCATTTTTGTAAGAAAGATATCCATATTTCAAAAGTAATAAACACTTTTTTCTCACTTCCATTATCTGTCATACGTGGAAGCCGTTCTGGTGGATGGCATAGGACGTTGGCATTGAATGATAGTGACGAGTGTGGAGAGATATCAAAACTAAATGCTGGTCATGAATTAGAAGTACAAACCGAGTATTTGCAAAGAAAAACGTTGGAGGATTTCGATATAAACCAAGAGGAGACCTACTTTGCTAAAGTATGGATATTGCTCCTATAAACAAACTCACGAGACTAGCATATCTCAGAAGTGTGTGCGCTGCGCATACGTGCTGCACCATCCGCAAGAATGGCTTATGCGCATGACAGATAACGGAAGCGATAGAAAAGTGTTTATCATGTTTGAAATATGGATATTTTATTTAAGAAAACACATGGACTCAATACAAGAGGCCTTTATTCACCCCCCGGAGCCATGTGAGGTATGTTTATTATGAATGTGCGCAATTTATTTGAAGACTTGTGGACTGTCCAACTGCAACACTCGCTGACTAAAACAAAAGAGCTTGGGAATAGCCAAGACAATTTTTTATATAACTCCAACTGGATTGTAATTTTCATTTTTGGGTGAACTAACCCTTTAATGCATTGATTAATTCCATCTACTGTACAAGAGTAAGCAATCTCCTGGATTTACAATTTAGCACAACAAAGCTCGAGGGATCACAGCAAACAGGTGCCACGGTACGGCAAACCCAGTAGAAGCCAGTGACAAAGAGAGGGAATTCTCCACAGTAGCTCGCATGACAAGCTGCTAAACTAAATAATTTTGCAAGAACACTATAGAGGCCGCTGGGAAACGGGGCGAGATAATTTGTCCTCGAAACAGCACCACGCTGGAGTCTAATTGATGTGCAGAATTCCGTGGAATGCAGAGGAATCTTGAATGGCTGCATTTCACTTCTGCAGTCGTAGCTGGAGGACACAGATCCTTTGTTTATTCATGCGGATGTTGTGAGCGCCCATCTATATCCATTTGCTGAGTGATATGTCAGCTGGCATTGAGTAAGTCTGCAATTACGAAGGGAAACACTCCCATTCAGGGGCCTAATTATAATAATCAGTCTTATTAAATGGGAAACTGGTGTATGAATTTTACATGAGAAAGTATTTCTTTCCTTTTCACACTTTGAAAAATATAATAAATATTGCAATTGTGCCTTAATCTAGAACATGTCTCGACCACCACTGGTGAAAGCAAAAGATTATATAAAGTGGAAAATTGTATGCCGTTTGACACTTTAAACGGCCCTCCAAAATCTTTCCACTGGCAATCTACTATATTTAAGCAATATACACACACTTGTGTGATATTACTTTTATTCAGTAAAGTGAATAAATAAGCAAGGAAATAAATAAGCAAGAAAAAACAGTGGCACAAAGGCACAAATTCAGTATGTGCCATAATTCTAGAGATCTCCCAAACCTCTGTTACTCATTTGAAAAGATCAATAGCACTAGAAATGAAGTCCTTTTTTCTGAGAAGTTATTGAGATAACAAGAAGGAGGCTTGACTGTGTGATATGGCTTTTACACAGGATAACAAATATATTTCCAAGCAAAGCTATGGTACAACAACTGCAACACACTTTAGTGACTGACGGGACGCACTTTTATTTACTCCAAATGAGTATATGTAATAAATTTTATCAAACGAAATATTTCTTGCTGAACCTTTTTGTAATCTCTGTCTGATGCTTTGCACAAAAATGACTTAAAATTATTTTTTCAGAGTAATTTCTCCAAATTTGATGTGCGGTTAATTTGATGAATTAATCACCACTTCATGTAATTAATTAGATTAGTGACTTACTGAGACAATTCCATACCTGAATGAATCAGCATATTTTCAATGAATTGATTGTATGAATGATCAACTGATCCACTCATATATTCATGTTTCCTCCCTGAATAAATGAGTGCTGTTGTATGAATCAGTTTAATAAATGATTTGATGACTTCTCCAAATGAGTCAGTATAAAAAAAATTGATTGAAAATTGATTGAAAAAAATGATTGAAAGAATGATTCAATGACTCATAGACAGTCACTGGTTTTGTTCCTGAATTAATCAGCAATAGTTACATACTTTGTGATTACGAACCTAAATTAACCAGTGTTTTTGAATGAATTGTTCAAATGAATGATTTGAAGGATTCACTCATATTAGACAGTCACTTGGTGTAATCACTTTCTTATGTAACCTGCAGAAAGAATCACTAAAATCTGTCCACGAATGCACAGACTGACAAAAAAAAAAAAAAAAAAAAGAGAGCATCAGCGATTTTACAAACCTGCTTTTGAATGGTGATCAAAGATGATTTTTGGTCACGGACTGCTGAAAACATGACATCTACAGAACCAGGCCAGCAGGGACCAACTACTGAAACAAACCAGCTAAACTCTGACCACTTGCCTATGCAGCTGTAATCTACAGCACATTTATTATTTTGTGATAGCAGTCCATTTTTCCCCAAACAACTTTTCAATTTCAATCTCAATCTCCTTACTTGTTACACATTTATGATTCCAAAGCCATCCCATGTGTATAATACATTTGCAATATTAGATTGTTTTACGCTGCAATGCATTTTCTGTGTATCCTATTTAGTGTCTAGAAGGGCTGAAATTGATAAGACTGAATTCTGGGCAAGCTGTGCCAAAACAAACACATGAAAACCCTTTTTTGTGTGTGTTGCGATGTCGATTTTCGAATCACAATTTAATTCATTTATTAACATGGAATGGGGTCATTTTGTGCTATGCAATTTTCCTTTTCTTTTGTTGTGCTATGCAGAACAATCACCTGATGAAAGTCTGGGCATCCATCAGAACTTTAAAGCTTTTACATCCAACTGCTAATGAAAAAATCCATTATCCCAATGCTGGGCTTCACATCTATTTTCTAATGACTAAACCAAAGCAAAAGTGCAAATTGAAAGCAAACATAACTCCATGAGAAAATCTACATGGTGGTGCAGAAACTTCTAAAGGGCATTTATTCACTTTTATGTCATTCCAAACCTTTATTCTTTTTTTCTTCCTATATTCACACAGCTCTTGTCCATGCAGTCAAAAAGAATGGTGGGTTACCAAAAAGTTATCAAAGTGCTTTATACACATTTTTTTTTCACTATATCCTATGCCATCTAAAGTCATGCAATAGTTTCTATAGACTTGGAATATTTTACACAAATCATGGCTATTTTTGGCTTTATGATGCTTTTAGTCATTTTTTGAAGCTTGACAGTGCCATACAATTTTACTGTATGGATAAAAGCACTATGAATATAGTGCTAAACTTTTATTTTACCAAAAAGAAAGAAAGTCCCTTGGGCTTGGAAAAACACAAGGGTGAGTTAATGATGACCAAATGTACATTTTTGGATGAACTACTCCTTGAAGACAAAAAATAAATGGATGGTCTGTTGGAAACAGATGACTGTCAAGGTCCTTGTTATCCGTAACAAAAGAAAGCCTACAATTTAATTGTCAGAATATTTAATGTGTGATCATGTGATGCAGTGCATCATCACAACACCATTTCACTTCCCATTAAAATCACAATTATGAGATGTGTCATGACGATTCATTCTGTAGTCCACACTGCACCTATTGAAGCATTTATATACATCCTTAGCATGTCCACTCAGTGTCTGAACACATCACTGAGGCATAACTCATAAGACCTTCTTAAAAAGTATTCCTGAAGGCCCAATAGATGTTTATTGTGACATCATGATGTGAACTGAAATGGCAGTTTGAGAGAAATGGCCATCATGAAAGGTCATTCTGATTTCTTGATTAGTGTGGCAGGAGCTTTTACAATATATATTTGTCCTGGTCAGTGACCTAATGCAGGGGTTGAAAAATGCAAAAGATGACAGTAAAAATTGACAATGCGGCCAGTTGTGAAGACTTAAAAAAAAAAATATTTTTGAGATTTCATTTTTAAAACTAAGGCTGTCAGAATAAAAGAATTATTGTTTTAAAATAGTAAAATATTAGCATGATTAAATTCTTTAAAGTGTTAAGAATGTGTGAAAACATTTATTGAATTTCTTTTAAATAGCCTTAAAATAATTTCCATCGGGTATACTAGCGCATTTATGGCTAAGCATGATTTGCATAAAAAAGAAGTGTGCTTGCGCTGAAAAGAATGACACTGGCTTTATTTAAATATGACTGGCACAGTGCTACACCAGTACATTCCGTCATTCTTCAGAGTGCTCAAACATGTTATGTGAGCTTATTTACAAGAGTGACAACAGCATTCCACGATTAAATTAACTCTTGCAAAATTCAGCTAGTGGCAACTGTATTTATACAAAATCCACATAATGTGTACGAACCCCAACTAAACAACTAGATGTTAGTCCAATCCTGCATTTTTGGGGTAACCATTACTATATGCTAGTAATGAAAGAAAGGCTAGTTCTGTCCAGAAAGGCTAGTTCTGCCAGATGTTAATGTAATATAAACTTTACAAGCACACAGCAAAACAAAGTAATCATTAATACTACTTTAGTTCAAATTTGGGGACATTATGTGGGCATGAAGTAGACATGGTAGTCTCATTCAAAAGGAAGACAAGGGTTTTTGTACAGCACGCTGAGACCTTTTTTTTTCTAGCATCTCAGGTTTCTCATTTTATGATTAGAAAAGCATGTACACAGTGGTATTATTAGAGAATGAGACATCAATGCTATCAGTTTGCATTTTTTATGACCCTTAGTGACATTTGAAATGTTATTTGAAACACTGACCCAACATTCGTAGCTCAATAATTGAAGCCACTGCACTTTCGCTCTTCGAATCCAAGGTCACCTATATCTTCTCTCCTATAAATTAATGATAATGACGAAGGCCTCAGAAATGCTTGACCCTCCATTTAAAAATGCTGCTCCTTCAAGGTCCAAGGCCAAGCGAGAAGCATGAGAAGTCCCAGCACCACAGAGTGTTTTTTGCGAGCACTCCAGCTCTGTGAGAGTTATTGTTCCATCTGAGTCGCATCTATTAAGGTGCGATTCATCACATAAGTACAGAGGGCCTCCGCTGCCTTTGCTGTTTCCCCGGGTGGAGAAGATGCATGACTTGCCCTGTAGGTGCAGCCGAGCGCATATGCAGTTGGGCAGCTTTGATTAAGAGTGTCATAGCCAAGGGAAGGACATAGGCGTGGAGCCTCTCGTGCAGTTAATTATCATCCTGTCTCAGCAGGAAACGCGAATAGTGGGCTGTAGATTGGTGCGGTTCGAGATCACTGGAAGACTGTCTGAAAGCGAGGCAAGTCGAGCTCGGCCAGGGGTGTCAAAATCATTTTCAGGCTTTTAGGCGCAGCCCACCGAGCCATTTAGCTGCTGAACGCGTGATGCTTCCTACACAACGTCTGCCAAGCGGACGCTGCGTACGTCAGGCACAGAATGAATAAAGACTCCCATCAGCCGTGCTTGTGTTATGGGTGACTAACCTCTCGCTGAACTGGCGCTCATTCCGCACGAGACCCAGACTGTATGGTTATTTGCAAATGCAGCTGCCACAAAGCAATTCATTCTGACTGTACCACCTGTGGCTCTGAGATAACCCTCGGGACTTTTCTTTTGCTCTTCAGCCTTCCTTCTCTGCTCTTTCTCTAATTTCCGAGTGCGATTGAAAAACACAACGCTACTTGCATTTGCAATCTGTGCTAAGGAGAGGCGCAAATCCAATTTAGTATGCTAATGCGCTTAGATGCGTGCATGTCTCTGAGGAACGTTTCTCAACAACAAGGTTATGCAAATGCCGAAGAGCATGCCGAAGGGGACATGGCGCCCTAACAAAGGACGTGCAACTTTAAGCAACGTAGGCAAAAACAAGCTTTTAGGGCACTGTAGTCCTTTTAGCCCGGCTGTTCTGGGGTTGCATACCGGGTTGGATGACATTGACGTGTACCGGCAGCAGGTGATGCGTGCGTGTTTGTGAAGTGTGGAAAAACGCCTGAAGTGACAGCCGGGTGTTTGGCTCCCCCGCTTGGCCCTCGGGAATCTGCTATTAAAGAAGCTACTGCCCATTATGGAAGAGGACCACTGATTCGGTTAATTTTATGCTGGAAAATTATTTCCCTGATGGGCAGTTTCACCAGAGCGCATTGTCTGTGGAAAAAAAGAGCTCTAAAGCAAAAGATAAAGCGCCTCATGCTCTCTGTTTAATGGGGATGTTTTGGAATTCATGACACT
The DNA here is from genome assembly GCF_023724105.1 of Carassius gibelio. Lineage (NCBI taxonomy): Eukaryota > Metazoa > Chordata > Actinopteri > Cypriniformes > Cyprinidae > Carassius > Carassius gibelio. Next base: position 22,017,151 of record NC_068413.1, on the reverse strand, counting down.
TTCGGTTTGGCCTAAAGGCCGCTCGTGCAGCGAGAAAGAAGAAGAGAGAATGAGGCATAAAAACTACATATATAAGTCAGACGTCTCATTAAATGGGCTTCATATGGCATAAAAGCACTAATATAGACAACTGACCCGCTTGTCACGCCGCTGGAAAACTGCCACATTTCCTTTCAAGCCTGATTTGCAGGCACATCCATTATTTCTAGCCTTCTGAGATACTGATGGACTTTTTCCTGTATTGGGATTCAGAGCTTGAAAAAAGTCCAGCTGTTACATACCTTAAAGCACATTTACAAGCCTCTCTCTATGGGAAATGATGGCTAACATGGCATTTGAAATTACAAACTGACATTTGTTATTTGAAATTTGTATATTATTTCCATCGTGATTATGGAAAAACTGTTGCATGGAAGAAAATGGACATTCCTATCAATTTATGATCAGCCAGCTAAGCCCCTCGGTTGCTTTTGCTTCTGTGTCTCTGCCATGCTTTTTTGAGATATTATCGGGAAAAAAAATGAAATGTTTGGTTCACCCAAAAATGATCATTATTTAGCCTACTCACCTTCATGTTGTTAAATTACGGCTTTAGTCATAGCAATAACATTATGCCATTTAAATTTGATCATAAAAGCTCAAATATGATTGCTTGACGTGCAAAAGCCAATGAGATTCATTCTTGCGTATCATATTAGTACGTATGAGCTTCCACAAGAACCAGTGAGATTTGTTCACGGATCAAGCAAGAATGGTTGTATTTGTACATATAAAACTTTTGTATATGTTCGCTGATCAATTGTTTATATATGAATAAATGCATAAGCTAATTTAATATCATTTATTATTATTTTTTTCCTAATTTAAAGTAATTGCGGCAACAAAAAGACGGGAATAAAGCCACTCAGCCGATATGGATTTATTTTGTATTCTCTTTATGAAAATTTTTAAGCGTCACATTTTTGACTGAAAATACTTTCAGTGGAAGGACAGAAATCAGACAGATTTCAAAAAGAATAAATAAATAAATAAATACACTTTCTGAAGATGACTTAATGTCTTAAAGATTTTGAATGATGTGAGGGTGAGGAAAACCTGTTGTTTTGTACAATTTAAATTGACTATACATAACATTTTTTTTTTTTTTTTTTTTTTTTTTTTTTTTTATTGTGCGTGTTTGTTATGCTATTGCAAAAGTGTTCTGCTTTATTGCTAGCATGTTGTTATGTGGTTTAACCTAATATGGTAAAATCAAAAATTCACCCCAGGTCTCTGTAACAGCCTCTAAATATGGCTCAGGTCCCACCTTCAATGGAAGTCTATGGGTTTCTGTCTCCCATTTATCATATCCTAGCCCAGAGTCATATGCTGATTGATTAGCAATAGCACATCTCACCTAAACAAACTGCACATTGGTAACATGTTGGATTTTAATAATAAGTACAGTATCAGGTAAGTGAACAGCAAAGATGTTTATGCTATGATATATACTGCGATCTCACAAAATGTTTAAATTATTGTGACCTACATTTTTATTTATATGGGCCTTAGTGCCAGCGGAAGCTATAGTCATTGTATTTTTTTTATTTATTTATTTTTTTACATTTTTTTAAGACATGAGCTAAAACGGTAAAATAATGTCTTAATTTAATTTATTAGCAAAGACTTCATGTCATGGTATTGATTCATCAATTTAGTTCACCAAGAGTGGTGCTTGGTATCCCAGCCTAGTTCTGCTGTGCAGGTTATGGGAATTTAGGGAGCAGGAATATGTGTGTGCGTGTGTGTGTGTGTGAAGTGCGTGTAATATCTCACCATCTGTTTTGAGAGTCAGAGGCGTCGGTGGGCTCAGGACCCTGGCGTTGGTCACAGTGTTCTTCACTTGGCACACGTAGCTGCCCACGTCCGAGGGCTGCACCTTGGAGATGTACAGATTTCCCGTTTCCTGCGAGATGAATCGCCGGCTGTCCTCTGCCACGAACGAGGGAAGCTCATTGAACACCCAGCTGTAGATGATCTCTGCCGGGGCAGAAGGAGAGCAACCAGATGAGCTGTGAGAACAACACACATGTCCCTAAGGAAACCACTGCCTGAACCTGCATTGTTGCCCGCTGACCTTGTCAGAGCGAGGGCTCACAGGAGGGGGAGTCTGGGAGCTGATGTGTAGGTGATATGGATTAATTTACCGCTCTCTACTACAGTGTTCAGGGCAATCATCACCAGCATGTTATAAAAACCTAAAGAGATAAAGTTTCGTGTTGGCATACTGTACCAAACTGCATTGGAATGAGGAAAGTAACCCTTGTGTCCAGACTAGGCCCCACACAATAAAGCAGAAAACAATAAATCACATCTCTTCTATGCAAACTGTTGTTGCAAATTGACCCATCTTAAATCAAGTCCAAGACCATAGTTTCAGGAGCTGGGGCTGAACTCAAATCAGATGGTCTCAGCGTTTTATAGACAAGCTTCAGATCAACATTTACTGACATATTATTACAATCAAAAGTAATAGTAATAAATTTTAAAAAAGCATTTACATAATTTGACCGCAAGGCACTGGCCAAAATGTCTCCATAGCCAATCACAATATTAAAAATTACAGTTCTACAGTTGAAAAAAAAAAAAAAAGGTCAAGACATGCAATCATTATGTTTTTGTGATCAATCATTACTGTCACTTCCGAGAATGGGGCACATTTCTTATTCCGTACAGATACGCAGAGGAATGAAGTATTCTTTATCATGTCACATTGAGCCAGAAACCAAATGACAAAAGGCAGGCTGTCAACAGAACAAAATTATGTGTGTTTTTCTGTAACTCTGAAGCGGTTATATTATGCCATATAAATCCAGGACATATACTGATAGCAGATTACTACTCTGATCCACGCTGTTTGCCTTGTGTCGAATATCATAGTCACATAAGATTTCTTGCTGCAGAAAAGGAGAAAAGAAAGGGAGTGAGAGAGAGAAACTTCCTCTTGATCCAAATGAATTTCCCCAAGACCAATTTACTCACCAAATAATTAAAGTATGAATTTCATAGACCATTGGTTTCTTTTGCATAGTAAATACAGGTGGCGCGTTCCCGTTGATTAATCACTGAAGGATTGCCACTCTTTAAAGAGATTCCAGTTCAATTTTTCATACACAAGGGCCAATGTCACCTGAGTAAACAATGAATATTTATCTCATAAATAAAATTCAAAAGGACTCTCACGAAAGGCGTCCTCATAAAGCGTCAAACAATATAAATCACAATACAGTATTTCTAGCTGACGGCCTCAGCGCCTGAGGCTTCTGATACCGTTTTTCGAGTTCATGCACTGGGTTTGCACAAATACCTACAACTGTCAGTGACTGAGGAAAGTTGAAGTTATTGTTCAAGAGGCACTGAACTGGAATGGAATGAAAATTCATTATGACTTTGATCTGAATATTACAATAGTGCTTTATTTCTGAAGTATGAAGTACGGTTAATTTATGTTAATTTACGGTTAATTTACGGTTTTCTGAAGTATGAAGTACGGTTATATTATAGCAAGTTTATAATATAACAGGCATTTGTAACTAAAGTACCTTTCCCATCATTGACCATTTCAGTATGACAATGCTTAAATACACAAAAGGAGCAGTATTACCTACACCATTAGCATTATTTACACTTTATTTTGTTTTTACTAGCTCAACATATGCTTACTGTTTTACCGGAATGTGAAAAAGTGAGAAAGAAATCAGACTTTGTGTATATTTTATTCCAGCCAAAATCGCACATCATATCATAAATGTAATTTCCGACCACGTACTGTTGGACATTCCCAGAAGAACCTGAAAACGACATTAAATGGAGCAAAGATAAGAGTACACAGTCATTTTTATTTTAAATGTGTAACATTAGCGCTCCACACATTCATCAAGGTCAGCAACCAACAACGCCTCCTCTACACTTTGAGTGGTAAAGCAATAGCGATCGTATTGAGAGTAATATCCTGTTTACATCTCAGTGATCTGAAATTATTTTCAATTACTTTCAGTTTTAAAGTCATCTAGCCATATTAATGTGGATGAAACCTCCTACGAGCAATTTAGGCAAATGAAAGACAAATTAACCTCAAAGCCGTCCTACAAGTCCTAAAATAACTTCCCCGCAGTTCTTCCCATTCCACACATCTCAAATGTTAATCCTCTAAGCAAACATTTAATAGTTCCCTCTCATAACCGAATGACGTTCGTACAGGTCTTACAGTCAATGTGTTAATAAAAAGTTAAAATAAAAAAGTTAAAACGGAACAAATAAAGTTGCATGCTTACTGGCTAAGTCATACACTTAATCACTTACTTACTAATTTTAATTTATTTATGGAAAAGTATAGTGTTGTAAAGAAATTAATGTATATACACAGCTTACACTTATCAACAAAACAACTGTCAAGTATTTAAGCAGAACCATTCCATATATTCAGTCCAGATTTCTGATACAGCATAACATTCATATCATGGTTCACAATAAATTGCTTGCTATTGCTAAACGTTTGCTTTTAAAGTGTTGATCTCATCAGATTCTTAAAACCTGGTGCCCCTCAGAAGGTACGCAGCTCTGAGCCTGATGGGAAATCAGTATTGGCATTTAAAGACAAATCATTCTGTGACCTCGTAGCCAGTGAATGATGTTAATTTTCTTCACATCAGCTTTCCGCGCTAGTCAAACAATTGCAGAAAATCAATAGACTAAAAACAGCCTTGTCTCATGTAAATAGGTTGCTCGGTTCCTCAGTTCCTTAGTTCTGGTACAATGCTACAGCTCTGCCTCCTACACACTCTTGAAGAGCGCACAATATTTACTATAACATACATACAGGAGCATTAAAAGACATCAGTTATGTAGAAAACACAATCTAGCTACATAGGCATTATATAAATAGTAAATTAAAGTAATATATTGTGATAGAGGGCCGTGTGTTACCGTGTCCCAAACGACTCAAAATAATTAACCACAAAGTTAAAACAACGAACTCTGCTGCGCTGAGCGAGAGTGCTTCTCTGCTGTCTTCATTTGCTATTGGAAAATGTATATTTCCCACTAATGAAGTCATAATTACTGGCATGTTGCATTCTTTTCTGTTAAAAATAACAGTGAACAGTGGTTTGTGAATTTTAATGCTTAGCCTAAATAATTTGATTGGTGCTGTAATCTTAGGCCCACTCCAAATGCTCTCATTGGTTGAGATGCATGATGACACTCATCCCAAGCAAGTAATGATCAACATCCCACCCCTCCTGTTACCAGTGGTTTGTCTGTGTGTATTCAGAGCCAGTGAGCAATATATATATATATATATATATATATATATATATATATATATATATATATATATATATATATATATATATATATATATATATGTAACAGGGATCTCCTCCACTTTTCCATTAGAGGACAACTGAGGAGTGAGATATGAGACAGGCCACTAAAACGCTTCCTCATGTTGCCTGTGTCTGCGTGAAATAATTGTCTGACTGTGATTTCTCTTCATTTCTAATGATCCGGTAAATTTGAGCCTTGATGCTGATGCTTGTCTGGAAACACACTGCATCGACCAGCTGTAGACGGATTGGTTGACACACAAGGACCGTAATTTCCCATGTGGAACAGGAGGCCCAGTCAGTTCTGATGCAAATCACTCTGGCAAAGTCCTTTGATGTTATTCATCACTATTGTCCTGAAGAAAACACACAGCACCAAGAAACTGGATTTGGATGAATCAAATAGTGTTTCTTCTCAAAGTTCACCCGGGAGGGCATAACAGAAACCAATCAAACTTTGCATTTGCAGAGTTATAAAATAATGTCATTATGATTATTAGATGACACATGCTAATGAAAGCCGGGCTGAAATAAGTGAAACAGAGCTGCCAATGATATTCACCAAACATAAAGACATCCAATGACGGGAGGAGTGGGAAGAGATAAGCTATTTCAGCTACTATTTCAGTCTGCTTCAAATTCAGTGTAATACTTGCCATGTCTTTATAAAAAAAGAAAAAAAAAGAAAAAAGAGACACTGAGTGAAAACTGTTTCAAAGTAAATGCTCAATGCATGAAAAATAACATCATACAGTTAATACAAGCTGAGAGTGAGTAATGAATAAAGCGCACTATCACTTTAACAAAGTCTTCTTCATTAAGGGACTAAGCAGACAGGAAAAGAGGAAGCTGGATGAGGTTACTCGGATCTCTGGGAGCACTAAATGTTCTAAAAATGGCCATTTCACCACAAGCCTTTCATCTGATAGTGCTCGTTCAACTGTCCTGTCTGTATCCTTCTCTTCCCAATCTCTGTCTCACTCCATCCGAGTTCATTTAACCTGCAATTACAGGGACTGGTGAAAGACAAGCAGAAACTAGAAAGCCACTGAAGAGAGAAAGGTGAGTCCAGGCTGGTTTATGCTGGTCCTGGCTAGCTTGAACTAAACTCTTACACTGGTTCCGGAAACAAGTGCATGACAAAACTTCTTATTCCTGTTAGAACGAAAGCTAACATGGACAGATTTAACAGTTTGTCACATTTATGTGTCATGTCAATACACAAACACAATACACTTTTTAACATGTAAAGATCCTCCAAACACATAGACATAAATCAATGTGAGTGTATTCAAACAAATTAATGCATATTATATATTTATGCTCTTTATGCTTACAAATTTTTCTATTTTAATGTATTTAAAAGATTTATTAATATAATGCTGAAGCTGATTTTCAGCAGCCATTACGCTAGTCTTCAGTGTCACAAAATACCCATTAATAATGTTGAAAATAGATTTTTTTAAGGATTAAAATAATAATAATAATAATAATAATAATAATAATAATAATAATAATAATAATAATTCGATAAATAGGCGATACATATATATTTTCGCTTTTGTTTTAAAACAACACCAAGCCCCTCCTGTGCAGAGATTATAAACATATTATTTTTGACCTTGGTTAGTTTTCAGCAAAAAACATATTTGTTAGAACAAATAAACATTATTTTATATTATATTTTAATGAGAGTACACTGAAAACTTAGAAAATAACTATAATGATATTAATCTCTGCTTTTTTCATTTAACAATTTATTTATTTACTTATTCTTGAGACAGATGCAATTGAAACCTTGATATTTTAATTGTGGGTTTAACATTAATAATAGTCAAAAACAAAAGAGATGTAAAAATACTTAAAAACCTTTTAGAGCTCCTTGATTTTAAGTTCAGGAACTTGAGTTGAGTCGAATGCCTTGGGTACACCCCAGTGAGACCCCATACAGAAGCATGTGTGAAATCAATCCAATAGTGAAGCGAGATGTCACAAATGGGGTGACGTGAGCAACCAAATGCACATGTAAGTTTCTGCTCTTCAGTGAGTTCAAAATGTCTAAATGTAAAACAAAATCGGTGGCGAGCGGAAGGTTTTTCAAATTGTGTGCTCCTCCCTGCCCATGCTATCTCTTGGGTGGGGATACGCACAATTTGTGCATCATCTGTTTGGGAAAGGAGCATGTAGGGTCACACATGGCGGCAAGGCAGCCGGTGCATGTCTTCACACTATGGCAGTGTTGCAAGCGTAATAGGCTGACCTGCTAAAAGACCTGGACGATAAAGAGGAAAAGGAATCAACATTGTTGGTAACTAAGTCGGGCCACAGATCTGTTGCTTTGAGCCACCAAGGAAACAGTCAGAGCCATCGGCAGTTCCATGGCAGCATTGGTTGCTACGGAGTGACAACTGTTTTTGAATCTGTCTGAACTACAAGACAAGGACAGATTCATCCTCCTAGATGCCCCATTATCACCTTCTGGCCTCTTCAGCAGCTCTGCTGATACTGTCTTCGAGAGGTTTTAGGAGGCGAAGAAGTAAGTGGCGGCATTTCTGCATATCCTCTTTCACCACCTCCAGGTCTTTGGGACTGCTGAGCGGGAACAGTCCCAGCGTCTAGCTCCTCATAATGCCAGACCCAGAAGCAGAGCACTGAAACCCATACCCCCCACAGAAAGATCGGGGGTGGGGCGGTGCTCTTGGTCAGGGTCCTCTTAACAGAAAATGGATATGTGGACCATTATTATGTCCAAGAGGACCACTGCCAAGCGGTCCTGACAATTCCAACATCAGGACCCTCAGGGGAGCCCACTCTGGGGAGGAGAGGTACACACCTCATTATATGGTGCCCGATCCTCCTCAGTTTCCCTTAGGAAGCTTTACTGGTATCATTGCCATCCCCGGTTCTTCAGGATTTAGTGGGCTCCTGCGAGCAAATGTCCCAACCCCCCCAATGGCAACAGCATGGCATGGGATAGCTCGCCCCTTTAGAGGAGGGCACTAGAGCAGTCAGGACAGTTGTTCCCTGCCAGTCAACCGCTTGGGTCACTCACTGACACTCACTGTCAAACAGTTTCAGAGACTGTTGTGTCAGCTGCATCCAACGTGATACCTTTTGACCCGCTTTACATGAGACCCTTGCAGTGGTGCCTCAGAACCAAAAAGGTTTTCACCGAGGGGGAGCCCGCTTTGCATAATCAAGGTCAGGCGGCGATGTTTACGTGCAATAGACGTGGAAGAAACATTGGTTTTTGTCTCAAAGCCCTTCGCTGAGTGCTCCTTGTCATTATGTAGAGCTAAAGCTACAAAAGCGCTAGCACCATACTTCACCCCTGCCCAGACTTATGGAAGTTGTGGGAGTGGCCCCTCAGGGGGCTCAGCATATAGCATCTGATCTCTAATCTGATGCTGTTGGGACCATACTCCAGTCCAGAGCTCTCACCATCAGGAGACTGTACACCTTGAAGTGAAGCTTTTCACTTCTTGGTGTGGACAATGACTACAATACAAAGTAAACAGCTCAATCGGTACAGTTCTGGAGTTTCAGCAGGAAAGTTTCCCCGCAGTGTCATCCCCCATAAACATACAAGGTTTATGTAGCGGCCATAGCTGCTTACCATGCCCTTCCGGGTGTTCAAACATTGGGAGAGTACCCATTGGTTACACGTTTCCTCCATGTCACCCGGAGACTGAGGCCAGTACAGTGCACCAAGTTTGCCCCAGGTATGTCCTTAAGGTTCCCACCTCGTTGCCGGGTCCCATAGTACTACAGGACTTCCAGGAAGCAGGCCAGGAATGATTCAAGCTCTTGACACTTACGTCCACAGAGCTGCCCAGTGGTATAAGGCAGATCAGTTATTGATTTGCTTCGGTCCATGAGTTGGTGGGTAGTTGATGCAATCACACTGGCCTATGAGTCCTCTGGCCTCCCTTCATAGACGGGGTCAAGCGCACTTGACCCAGAGTATGGCAGCCTCCAAGGCCATATCAGTTGGCGTGGCTCTCCACTATATTTGTGCTGCATCGGGCTGGTCATCTCCACACACATTTTTCCGGTTTTACAATCTGGACCTGACAGCCATATCCAGGCCCCAATTTCTCTCATCTCGATGTGCTTGCCAGACATACATCAGACAGGGACTTGCTCATGTGGCATAGTGGGTATTTTCGTTCCCAAAACGTTCGACACAACTCAAATTCCTGAATGTGAACGTCTCGAGGTAATGTATGTAACCATGGATCCTCAAAGGGAATGAGATGCTACAACTCCCTGTCATACTCACTGCTTCTGCAGAAGCTAACGTGCATTTTCTGGATGCACCTTTGTGCTTCCTGGTTGCTCACATCCCTTCGCTCGTGACGTCTCGCTTCTCTGTTAGACTGATTTCCCACATGCTACAGTACGGGATCTCGTCGGGGGCATTCTCAAAGCATTCGACGCAGCATCCCATTCCCTTTGGGGAACCATGGTTACATACGTAGCCTAGAGACATTTCATTACTTTGTTTGAAGAAAAAAAAAAAAAAAAAAAAAAAAAAAAAAAAAAATATATATATATATATATATATATATATATATATATGAACTAATCTAAATATAAGTTTTTTTTTGAATTTTATATTATCTTAATTTTTTTTTTTTTTTTTTTTTCATGTAAACTATAGATTCTGACCTTTACATCAAACAGACATAAATTACTGTGGCAGATAACGTTACAATAATATAATGTATCCCTAGTTGGAAGGTGTTGTGTTGCTTAATATTTTTGTGGAAATTTTCGTGGCCTAATGGTTAGAGGGTTGGACTCCCAATCGAAGGGTTGTGAGTTCGAGTCTCGGGCCGGACGGAATTGTGGGTGGGGGTAGTGCATGAACAGCTCTCTCTCCACCTTCAATACCACGACTTAGGTGCCCTTGAGCAAGGCATCGAACCCCAACTGCTCCCCGGGCGCCGCAGCATAAATGGCTGCCCACTGCTCCGGGTGTGTGCTCACAGTGTGTGTGTGTGTTCACTGCTCTGTGTGTGTGCATTTCGGATGGGTTAAATGCAGAGCACAAATTCTGAGTATGGGTCACCATACTTGGCTGAATGTCACTTCACTTTTTTTTTTTAACCTTTTTCAGGATTCTTTGATAAATAGAGTGTTGAAAAGAAAAGCATTTATTTGTATTAGAAAGGATATGTAACATATATAAATGCCTTTACTTATAGCACTACACAGTCTTTTGTCCAAAATTTTCAGACATATAACCCTATCAAATCTCATTATGAGTCATTCACAGTTGGAATTACTGGCTTCTGAATTTTGATCATCTTTTGTCTATTTCTGTTGATTTGTCGAATTGATATGTCTAGGATAAGCACATGCACTAAAGAAAATACAAGTCAGATTTCAACTCCTTCATTTAAACAGCTTCAGAGCTGTGATGATTTGTTTTAGCTGTAGTACCAAATGCACTTGCATTTTAATGGGGCATGAAAATGTGCCACTTTCATAATATGGAACCTACAGTAAGTATGAAATACTGCAGAGCAAATCTACTACTGGCATAGAAGATAAATCTATATGACTGGTAATATCCATCTTATAAGTTCTTTGAATATGAGATTCGTTTTCATATGCAGCCAGCATTTAAAACAAAATGCATGCTGGTGACCTTTATGCTGCTCTTTTCAACAGAGTATAGAGACGGAGACACAACAGAGAGTGTACCCACCTGGCGAATGAGGAGGGGGGGCACACATTAGTACAACACCCTGGCCTTCCCTCACCGAAACAGCTCCTCTCGCCCGACCGCTGAATGCCCCGAGATCTGCAAACACACATATGCAAGCGTGGATTTAGCCAGTGACAGAGTGACACACGGTGGCACAGAGGCAGCTGTTAACCTGCAGATTAAGGGTCAGAGATTGCATGAAAATCAGATAAGCGCTCGCGGCTCGGCTAGATTTAGTATCTGTCATCTGAGGTTTGACCTCCGCATGAGCTTTCACTTTAACCTGCTCCACACCCCAAACCTGCTGCTTAAATCTCACTTCCTGTTTCCCTCTGGACATGACGGCCAAGTGGTAATTAAAACAGGTAACCTTGCTTGAAGCCTTCAATCTTGTGAGTACTTTTAAAATACCAACGGATGGTGGCAAATCATTTTATTTCACAAAAAGCCGAGAACTGTGGGCAATCATTACAATTTCAAACCATGTCTGAGGAGAGACATCAGATGGCATTTTTAAAATGTAATTTGAGTTGGAACGTAGAGGTGAAGGTTTCCACGTGTAGCGGCACTCTGGAAATGACACAGCACAGGAGTCTCACAACTAAGTCGACAGGTGGAGCTACTGCCGTTAATCTGCTGAAACAAATTGCATTTGCATAAATTACCATAATTAATCTGCAATCTCCCAGCACAACACAATGCCACTGAAACTATTTAAAATGAGAAAGAAAGAAAGAAAGAAAGAAAGAAAAAGAAAAAGAAAGTCATTTTTGGCTCAGTTTGAGCCTCCACTTAGAACTTACACTTCTCTAAGCTCTTGGTTACAAGTTGCAAATACAAATGAAACGTTAGCAGCATTTATGGAGGTCAGCAAATCAATAAGTGTCCCAGTTAAGCATCGCTGTGCTGACATATCAACAAATATAATGGCACAACCAGAGTTCGACTGGAATGACACTTAATTTGGCTTAGCAACCACATTTGTTCAAGGAAACAAACAATATCATTATCTAATTTTTTTTGTTTTTGTTTTTTTGTAGACTCTTGAGAACAAAAGCAAGTGATAAACAGCTTTTACTAATTAAACAACTTTGCTAACAAGACAACTTCTCAGTTTTTTTTTTTTCAGTTATTTGTCTGAGATTTACATTGATAGTCTATATATATATATATATATATATATATATATATATATATATAAATAACTATTTTTTCATTTTAAGATTTTATATCCTCTGAAAATTAATTTTCACTGCAAAAAAATATATAAAAGATACTTGTGTATCAGATGACACACTACAGTTAAAATTCTAATCAGTTACTTTAGTATGTTAATATACATCAAATGAAATATTATTAAAATACTTTACAATCTACCTTAAAGTAAAACTTTTCATTTAACATGATTAGAAAGTGTACATGGGGGTATTAAGAAATATATTAATTGATTATATTTATTTTATATTTATAATTATATTTAATTATATTATCTCAAGTAAAGTTTTTAACCCCTTTGCGTGCAAACATCGCTGACGGCCCCAGTTTATTATTGTTTCACTTTCACAGCACATTAAACATCACTGTCTTACTTCATCTGGACAAACTGTGCATCAATGGAAAGTTTAAAGACTCAAGCTTCGATATTTGACCAATATTTTGATAAAACATTGTTGCAGTGACAGATATTTAGTGATTTATGTCAGGAGTGCAAAATAATAAATCCGTATTATGCCACATTTTGAATAGAAATTCACAACTCACTCATATCCATTCACGTCAAGAGCGGTTTATTTGTGTTCACATAGACTCACTGAACAGCGTCAATAAGGATTTACAGACCAAAGATGCATATCTGCGGAGATATATGGATATATTTACTGATGTTTACTTCATATTTCTTCAGACAGAATCGTCATTTCTATTCATTTTCCACGGATTTACGCGATCAGATGATAAACAGCCTCTCCCAGCGATCTGTGTGTGCGTGCAGTAGTCACAGCTTGTGCGGTGTGTGACTCAGACTCTGATTGGGTCTTTCAAACGTCAATCTTAGTTTCATATCTGGACACCGCCCCATCGTGTCACATGCTTCCTGCACACTTCCTGGTAGTTATCTGGCCGAAACAACACTGAAACACCTCTGTACACACAAAATATCCGAATAATAAACCCCCGATTACGATAGTAAAGCTTGGTATGAGAATTTCTTGAGATCTGGGGCGTTTTTATAAAAAAAATCGAAAATGTACATCGGAAATGCTAACTTGTGCAGCGATGAAAAAGGCTACAAAAAACATATTTTTACAACAGTAAACGACCAAATTCCACCCCTGATCGCTAAAGGAAGTTATTATAAACACTCGATCGGGGTTTAAAGTGAGTTTTGAGTAAAAGTGTACTAATAATTTCATAAATTGTCAGATGTAGCTTGATGCTAACGTTAGCACCAATGCTACTAATAGCAGGTGCTTTTCTTCTTCATAATGCATTTTTGTCTCAATAATTCACGTAAGGTCGTAAGAAAATGTTTTGTTGTATTTTTATAGTAAGACTTTTGATAAATAAGGGCTAAATGCAAAGAGAGACTGAAGTGAGATCGTTGCTTTGTAAAGCCTGAAAAACCACAATCAAGGCTAATAAAGGTGGAATAAAAACAAAAGAATAATGATAAAAGAATAATGCGGATAATGTGTCATACTTGGCGGAGGTGTGAAAGAACCGTTTGGTGAGAACAATACAATCATGAAACGGGCAGTTTTCACAGCCAAACACACATATAAAACACACATCAGTGTTTACATGTGAGATCTTACAGAGATGACAAGGGCCATAAATCAATCTGATTAGCCTTCTCTAAAAACACACATGACATGGCCTTAGAAAATATTTCATAAAATTCACAGTTTTACAGATTCGATTATGAAATTTTTTATGAATTCTTGGAAGACTTGTGGCCTTAGCTACACTGTGTTTTCAAACTCATTTCCTACATCAACATTTTTTTAAATACATTTAAAACATATGTTTTTAATATTTTTATTTTTGTTCTTATGTTTGAGCTTATATATCTCTATTATCATAACAGTCTGAGTGATTCTGATTCCTGAACAGTAAACTTTAAAGTGTCAGCTTTGTGAACATATGTTGAATATGTATCTAGTCAGAAAGAATCATGAGCAGAAACCTTTTTATTTTGGGTATGTAATTTCGGTCTCCATGCCAAAAAAGGGGGGTTACTAGTAAGGGGTTAAAATACTATTAAGATGTGGAGTATACTATAAGTGCACATTCGATACAATTAAATACACTTATTTTTCACAAGAATAAAAACATCAAACAGGTCGGTTTTGATCATATGTTGACAAGCAAAAGCTTTGTTCTCCATTGTTCTCCATCCCGCATGTGAAAGAGTTCCAGCATGCTTAGACATGTGGGTATTTATTTATTTATTTATTTTTCATCATTGTGGGTTAAGACAGAACATAAGACAGAGCTTATGGGACAGGATACGAGATGTTTCATCTGCCCTGGTCATGGGTGGTGTTGATTAGCCCCTTTCAGACTGAAATTAGGCAGTTTTAATTTCACACAGCAGCAGTGATCTTGAGATAAACTACCAAGCGTGGTAAATTTCTGCATATCAAACTAACACAATCCACAAAAACGAGAAACAACATTCACAATCCACACCATACTGTGACTACACTACATTTATTCATCACCTCTGAAAACAAAAGTCATATTGGCTCTAAGAGAATGTATGAGTAAAAAGCAGACAGGGAAGTGCCAAAGGCAATAGGCATCTGGTCTGTCCTGACTGAAGGGTTAAAAATATCTAGGATAACATGACTGGTTTTTATACAACAATGCAGTAAATCACTTCTACTGAACAATAGCTGATCTTTGCCCCTGTCTATTATGAAATCTGACAGAGCGCTACATTCTCTGGTGGAACGTATGATTCGAAAAGCACAACCTTGACATGTTTTCTGACATATTATATAGACATCTATGCATATACAGCATGGCAGAATAATGCTCACGGGTCAACAATAAACACCTTGATTTCAAAGAGTGATAGAAACGCATTCCAGAAAAAAATTAACATTTCACAAATTTTGCAGAAACATATGGCATGCTGTATGTGATTTAACCCTCTGAGGTCTCTGAGGGGTTTATAAATAAATAACTTGAATTGACTTTGATTCTGGTTTTACTGTGTGATTCATCAGCACATTTTGTACTAATGTGATAGTTCATGTAATTTATTTATTTCCAAACTGAAATGTCTTGTCTCAAATCTGAAAACAACAAATGTAAATTATGTAACAAGGCTCCTAACACATATGCTGGCTCCGAAATTATTGTGAAGCTTTTGCATGCATTTTTATTCATTTCAATGTGTAACCATGAAAATTGACATCAGTAGACATGCACAGACATGCATAATCACAGACATTCACACTGCTGCCAGCATTGCAAGGAAGCACAGCATACTTTGTTGAACGCAGTCTGGATTTCCCTTTCATTGTGATTTGCCATTCAAGTTGAACAGCTTGTGTTTGGCCACTATGTTCCATCATTTAGTCACATAGCATTTTTGGGCATTAACTCGTAGTCTGCCATTCTTTTCATTCCTCAAAGCACTTTAGCTTTCTCTTTTCATTTGTGCACAGTCAGATGCTCCTGCATGAATACAGCCATCCTGCAGAAGATAAGCTTGCCAACGTTTCAATCGTACTGTTAACACTCCCCACTACAGAGAAGCTGTTAATCTGTCGCATTTCATGCGCTGCATGGGTTAGAGAGAGCTCTGAAGAGCAAGTGGGCTACATGTTAGTTGTGGTTTAGAATGAATATTTTAGAAGAATGAATTCTTGTTGATCACTTCTGTGCAGAGACTGCTAGTTTTTGCTCACTGAAGTCCTTCATTTGTGAAGAGCTTGACTGCTGCGATTGCTTTGTCTTGCCTTCAAAGTCTCACAGCAGCATGATACACTGATAAAATGTGTTCAAGCACAAAGATAAATAAACTAAAAAGACTAAATAAACTTTTCTCTGTTCTAAGAAAATAAACTTTAATGAACAGAATAAGATCACGGTAAATTATAAACACATCTAAAAAATGAGCATGGAATTACATTCAAATGTGTACCATACTTCACATTTCGCGGCAGTTTTAAAGTTAAATGCCCAGTGAGTAGCGCTAAAACGCAGGTTCAAAATGTGAGTTTGGCACATTTTTGTTACGTTGGTATAGGCACGTATTGTAGTGTAGTGGTTCATAATTCAAATATCTGATAAATGTCCATAAAACCTAAAGCTCTATCGTGTTGGAAATATCCGCTACACCAAACACAACCCTAAACCTACCCGATAGTGTTAACAAATTCAAAAGTGATATTAAAACGTATTTGTTGATGCTGCCGTGCTATTTTAAATTCCTTATGTGGGCTTGAGTATTACGTTTTAATGTCACTTTTGCATTTGTTAACACTATCGGGTAGGTTTAGGGTTGTGTTTGGTGTAGCAGACATTTCCAACACGATAGAGCATTACGTTTTATCGACATTCATCAGATATTTGAATTATGAACCACTGCAATACGTGCCTATATCAATATAACAAAAATGTGCCAGACTCACATTTTTAACCTGCATTGTAGTGCCACTCACTGGGCATTTAACTTTAAAATTGCCGCGAAATGTGGAGTATGGTACGTAATAACGGTGTTGCAGAAATGCATATAGAGGCAAGTATTTCAAATGAGCCTGGGTTGCTTTAAGTTTAGCACTAATTTTCATTGAGTTAAATGTTTTCATTCCTATTAGTGTTTTTAGAAACTTTCAGCAAATGAATCAGTTATCAGCTAGATTCTCTAGCTTATTATCATATTCCTCTAAATTCAATATTGGTTAACTGCTGTTACTGTCCATTTGTGATCAGCAAGGATTTCTTGCACCTTTCCACAGCAGCAAAACCACAAAGAGCCGTCAACAGGCACAACACCTGTGTTTAACGCTCTAAACCTACAGGGACTTCTCACAATGAAAGAGAATGAGATCAAAGTTATCTTTTTTCCATGAAAAACGAAAGCATCTACTGAGAAATGACAAGACACCTCTCTGGGACTGCAGAAAAGGAAGAAATAAAGTTTAAGAGAGAGCAATTCAATAGTTTATATCTTATTTATGCGAAGCGGGGGGTTGGCAGGCCGGGCCGTTGGAATGTAGCAAACGTCTGTTGCTTCTCCCCAGCTCCAGGCAGGAAAGAAGGATTGGCATGAGCTGTGTAATGTATGGCCTTGGAAAGGTGATCTCCTCCAACAAACTGTCACAAGAGAGCCAGGATGGAGAGGCTGGGAATCCCATTGTAACAGGGCAGATTATTGATTTATCAGGCGCTGTCACTACCGCCTTCTTGTTCTCCATATCAGCGAGTTATCCCTGGCCCTCGTCAATTCACTCTAGACATATGAATTATAACTAATCAATGCTCTCCGCTGTAGTCTAAATGGGAAAATAGATTTTCTTTTCTTGTTCCTACATGGTCAAAGGAAAAGATGTGATAAATGACATATCTTTAGACAGCTAGGGTCATGAAACATGAGAGCGGGGCGACATGTAACGAGTTTTCTTTCTCATTTTATTTCTTTCTCCCCTTGCTAATGTAACAGCAGCTGTAAATTATGAGGGCAGCCGGTCATAGCTAAAATTGGCATCATTTACATGACTGTCAAAAACTAAGCAATGAATTCTCGTGATGAGCGTCATACTGTAAAAAGACCCATGTGAAAATAATGGATTAGAAGTTAGGATAGAAAAGATAAAAATCTGTTGACTGGGTTTCTTCTTTTCAGAGCGCTCATCTCGTATTTTCCTTACCCCTCATCTTGGATGGTAAAACGAGACCTTTGTAAGGTAAATCGATATTTGTCTGTTCTCAAATATAAGGGAGGATGGGAGATAAGATAAGAATCTGCAAGAACCGATGCTCTCATTTCAATAATTGAGTGGCAGTCAAGACAACGCATGACCTTTCTAATGGGTATTTAAACTTTATGCGCTGTGATTAATCAAACTGATGTCTGATTGGATGCTCACATACAATTTACGAATGAAAAAAAAGTCCTAATAAAAAGTTTTCCTTTATCCAATTTACCAATCCACAATGAGATCCACCATTGTACATTTTTTGCTGTCAATCAATCAGTCAATCAATCAATCAATTTTGTTCATTTTCCTAATATAAATTGTCCCGTTTACCAATTCACAATGAGATCCTTTTCCTGTTGATAATAATAATAAAAAAAAATATATAATAATAATTTAATTAATAATTAAACAAGCAAAATTTCCACTCTAGGCAAAAACTAAAAGAATAACAAAGTTCAGTACACTGTAAAAATACTTATGCTATTCAAACCAGCGTATTTATGATTATAATAGTAAATGAAAATGAAAATGAAAATAATACCATAACAAATGCCAGTTTGCAATTTCAAGCAGCATAACTGATTGTTTTTTTTGTAAAGGAAAACGACAAGCCTGCACATTCAAGTTATGAATAGTGTATGTCTCCTCTTAAGTAATACATACATATGTACATACATACATACATACATACATACATACACGAGTGCATTTCTCCTTGACCTTTGATGGCACCAAAACGTCACACATCTGAGAAATCCATGAGACCATAGTGTCTTCCAATTGTGATTTTACACTAGGTTTCAGAAGCTTACTCTCATGCACCCAGCAGCTATGCACCCTTAATGCACCAAGGCCTTTAAATTGGAAGCCACTTTTAGCCACTTTCTAGTTCAGAGAATCCAGTTCCTGATGGCCCTGTTTTCTTTGGTCAAACAGAGTAGAGTTCTGAACAGAACCACCCCTATGTACATATCCACAGGCTTTTTTCTTTCAAGATCTTTCCATGCTACCTGAGTCACATCCTCCCACTTTGGAGGGGTCTGCCGAGAGAGGACTGGATCTCAGAAGGGAGTGAGATCAGAGACACTCCCTCTGCCTGCAGCCTTCAAAGCGTGGCCTGGTAACTAGCTTGAACCAGGGAGTTCTGCTTCTCAAAACAAAGAGACAGAAAAAAAAAAAAAAACCCAACAGGGAGCACAACACACAAACTGTGAATAGAATACAGACCAGTAGTTTTCTTTCTCTTCCGTTTATATATATATATATTTCTGAGTCTCCAGGGAGCTGTGGATACTCTGTGCAAACCAACCAGTTTCCCTGGCAAGAGTTGTGAAAGGTCTCTTAGCAGGGGAGGGCTGTGACACATCCGTGTCCGGGCTGAAATACTAGGCCCCTCTCCAAACGGCTGAATTGACCATCTCTGGGAAACTCATGCCTGGCTTCCTCAATCAAAGACAGCAAACAAAGAGAACCGAGCTAAATGTTCCCCTACTGCTGGATGGCCAGAAGAGCTGTTTGCATTTTATGAACCGAGACCTCGACCAATGCACTCCACACAGGGAATCATTGCCTTTAATCATTTTGAAATTGCACAGCAGTAGCTGCCAGCAGAAATCAGCTCTTGCAGCTTTTAAGCGCACTTTAGATTGCTCAGTCCTTGGATGACCAGCTAGATTTGTGGAAGTCTGAAGGTTCAGAGTGAATCCTGATCAGTTCAGTATTACTAGTTGGAGGTACTGATACAACCTGATTACAAAACAGTTGAGTTTCACTGTTTCACAGAGTAGGAGTCTCAGTGTTGTTCACCACAACAGTCTTATTAGTTTTAATGTGCACAATTTGTCAGATATTCACATATAGGGTTGTTTTACTCTCTTGATGTCATCAGGTCTCAGCAAATGCCAACACTCCAACCAACTGTGGAAAATCAAGTCAAAGCTTACATTTGCCTCATTGAATATCCTGTTTGACTCACAAATACAAAGTGGTTGTAAATAATGTAATGTCGGCTTGGGTGCCAGGGTGTTTAAATAATGGTCAATTCATTTTATTGCAACCTGGTTGCGCATGTTGGGCTCATGAGATTGTCCCCTGCCAATAAGAGTGAAAGATCCTTGGGTGTCCAACAGGGTGATGAATGGTGGCCATTTGTTATGTGGAGGCCTGGGAAAAGCTCTGCATCCCAATGTCTGCTGCCAGGAGCTTTCCTTTGTCTCTCCGACAGGCCTTCAGAATGGGCAACAATGACCGGAGCAAGGTTATAGCCAGGCAATGGACAAGGACGACAGAAAAAAACAACAACCCAAGAACAGTGTTTTCATGAGCGCTGGCAGCTCATATGTAGACACAAAGAAAAGACCGGATGATTTTAGGATCTCGTTCGTGGTGCTCTTTTCTTTTGCAGAGAGGGAACACAAAATGCAAGGCGGATACCATTCTGCATGTAGGTGAGAGAACACGCGCAAACACCTCTTCAAAATTACAGTCTGGGAAGTGTAAAACAGGCTTCCTAGCCACAGCTATAATGCATTTGCTGTTCATAAGAATGTTACATCACACATACACTAAATGTTCGTTTTTCTGCAGAAAACACCATGGGCAGTGAATAGTGAAGTACACTATCCCACTGGGTACGCCAATAAGGGTATTATGGCCATCGCTCCTGGGGAAACTGTAAGCAAAACTAACTATGTGTTTTCCAGCAAGCAATTGCGCCTCTAGCTCCACGCTGCATGCTTCCGTGGCTTGTGATGATATTTTGGAGGGAAGCCAAGGGATTACTAGGGAAAGAAATGTGCTTTTTGCTTGTTTTGTGAAGCAAAGCATTAAGGGCATTTTTCCATCTGATGAAGAAAACTTCGGGGCTAGATTTTAAGGAAAGGATCAAAGCAGCATGGGAATAAATTTAATTGCATTTACTTTTAATTAGTAGCATTAGAAGGAGACAGTTTTAGGGTGAGCATGTGGGTATGCCCAGTGGGAATAATATCGATATGAAATTAAAATAAACATTTCACTCTAAACCTGGCCAATGCTGAAAAGTTAAACAATTATAATCACCCAAATAATTAAAAACATAACAAAAGAAAACAAAAGAAACAATTGAAAACAAGAAAATTGTTTTATGTCGGCTAGATGCCAAGGGAACTTGGGGCCAAATTTACTAACAGCTTGCACCAATGCAAACCGTCTTTTTTGCATTAGAATAGTGCTGTCATGATTCACTAAAATATGTCAGTGCTAAAAGGGTGTGACCTTACTGAATATGCATTTGTAGGAGTTTCCATTTCAGATGCAAAATATATGGGAGGAGAGTATAAAAATTAATTGCACAACGTGATTTACTAATGTTTGCCCTCGACAAATTACTGGTATTTACACCATAATTTACTGCCCAAAATAAGTATGTTAAAAGCAGGCAGTAATTTGCACTGCTCTTGGTAGATTGGGCTGGTCAGTATGGAAATGATAAAGCTGCGTCTGTGTTCTTTAATGTGCGCATTGCTAGTAAATCACCTGCAGGATTTTCCCCTCCCATCTGCGCTTTAATGGAATTGCGCTTTAACACTAATCTGGCCTCTTTAGTAAATCTGGCCCATGATGTACTAAAGTAAGTAAAACTGAAATAATAAAACTCAACAAAATTAGTAAAAAGGAACTGAAAAAAACAAAACATGATAGTTCCTCGATGATATTAAAATCTACATTTCAGCATCCAAAATTTGTCAAATTACTCACAGGCAAACTGCAGAAGGGCATCTCGACTCTGGACGGTGCCAATGCTGTTTTCAGCTCTACACTGGTATCTCCCATAATCAATGGCCTCGCTTGCATTGTGTATTATTAAGTTACCATCAATCAAACTGTAGCGGAAATCCGCTTCTGCATCCACTACGGTTCCGTTGATCAGCCAACTGCAAAAGCAATGAATAGAAAATAAATTAGAAAATATAGAAGAAAAAGAACATAACAATAAATCAGCTGCAACTTTTTGATTCTGTTTTTAAATAAAGTTTTCTACACCGAGGAAACTAATTGAAGACCACTACTAGTGAAAATGTAGGAAACGTTTACCTTTACCAATTACATAGTAAGCAAAAGTTGTTTGTCCCCAGCTTGGTCTCAGACGTGTATTTATTTAAAAAAAAATTGTAGGTTTTGCTAGAACATAGTGATCATATTATAACCACTAAAGAGCTTGTAACTTGATGTGTCTTTATATCTTAGACAGGAATATTCATCTATATTACGACCCAGAACTCAAAACCAGATCAGTGTTTAAGAGCTCAGTAGCACCAAGTGGATCATTCAATCTTGCTAACGTCCCATATTTATTTATGCTTATAGATGTTCTGCAAACCCTCTAATCAGAAACATACACTGATGAATTGATGGCTGTTTTTTAAAGGATAGAACTTCTGAGAGACTGTAACGCATACGCTGAATCACAGTATAGTACAATTTCGTGAGTAACATGATGATTCTAGGACATTATATAAATTCTGATTAGGAATCCACAGAGAGAAGTCCAACATCTGCGTCATTAGCTTTAGTCTAACAGAAATGCCACTCACGCAGGATAATAAGGATTCACAGTAAGCTCCAGAGAAATTAAATGTCATTTATTATCCATTTAATGAAATCTTATCCATGTTAATGAAATGAGTAAACTGTACCTGTAGGTCGGAACAGGGTTTCCTCTGGCTTCACAAGTCATTATAACTTTCTTATCATCCGAATCCAAGGAGAAGATTGCATCATCTGGCTCTTGAATGAACACTGGACCAAACTCTTCGCTCTCTGGGGTCAGATGGAGAAAGAAAGGCAAAAACAGGGTTAACAAAGCTATAACTTGTGATGATATAACCCTCATACTTATACCCTAGATATATATGTTTGGTTTGAGATTTTTTGAAAGATTTTTCATCATAATATTCTGTATTGTTTTAGCATTGTATATGCATATAGTTGCTGGGTAAATAAATAAATAAAACATTACTTATTCACACAAAAACATTTGATTTGACATTGTATATAATGCAAGGACATGATATATGTGTAGTCGAGGTTAGTAACTGATGGTTGCGGGTTCAAACACTGCAATGGGTGAAGCATGAGCTATCACTACTGTACCCTTGAGAGAGACACTCACATTGCCTTCAAGTCCTCCTGGAAGTTCCAACTTATGAGTTCGGAAATCTTATTAACTCAATATAAAATTGCAGCCGTATAATCATAACAACTTGCTGGGCAACTTCATATTTCTTTCTCTCTTTTTTCCCCGACAAAGACAGAGGGCTTTTTTTAGTGCTTGTACAACAACATGAAGAATGGAAAAAAGTGAGTAATTAGGGGTGTAACTGATGCTTTAATCTGTGTATTTTATCATTGTTGTGCTGGGAAAAATGATGGGAAAGTAATCTTTTCGCACAAGCCAGCTGCCTCATGGAGAAGCCAAATGAGTTATGTATTCGGCAAACATTGTATTCCTAAATTAAACAAACAGAAAATGCACACAAACTAAACTGTGCCATCAACAATGACGATTACAGCATCAGATCAATTTGGTTCCACCACAACTTTTTAATTCACATATCCCCAACTATGAAAATGTGGACTCAAAGAAAATCCTTGCCTCCTTCTGGAAATTATACCATAATGTCATTTTCGACTACTTACCCTTGTAGGGAAATGAATTTGGATGTGTGTTCCAAATACAGGCTTTGCAATGCAGTCAGACACAAAATGGTGTTTTTACAATTCAAAGCAGTTTAAACTCATTCTACCAGTCCAGTTGGATATACACGGCAGACGGTCTACATTAGGAATCCTGTTAACTGTCTCATATATTCAGCCCCCAGGGTGAACTCAATAACATATCTCAGTAGAATAACTGAGAGTCCTTCCAATTAGAAACACTCAGGAGATCTGCTCCTTCTGTGTTTAGTGAGTTTATGCTGAACAATGGGACCAACCCTAAATCTCAGATTGTTTCACAAACATTTTCAGACATGTACCATGCTAATGCCACTTTGAAAATTATTATTATTATTATTATTATTATTATTATTTGGATATATACTATGCTAAAAATACATTTTCTGGACATGGATCTTAGTAATACTATAGTCTCAGCTTTCAAAATCTGTTAATTTTATTATTAAATTCAACAACTAAACACTACTGTTTTGGCAATAACTATGTATAGGATCCACATTTGACCATTTATTTTTTTAAAGGTTCCGTTCTTTGTTATCCCATGTTTCAAACTTTAGTTAGTGTGTAATGTTGTTGTTAGAGTATAAATAATATCTGTAAAATGCTAAAGCTCAAAATTCAATGCCAAGGGAGATATTTTATTTAACAGAATTCACCTACATCGAACGACCAGTTTGGACTACATCCCTCTAGTTCCTGCAGTAATGACGTCACTAGAACCATTTTTTGACTAACCTACATGAATTCACAAAAAGCGGGCGTGGCCTTGTTGCGCTTCCACGGAGAAGAAGGAAGAGTTGCGTTTGTAGATTGTGTTTGTCGCCATGTCGTCGAAACGCTGTTATTTTCATCTAAGAGTCCGATCATCTTTGTTTGGGCTTCCCAGAGACGCTGTACTTAGAGATCAATGGTTACAATTTATGTTTAACTCGGTTCTCGAAAATGATAATCCACATGTAAAACTATGTGCAGCACATTTTGCTGAGGACAACTTCCTCAATCTCAATCAGTTTAATGCCGGATTCGCACAAAGATTATTCCTGAAAGATGTAGCAGTTCCCTCTTTATCTGGAGAAGGCGTTGTTTATGGACCACAACCGGTACGTGTATTTTATTATTTAAGTTAGTGGGTTTAACAGTTTCTGTAAATTATTACACAAAGGACAATGCTGTTTAGCTTTGTTAACTAGATAGTAGGGCTGTACAAAAAATATAATGCGATTTTCATGCGCATCTCGTCAGTAAAGGCGTTCTGTGATTAGAAGTACATCTCCAGCACATGCGTTCTTTTACTGTCTATGGTTCAGATCACGATTGCCAGGTTTTGAAAACAAATCCTGCCCACTTGCTTCTAAAAACTACTCCAAAACTAGCCCAATCTCGCTTTCAGGAGGGCAGCGTGCGCTAAGCTGCTGTCAAATCACAACACAGGAACCGCTGGCCCAATCAGAACTTGTTACGTGTTTCTGAAGGAGGGACTTCATAGAACAAGGAAGACATCAGCCCGTTTTTATGACATTGAAAACTGCGGTATACAGATGTGAATTGTGTGAAAAATACATTTTTTTTTGTTTGTTTTTTACACAGGAAACATGAATATGTTATATTGCACACTGTAAACACAGCCAAAGCTTAAAAAAAAAAAAAAAAAAAAAAAAAAAAAAACGTGACCTATAAGTAACATTATGATCCACTATGCATAAGAATATCATTAAGCATCTTGCTATGTATTAAAACGTTAATGGTTCTTCCATAAGTGTATGAAGGTATCAGAGTACTTTTTTCGTAAGGATAATGCTGTTGATGAAATCGTCAGGTCTTTATGAACGGCTCTCCGCCCTCTGTTCAGCATCCGCTATGCGATAGCTAAATCTGGCAAATATTTTTGTGCAGGAACAGAATTAGACAACAGAGGGAAAAAAGAGATGAAGGACCTGTGGGCGCAGAGTTCGCGTATAACTTAGTCATTTCCAGTGGTTTGGGAGTCAGATATCGAAGCTCTGGCTCTATTATTTATTCTCTGTGCTGCATGCATAATACATCCCAGTGAGTACAGGCTGCAACATTGTCACTGTCTCAAGCTGCTCTCTGCCCAGGTGTCAGCACACCAGTCTCAAATCTACAGTCTGTGTAGCCATACGCTTTAAAGAACCTGATGACTGGGGTCTCCACTACAACCTACATCACTGCCAAGACAAAAAGCACATTTCTTATACATCACAGTCTGTTGTAATATTTCCCAGAAAAAAATATATATAAAAAACATCCTGATAAGAAGAGAAAATATCAGATTCAAAGGGGATATCATGAAATTCAGTGTTACTAACACACAAAAGAGGCAAAACCCAAGAAAGTAACATGCAATGGAAGAATTTGTAAATAAAGCACTACACAAAAAGACTATGGGTGTTGTGCTTGTTTGTTTGCAATGACATTGCTATGTGGTTGCTAGGGTGTTCTGAAGTATTGCTAGGTGGTTAGTAACCGACCCAGATCAAAATAATTCATCCTCTTGTCTCTACACTCTTAAACACCAAAAAAAAAAAAAAAAATGTAAAGAATGTAAAAATGCTACATTTAAAATCTTAACATTTATTTAGGATTAAAAAAATACACTCCACATTATTTTTCTGTTTTGTAAGTTAAAAAGTAATACCCAACATGTGACTTTAAACAAAAGAATATGATTTCACATCTACCTTCAATCAATCTCCAACACTGTGAAAGAAGAGATCCTCATTTCATTCAACTAAGAGCAAATTTTAATTTGATCAATTTGGTTGTGAGCTGATTTTCAGTGCATCTGTACTAACAACAGAGGAGAATCTTTTTGTAAAGCAGCCCTCAATTCACTCTAACACTCTGTCCTCCGGCTGCCTCTCGGCTGACTGTGGGCCTTTGAGATTAAAGAGCTCTCCCCTGCACAAACACTCCCACTCAGCCCATATGCTCCCTGGCTCGTTTCCGTCTCCTCAACACCTCTTCTCAACAATCATCCTCTGTCTCTGTGAATTATTTACAGATCTGTGTAGCTTAGACAAGCTTTGTGTAATTGGGCATCATTCTTAGAGAGAAGAACACAAATGTCTCTGACAATAAAAAAAAAAAAAAAGCCTTTTTTATATATACAGTGTGACATTATTATTATTATTATTATTATTATTATTATTATTTATTTATTTTCTTCAAAACTAGGAATTAGGAATCCTAGAATTTATCTACAGCAAAAAAAAAAAAAAGGACAGCAGTTATAAAATTAGCCGACTGGCTAACACTGTCCCTTTTACAGACATGTTGATTAATGTGTGTTGCCCTTGATAAATAAATAGATACATAATCGATAGTTAACATACACATTTTGGGATTTGATGTGGTTAAATACACCCTTGTCAGTAATATTTGCTTTTCTGCTTACAGATACCTCACTGCTGCATTACCTTCTCATAATCTGTGTTCATATATACTGCATATTGCCCTTTCTCTGAGGATACAAAACTTCACCCAGCACAATGAATGCAGTTTCTCTGTGTGCATGCCAGGCCTCAGGCACAATGCATTCTTACTGCTGCACAATTTCTGATTGCAGTTTTTACTTCACTATTCCATGATTTTTAGATCAATGCATAGCACCAACTATCTGGAAAACTTCAACTTTTATACCTTTTCCTTAAATCAATAAAACATTAGAGCTTAGTGACTTTCGGGCCAATTGCAATGACCTCTTTAGTGTTTAAAAGCTCTGAACGGCTTGTTAAAAGGTATGTCAAAAACCAAACATATATTGGACTTTTGCAGTTTGCCTATCAGCCAAATAAGGGAGTGGACAATGCAATTTTAACATTGTTGAACATTGTATACTAGCATCTTGAAGATTCTAAAAACCATGTGAAAATCTTATTTGTTGATTTTTTCATCGGCTTTTAATACTATATTGCCAACTGTGTTGGTCAAAAGATTGGGATGGGGGGCTGATTATGTGGTTACTAATGCCAGATCACCACAAGGCTGTGTCCTCTCACCCCTGCTGTTTATATTATACACAAATAACTGTATAAGTGCCCACTCAGGTAAATTTCTTATCAAATTTGCAGATGATACTGCACTAGTTAGTCTTCTAAAGGGTCGGCGAGGACAGTCACGGACCTGTTTTAGATGAATTTATTTCTTGGTATGACATTTCATACCTTAAGTTAAATATTTAAAAAACAAAGGAGATGTGTATTGATTTTAGGAAGGAGTCTTCACTGAGTGTAACCAATATCAAAGGGGAGTCAATCCAGAGTGTTGATGAGTATAAATACCATGGGGTTTTCTTTGATCATAAACTGAGGTGGGATAAATGGACTGAGATAGTGAACAAAAAAGGACAGCAAAGACTCTACTTACTTAGGAAGACTATCATTTAATTAAGCGTCTCAATCCTTAGAGTTTTTTATAACTCTGTTATTGAAAGTGTTTTTACATTTTGTATCACTTGTTGGTTTGGAAATGCCACAATGAAACAAAATAGTTTGACTAGGAAAGTTTTGAGTACAGCGAGCTAAATAATTGGTATCCCTCTGAGAGGTCTTGAGCAAATTTACCAAAACAGATGCCTTAGTAAAGCAACAAAAATCAGTAGGCATCCCCTGTTTGTTAACTTTGAGAAATTACCTTCGGGGCAAAGATTCAGAATGCCAGCGATTTTTAAAAAAGGGGGATAAACTCCTTCCTGCCACAGGCAGTTAAACTGTTGAAAAATGTTTATATTGTAGGTGCTTACTGAGCAGGTCTCAGGGTTGATTGTGTGTATCTTATTCTTAGTTTTATTTAATTTTATTCTCTATTATGTATGTTATGTTATTATGTGTATTGTCGGTGCTGTACAAGTGCATGTGAAATGCAAGAAACAAAATTTCTCTAAGGGGATAATAAAGTAAATCAATCAATTACATAAAAAGTGTGTTATTATGATGGCAAACCACAGTATAAACACATTTCATAACTGCTTCAGCAATCTGTCAATGTTTAATAATCACAGAACATTTTAAAGAAGACACTTGGTGATAAAATTACGATATTACAGTGGATCACTAACATACTACAAACTCTTTTGCCTGAACTATAAGACAGGGCCCCACCCACAAGCAGTGATGTCAAAGGATGAAAATACATCTTTTCTTCAGATCACAGAAAGCAGCAGATCTGGTCAAATCTACTTTGTCAGCGGCTCTGTCATGACAATGCAATTCAACATTCATGTCTGATCCAAGGATTCTTGCTGTTGCGAAACCATTTCAATACATTTATGCCTCATCTGTGTGTCTGTGTAAACATACTTCTGAATAAATACTGGCATATTTACAGCTCTGATGAGGTGTCTGTGCAGTGTAAAGCAACTCTACTTGAATTAACTAGATCTTTTATTAGCCAATGTCACGCATACCAGTGGTATCGAATAATTATTATGAAAATATAGCATTTACAGCTACTGCAGAATTAACAATATCAGCATTACAACCTCTCTAAAATCCCTTTTACCATTGTACAGTGATTAATATCATATAATTTATTTACAGCGCTTATAATTCATTTACAGGTATTACAATACAATTGTGGTACACTGATTTATACAATGATACCAAAATGCATTCATAGTCAAATTTGCTTCAAAAAATACCATGCTACCACCATGTCCAAAAACATGTTTGTTACTAACAAAACTCCACCATCTAACAGACATATAGGCCCTTAACCTAGTTTTGGTAGCTGAGACAGCATGATATTTCTCACCATTTAGAAATGATCAAGCGACTGGAAAAAGTGGCTGTTCTTCCTTGGGAAGAGAGGAAACAGTAATTTGTTCAGTCTCCGGTCTGCAGACTGGGTCTCCAGTGGGAAACAAACCACTCGCTGGAATTGTACATTAATCAAATATACAGCATAGCTAGAGGACAGGACTGGTGATCCCTCTCCTTAAATGTTTTGGAAAAACATGAAGTATTTTGTTGTTGGGCAAAAGTATCAAACACTTCCTACTGTACTTTTAGTCCTCAAAGTTAACAGATTTTTTTGACCCAAACAATAAAAAAAAAAAGAATGTGTATTTTGCTCTCTAAAATCCCCTGGTTCCAATTTGATTGCTACATTTCGGAATTAACTTCTTTAAAACAAACAGTAATGGAAGACTTCACACTTTTGTGTCTTGGAAGGTGCAAGCCAGTAGGATTCAGGAAACTGTTCCAGTTTAACTTTCTTATTCTTTCTTTTATGGTTTGTTGGCCGTGTGACACAGAGATGACCAACCATCAAAAGCATCCTTCTTTTAAATTAAACAAAAGCCTCAAATAACAAGGACCATTTCTTCAAGCGAGAAGAACCTCGCCTGAGGCGTCAGATTTCCTGCCTAGTGAATGCCTTTGAGAGTTTAATCAACCGTTCGTTCCCTCACTATTAAACAGGGAGTGCTCATGGCAGTACACAATTTCACAGATAGGCTGTGACATGTTTGAGTGCACATCATGGAGCCTTTGTATATGTCTAAAAGCTGAAAAGCAATTATAGTAGAGTGCCGCGGTTCACTCTTTCTATTGTTCAGCTCAGTTTAAGCAGGTACAGCCTGTTCAGGTATCATCTAAAACAAGGTCTCTCCACAGGCCCACGCTATATTTATAATGAGTGTACTGTGGTGTGGTATCTGAGAACTGGAACAAAACCAGATCTTGACAGTTTGTGTGGGGACAGTGACAGGGGCTTGGCAAAAAAGTGCTCTACTCTAAATACTACTAAATACTGGTGCCTGGCTGATGAGCAATGATGTACCAAAGGGCCTAACATTTAAAGCCAGATACAGTTAAAGAGAGTGACTTCATGCCTAAGTGTTATATTTAAAAGTATGTGGTTTTAACTTAACAAAAAAGGGGTCAAAAAGTTTTGGCTTCATTTTTTAGGTCATGTGCGGCACACTTGTTTTAGATATTTTCAAGGATATTACAGATCACATTTTCTAATAAAGAAGTACTTTAATCACATTATGAAAATGGCAGCAAATTTAAAAGCAGCTTTTTAAAGTCAGACAAACTATATAGTCACTACTGGGGAAGTCGTGGCCTAATGGTTCAAATGTCAGACTCCCAATTGAAGGGTTGTGAGTTCGAGTCTCGGGCAGGATGGAATTGTGGGTGGTGGTAGTGCATGAACAGCTCTATCTCCACCTTCAATACCATGACTTAGGTGCCCTTGAGCAAGGCATCGAACCCCCAACTGCTCCCTGGGCGCCGCAGCATAAATGGCTGCCCACTGCTCCGGGTGTGTGCTCACAGTGTGTGTGTGTTCACTGCTCTGTGTGTGTGCATTTCGGATGGTTTAAAAGCAGAGCACAAATTCTGAGTATGGGTCACCATACTTGGCTGAATGTCACTTTAACTTCACTTTCACTTTCACTTTTCACTTTCACTACAAAGATGAGCTTCTAAGCAAAAAGCAAGTGGTTCCATAAGATTCAATAGCTGCTTCAGTTTAGTATTTGGTTTAGTATTTGGTTAAATACTAAGTTAAACTTTTACTACAGTTAAACTTTACTTATATTTACTACAGTTATAACAACTGTTTGGTAATGTAAATAAAAACTGTTAACACTTCCGACTCCGCTAACGTTAGCTATATTTGAATTTTTGAACAAGATAGCAAAGCTGCACGCATAGGATTGTGGGTGATTTGAGAGCGCGAAGAGCGTGAAGGATACACATATGCATCCTTTTCCTGTGTATGGGATATTCTTCGAAAGAAGGACTCAGTCACTTTAACTTCACTTTCACTTTCACTTTTCACCTTCACTACAAAGATGAGCTTCTAAGCAAAAAGCAAGTGGTTCCATAAGATTCAATAGCTGCTTCAGTTTAGTATTTGGGATGTTCACTTGAGAATTGCTTTGACTGATTCAGTAAAAGTAGTTCACTAACTACCAACCATTCAATAAGGTAGTCGTGTTCTCTTGAAAGTATTTTACAACCCAGCGGGAGGTCAACAAGGAAGTGGCTGTAATTCATTGACTGGCCGGTAGAGGCTGGCTGCAAAAGGAAGTCAATTCCATAGACTCCCCATGTTAAAATACCCATCTTCACACCAGAAGACAACATTTACAGCCTGGTCCAAAAAATTTTTTTTCCCTTCATGAAAACTGAAAACATATTTTACTTAAAATGTTTTTATAAGTCATCCGTTTAAATTATATTATGCCTTAAAGTTCTGCATAATTAAGGGCATGGCCACTAGTGTGACAGGTGGAATTCGCTGCTGTCACCACCTTCGAGCTAGGTGTACATGAGACGTTTCTCAATGTCAAGGATACTTCCTTGGCAGGATTGGTCCTTCCAAGTCACTTCCTTCAGAG
The DNA here is from genome assembly GCF_023724105.1 of Carassius gibelio. Taxonomy (NCBI): domain Eukaryota; kingdom Metazoa; phylum Chordata; class Actinopteri; order Cypriniformes; family Cyprinidae; genus Carassius; species Carassius gibelio. The sequence goes on along the minus strand of NC_068413.1, from coordinate 21,985,045 downwards.
GCTAGGCGAGACTCTTCTTTAGCATTCGGAGAACACGTAAATGGAACAGGCTAGCAAGTGCACGTAATTGCGTCACTACGTCAGTGAAAAGGTCCGTTTGAATAACTCTGTGATTGGTATCGTTAAATTACTTTGGACAACTTAACTAGTTATTTATAAAAGAAATGTCGATGACGCAACCAAGCTAACAATTGTTAAATGACAGGTCCGGTTCAGTTAACCCTTTGTATTTGTATAATTTAAAATTTCAATATGGTAGTAATTTGTACTGGCATTTAATTGTTAAACTTTACTTATATTTACTACAGTTATAACAACTGTTTGGTAACGTAAATAAAAACTGTTAACACTTCCGACTCTGCTAACGTTAGCTATATTTGGATTTTTGAACAAGATAGCAAAGCTGCACGCATAGGATTGTGGGTGATTTGAGAGCGCGAAGAGCGTGAAGGATACACATATGCATCCTTTTCCTGTGTATGGGATATTCTTCGAAAGAAGGACTCAGTCCTTGGTTGAAATTCCAAGGATCCTCGACATTGGAACAGTCCTTCGACGGATGTCGATGACGTAGCATCCTCGAAATACTGGCTTCCGATGATCCTTCGTTGACATTGAGAAACAACTATGGTTTCAGCAAACTGCTCCTGCCTTTTTGCCCTTTTTTGATTATCCGGGAGTGACACATGGTGACGCATTGTCAAGATGGCGATGGCCGGCTCCGCCCACTTTGAGCTTAAAAATGTTTTTTTTACAGTCTAAGATTACAACCAGTTCATTCAGCAAGAGAACGGTTAACTCAAGAACCACTTGACTGATTCAGCGAGTGAGTTATTAATTAAAAAGGCTTTTAGTGATTCAAACGCTCAAGCTCAAACTGCTTTCCCCAATTCAGTGAGTGATTTTTTTTTTTTACTCAGAAAGTGCATTTACCGATACTGTAAGGATGAGAGTTTGACAGTCAAGAATTGTTTCCATTGATTTAGTCAGTGAATGAGTTGTCAACCAATCCAGTGAGTCCATTTTGACAGAACCCAACTCCTCATTTCTTATTCAGTCATTCAACCCAACTTGCAAAACCACTTAATCACAGTTTATCATTATCACAAGCCATTTATGCATTTACAACTGCATTTACTGTTATTTTCAGCTGTCTGCAGTCACAAACTACTTACTACACACACGCGCACACACACACACACATTTGTTTTTGTGAAAAGTGGGGACATCCCATTGGCGTAATGGTTTTTATACTGTACAAACTGTATATTCTATGGCTTTACACCATCCCTACACCAAACCCTAACCCTCACAGGAAACTTTGTGCATTTTTACTTTCTCAAAAAAAAAAAAAAAAAAAACTCATTCTGTATGATTTATAAGTATTTTGAAAAAAGGGGACATGGGTTATGTCCTCATAAGTCACACTCTTCTTGTAATACCTGTGTCATACCCATGTCATTATTCAGAGTTGTGTCCTTATACAGTATGTCACAAAAACAAGAGCACACACACACACACACACAAACAAATCCAGGAATATACAGTACTCTACAGTAGGCTGTTATTTATCATGCACTCCATATGTGAGAAAGAACAGTGTGCTACAGTAGATGTAGGAAGGGAATAATTACTTCTGCCCACACACTTTTAAGACTTTTATATGCTTCCGTAATATTCATGTGAGGCCACTATTGTTTCAGCTGTGAGATCACACTGAGCTGTTTATTAACAACTGCAAATTTACGCAGTGAACAAAAGTTGTGAGTTTTAAATAGTGCCAGCTGAGAATTACTGTAGCGTATGTGAAGAGAATGTTGTATCTATCTGTCTGCGATGCGGTGCAGCTTGTCGGAGGCAGCTTGCAGTCTCGGTATGGGGCGAAGTTGAGTGTTTTATGATTTAGCAGCTTGATAATGTCACAGAAATCAGTCATCTCATAGGCGCTCTGTGATCTGTCGGCCTCACTGGGAGAACAGCAGCCCTGCATACCCCCCATGAGCTCTTCTGCATTACAATTCCATGACAACCTAAAGAGTGTGGGTTACACACAGAGGACACATCTCACTGACAATTACTCTGTCCTCACGGTGTGGCGTAGGAAGCGGCACACACTTCAATGACATGACGGCTCTGTTCTTGCTCTCCGACATCTCCTTGATGACCTCTAAACCGATGGAGTGTGGTGATCTGGAGAAGTTGGCGCTACTGACTGCATCATCTCGAATTAGACAGTTCCTGTGACCCCATTCTGACCCAATCAGACTAATTCATCTGTTCCCACTGAACCACGAACACATTGTTAAACACTTCCTGATAACCAAGTACTATGTAATCTTGATAACCTCTTCAATTTTTGGGTGACTTTGGTGAATGTATTGGCTAAAAGCAAATCTATTAAATCAAATATTAATAAAAATAAAACTAAATCTAAATAAATACATACATAAATTCAAACAGGCTTTTTAAGTCTACCCAAAGTTCATCCAAAGAGTGAAACTGTAAATGTCCTTCAAATAACCTAAACAGTCAACAGTTGCAGAATAATTTCCTTGACATAAGTAATTATATCTGTAAAGGTCTCTTTTATAATACAGGCTTCTCGTTCTCTTGTGAAATACATATTTCTCCCAGTGACAACCACATCCATCAGATGTCAGGTTGACGGAAAGCTGGGAATTTGGGAAGTGCAGCGATGTTTCAATGATCCCTGTTCAATTTCCTTTTGGCCAGGGTCCCCGTCAACTCTAACTGAATAGAGATATGATTCATTGGTGAGATGTTTAGGTCTCTTTCAATGTTACACAAGACTCCAACACACAGTCCTTGCTTGTTAGGCCCCAGAATCTCAAATCAGGTCCTAAATGCTGGTTAGTGCTGGTCTGGGGCAGTTCTAGCTTGTGGACCATCAAAACCCAACTGGAAAAGCTGTTGGACCAAGGTAATCTTTGAAAGTGTTGACCTTGCAGAGTTCAAAACACTGTTTATTCTGTTGACTAGCATCTTTGCAACAAGATAAGAAAGATGACTGTTGAGAGTGAGCAAACAGAGCTAGTTATGGTCTTATGATTAAGCCGTGGTCCAAAGCACAGAACAAAAAAGGAATATTTATGCAACCCATTATTTGATCCACTCACTATATAAGGTCAAGCTTCTAAAGTTAGTTAGAAGTAAAATGAGAACTCATTCGCTCCAGTATGACGAGAACACAGATCTGTGAGAGTGAGTTTGTAAGTGCTCAGCACGCGTCTGTGAATTGGCATGGGATTGTGTGATTCAGCCTCATTCTCACCTTCACTCCTGTAGTCCTCCTGTGAGCTTAGGGCCGAGTATCTGTGTCTGGAAAACGGAGGCCAGTCCTGGCTAGACGATTCCACTCCATGGTTGCTCCTTAACCTCATCCTGGAGTTGAGTGAGGAGGATGAGGAACTGTCTGCCTTCATCCGCAACACTGCAGCATATGATACAGGTCTCCCGGCAACGGCTCTAGCAAAATCTGAAAATAAAACAGAGGGAGCTGTTACATCTAACAATTCAGACTCATAATGCCAGGCTCTAAGATATACTTGCATGGATTGCTATTGCTCATGTTTAGGGTTAAGGATTTGAACAAACCCCTAAACATATGGTACATGCTAAACTTCAGCACTTCACTGATTTCAGCAATGTTTTTTGTTAAAGAATCACTTGTGATGTAAAGCTAAAGCTCATGATTAAGCTCATGATTTGTTCACACTATACGGTCTGATCGTCAAGCTGTGACTTGACTGCTGAAATTATAAGTGTGAAATAAACATGTGGAAACCGTGGAACTGTGGAGCCTCCATCACTCCCATCCACACCACATGTCATGTCACTATGGTTTAATTTCTGCTTTTGTTTAGGCTAAAAGAGAGAGAGAGAGAGAGAGAGAGAGAGAGAGAGAGACAACTGAGTTCAGAGCAATCACTTGAAACATCTCAGAACATCTTACCTAATCATTTCTTCTGAAAATGTAAATATATAATTACTGCAGTAACAAACTTTAGAAAATTGATTTTGTTTTATTGCTTTTCCAAGTGATCTTTTTAATGAATCCTTGCGGTATTTATTTATTTATTTATTTATTATTATTTGGTTACACTTTATTTTCAAGTGTCCTTGTTACAGTGTAAATATACATTTAAGTACTGTGTAATACTAATTAGCTACATGCACTTACTACATGGGTATAATTAGGGTCTGGCTTAGGGTTACTTGCATGTAATTATGCATTGCAATTACAAATCTAATTTATTGTTATTATAATAGTAAGTACATGAATTGTGTAACATGGATGCTTTTAATAAATATCCCTGAACTTCTGTAGTGTTTAACATGTTTATTTTTATATATAAAGTAATTACCAATTTTACTAATTAATTTATTCACTGGAACATCTGATCTGCCAGATAGGGTTAATTTATGCAAGTCTTTATTTTTTTCCTATCTGAAAGACAAATGTGCAAATGTGAAAGGAAAAGAAAGGCTGACAGTTTGACACCTTTTTCTTATGTTGTTGCTTTTTTCTCATTACGGGAAAATTAGGGTTGCAAAAAGGTGTATGTGTCATGAACATTGCCATGTTCTATTGCAAATGCCACTCACACAGAGTGAAATTTAATTCCCTATTATATCACGTCAATCAATGCTGTGGATTTACAATTGCTACAAATGATTCTAAATGGCCCATTTGTGTTAAAACAGTGCCAAAAGAGGAAGGACTTATTGAATATCTTAATTAAAGAGCCATTATACACCTGCTGAAATCTCCTCATTCTGCTTTTTGCCAATTAGAACTTTAGCAAAGTGACTAAGCGCCAACGCACCAAGCCATCTGACTAAACTCACAGATGCAACGTTCAGTAATGAGGACAGCCCCACAAATGACAACTTAAATGCTTAATTCTTCGCATGGCACATAATCGTTTATAGACTGTCTTGCTCGGAGAGAGGGGAAGTAACCTCTAGAAATTAAAGCCTCCCAAATCACGGATCTGTGTTTGTGGGGAGAAGCACTTGAGGAAAAAAAGTGAGCTGACATTTATGAGGTCCTAATTAAAGACAGACCTTTTAATACTTGCAAAATATGACCTTTGCTGTCCTGAACCTTTAGAATATAGCTTCAAAACTGGAGACTGAGAGCTACACTGAGGGCTCCTTTTCTCACATAGAGAGAGGAAAAAAAACTGTCTCAAATGTGCATGCATCCCTAGGCAGAAAAAAAGGAAGAAGAAAAAAAAAAACCCACAAAGAAATGTTACTCCCAGCTTTCAGATGCTTAAAGAAGAGAGGCAACTGATCCAAAAATGGCAGACAGGTGTCTAGACAGTTGCCTACACAGAAATCAACAGAAAAAAATGCATCCACATAGAAATAAATATAGGCAGTTACCAAATTTGATGGATAGAAAGATGAATAGATGGATGGCTGGCTGAATGCTTGATAGACAGGCAAGCGGTGAGAATTGTGTGAAAGAGATGGGCAGGAGAGGGAGGAGTAGAGAAATCGAGACAGACAGATCCAGGGCTTTACATCCATGTGAAAGAGGTTACCATGGGCTCGTTATTATATTGGGAGCTTTAAATCATAGCATATGAAATGTACTTGTTTAAACATTGACGGGTTACCTTTAAAAACGTCAACAGATGCATGCAGGATTATGTACGACATGTCTTACTGAGGTGATTTGTTGTGGACTTTGAACTTTGTAAGTCCTGTTGATTTCATGGAATTAAGCTTCGAAACCGAACACATTTTCAATTAGTTCAGTTATTGTGTGTTTTGATCTGCTTTAGCTACAGTGTGTGCACTAATATTCCACATACTCTATACCCTTTTGACCTTAATTATGTACCCGAAGTAACCCCTGAGATTTTAAGTAATTATTTCAATTATTTAATGGCACATTTGCATTTTTCACTTTAAAAACATTTACTTTTTATCAGTTTTAATAGTATTTTAGTAGTATTTACATAGTTATTGTTATTATTATACTAAACAAATTAGAAAAAATCATATTACTCTAATTTACAATGTTATTACTTACATTGTTAGTATTACATTGTTATTACTTTCTATATATATATATAGTATATATATAACGTATATATATATATATATATATATATATATATATATATATATATATATATATATATAAAGCCTCACAGGTCTTCCTAAATGTTCAGCTGTGTTCTGTTGCATTAATTCTTCAGATATTAAAAACAGGGAATGTGTCTTATCAGTTATATCGATTGCTTCTGCATTCTAAGTCTTGCATTCTATAATGACACGCACAAACCAGGATGAAGACGAGGAAGCCGACTCTCAGAGAAAAGCAAGCAATTTGGATGCTAAAACAAAAGATGAAGTAAGTTAGAACTACAGGAAAAACAAAGAGCATGGAAAAATTAAGAGTTTGGAAACTACCGGCGACATCAGCAACCAACAACGACCTGATCAGCTGTGCAAGTTGTGAAACGAATCCTAAAATACATGTCTGTAAAATCACCAACAACCTCCAGAAAGCTGGGGTGATGCTCTGTCAATCTACAGTCCGCAGGAGAATCTGACACAGAATTACAGAAGCTACACAGCAAGATGCAAACCTCTGATCAGCACCAAAAATAGAAAGGCAAGATTCATCACAAATGTGAACCAGTAGCGCTTTGGAACTGAGTTGATGGACCGATGAGACAAAGATTAACCTTTATCTAAGTGATTCAAAAGCACAAGTGTAGAGATAAAAAGGAACTTCTAATTATCCTAAGCATATAACCTCATCTGTAAAGCTTGGTGGATGTGGTGTCATGGCATGGGCATCCATGGCTGTCTCTAGAACAGGACCTCTTCTTTTAATGATGAGTTAATGTATGATGGCAGTAGCAGAATGAATTTGGAAGGGAGCTAAATCCTCTTGGCTACCAGTATTCAAGAAGATGCCACCAAACTCATTAGAAAGCACTTCATATTGGATAAGGACAATGACCCAAAACACCCTGCGAGTTCAGTCAAAAACTTTATCAGGGCAAAGAAATGTAAAGTCTTAGATTGCTGATTAAATCTGATTGAACATTAAGGTCTCCAGCTGAAAATGAGACTAAAGACAGAAACTCCCCAAAACAAGCAACAGTTGGAATTGGCTACATTAAAGGCTGAGGGAAAGCGTGTCAAAGCATAAGACCGAGAGTCTGGTGATGTCTATGGGTTGCAGACTCACTGCTCTGATTGCATGCAAGCGATCTGCAACTAAATATTAGCTTTTAATCTTTTGTATCTGCTTTAAATTCAACTGTTCCAATACTTATGCTCACATCAAATAGTGGGATGAACTCTAAAGGTCCTGTCCTTTTTATTTGGTAAAACATGTGTGGCAAGACCTAATAATAAAATGTGACATTATGTAGTTTTGTCGCATATTCATCTTTTAATCATCTTTGCAAATGTCTTGACTCCACAGCAGAGAAAGCAATTTTGTCTTTACTGTTCCAAAACTTATGGAGATCACTGTAATTTGTTAATGGTATTAACTTGCATGCATACCAACAGGGGCGTCGCTAGGCCCTTTTTAGGGGGGCTTCAGCCCCCCTAAACTTATGCCCAGCCCCCCTAAAAAATTATTTGATTAATTAATTAGTGATCGCTTCAGTCCCCTTTAAAAACTCATTTGAAACGGTGGCAAGCTGCATCAAGTTCCGGCTCCTCCCCTGATCTGAGTCTGCATGGATTCAGCGCGTTTTTCAATCCACAGTGGCGCCGAGCAGAGCGAACATCAGAGAGTACAAGGTGTGTGTGTGTGTGCGTGCGTGTGTGTGTGTGCGTGTGTGTGTTCTCGCATCCAATACCAGTACGTCTTCGCTGCGTTCACCTTCAGCCTTTATCACAGTGTGACAGTTGTTTTTTCTTCCAACAAAAATGAAGCGATTAACACCCATGAAAACATACTTTAGAAAACGATCATGATTTATTTTAATTTACTTTTTAAAATTGAAAACATATTATTGTGTATTTCGGCATTACATTATGCAGCCATGCAAAATAAATTATTAATGACACACATCATTGTCTGAAAGTACTAAATGGCACAGAGAGAGAAACATCATGTGGAGATATTTTGTTTTCTATTATTAAATATAATTTTGTATTAAGTAATAATGAATCATTAGTGTATCATGATACATATATTAGAGTAAGAGTAAAGGGATCTGTGATTTTTTTTTTTTTTTTTTAAGTAATTGAGTTATAGAAGTGGCAAATTGATAATTGTGTTATTTTTAATAAATTGAAATAAATATAGAACAGATTAAACATATTGCCAATAGACAATTACATTAATACATGTTTTGTCTATATTCTTAATGAATATTAGCTGGTTAGTTAAATGATTTGAAATGAAATACATTTTCAGGGGCTGACTTGATGTATAACCAACCGTATTGTTGATTATAAAGGCTAAAAAGCTAAACATTTATAATAATAATAATAATAATAATAATAAAAAAATATAATAATTTATATTTCATTGTAGATGGATATACAACATTTTTTTGTTGTGCGGGAGTAGGTCTGCAAATGAGCAACAGTCAGGTGAGAATAGAACAGACAGCCTCACACACACACACACACAATACCACTGTGTTCCCAAGATTCATTGCAGTCATTGAACCCTTATGTTGTTTTAATATTCTGCCGATTTCCACGTACATTTCATAAGAAAAAGCAGTGGTATCATCAAAGGATAAACATGAATGTCCTAATACTGAATCAGTTAGTCTTTATTGTAAAAAAAATAAATAAATCTACATTCCCAATTCAAAATTTTCCAGTGACTGGTCACATCTAAAAAACTGTATTAGTTTTTTTTACAGTGTTATATATGGCTCAGTCAGTACTCCTACTCCCATATATGAAATACAGGGAATACAATGGAATAGTGGATTGCAATAAGGTTAGTAGTATACAACCCTACCCTAATAGTCAAATAATATTTTTTAATCATACCCTTATTGGGGGCTGAGCCCCCCTAAAATCAAAATCTTAGAATCGCCCCTGCATACCAACCCACGAACCCCATGCAATTCCCTCACAAAACACCAGGGGTAGAAAATCTGAGTATTAGAAGGATTTCGGAAGAATCACGTGAAAGGAGTAATGATGCTAAAAATTCAGCTTTGAAAGACAGCTTTGATTGTTCCTAATAAAGTGTTTAACTGCACTCGCTAGTGAATCTCTAATTATTTTGTGGGAAAATTAAATATATTTTATATAAACTACAAACATAAAAAATATTTTATTTTGTCCTCACATACTTTCTTGTAAATCTTCCCTCTCATTCACACACCTTACGTAAAGCTCATTATGCAGCTCATTATGCGCGCCTTTGTCTTCTCAGGTGTAAATTATAATAATATTCATGGTCAATCACGCCTACTCACATACTGTATGTCTTTTTGAAACAAAAAGTGTCTTAGAACATTTTAAGAAATCTTTTGTTTTCTGTGAGTGAGTAAACAAGATGATTTTCACATCATTTTGAAGCAAAAATTTGACAGTTTTGTGAAAAAATTTTCTGTATGTGTTTTATGACCATATTTCAGTGACTTCCAAACTGTCGTTTTTCACTAACCACGCACAAATGTTGTTTTCTCAAAAACATAATCATGTACATATGCTATTTACATATTAGCCCAGTTTGTACTGAATACAGTATTTTCAGATTTAGCCATGTATATGTTTATAAGTAACTGAATAAATCACAAAAGTCAGGGCATGTCAAAACTTCTCCAGGCCCCCAAAACACACTTAGACCCCAGAGGGTTAATAATACAATACATTTTGCAGTTGCATTACAAATGTTATGTTTCACAACTTGAACACTTTAAAGGGACAGTTTACCTAAAAAGGGAAATTTGCTGTTATTTTACTGACCCTCGGGTCATCCCAGATGTCAGTTTTTTTTTTCTTCAATAGAACAATAAAGACAATTTTTTATCTGAAATAGAGATCAATGACAATTCATACACTGCACATCTGTGGCTGCCGGTTTTTTATTGTTTAATTTGGTCTTGTCTGTACATGTTTATTTGACTCTCAAAAGCTGGAAGCCTGAGATGTGCAGTTTATGAATTGCCAAAGACAATGGTTTCACCTAAAAATCTCTTTTACTGTTCAGTTGAACAAAAAAAGTTAACTCCATCTTAGATGGCCTCAGGGTTAGGCAATTAACAGCAAATTAAAACTTTTGGGTGAACTATCCCTTAAAGACTGCATGTTTAGTCCGTATGAGAAATGCAGACTGTTATTAAATAAAGGCTATTATGTGTTGTATTGTGTTTAGTGATTGATAGACATAAATATAACAACTATTTTCACAGCAATTTCTTATGATGCTCAAATAATAAATTAAATATGTAATACATGGAGTAAATGGTTATATTTTAAATGACATAATTTGCTGTAGTTTTCTAAATGTTTGACCGATTTAAATATTGTAGTTATATATATATATATATATATATATATATATATATATATATATATATATATATATATATATATATATATATATATAGTTATTATATATATATATATATAGTCTATATGTTTTTTTTTAAGATTAAATAAATGTCTTTTTTTATTTTTTTATTTATTTATATTCATGACATGATCCCTTTAAAATGAATAGATAGCATTAAAGAAAAGATCATTTTAAGAAACACACAGAGTAGGAGTTCAGAGGAAAGAAAGTGACTTGGTTAAAGGTTAAGATTTTGAAATAGAGAGTCCATCTACTGAACCATGACCGACTGAAACTTTTTTTTGTCATTGGAAACTGCCCTTCACCCCTCCAAGGAAAATAAAATAGCACAACAAACTAAGCAGAAAGGTCTCGCTGGAGCAGAAAAGCCAGCTGATTGAAGAAACAATTATCGAAACTTACTCCAGATACACTTCTTTCCATTTATTTCAAAGCCACTATCATTTATTTAAGATTTGCCAGCTCAGTTTCACCTCAATTTAAATCCTTTACTAAATAATGCTGTGTCAATTGTCATACAACCTTCTGGTGTTATTAAAGTAATTGATATTTACTTTAGTTATTGGCACTATACTTTTATTCTGGTAACACTTTAGAATAGGGAACACTTATTCAATATTAACTACGACTTTTCCCTCAATAAATTCCTAACAGTTAATAGTTAATGATTAATAGTTTAAGGTAGTTGTTAAGTTTAGGTATTGGGTAGGATTTGGGATGTAGAATAAGGTCACGTGTAATAAGGCATTAATATATGCTAAAAATTACCACAATTAAATGGTTAATATTCTAGTAATATGCATGCTAATAGACAACTAGTTAAGAGACCCTAAAAGTGTTACCATTATTCTTTACTGTCACAAGAATTATGTCAATTATTCATTCATAAAATGCAGAATTTGGCAATACTTTATTATAGGAATACATTCTCACTACTATGCACAGTAGTTGCTTATTAGCATGACATACAGTGGACGTGATGTGACATACAGCCAAGTATGACACATACTCAGAATTCGTGCTCTGCATTTAACCCATCAAAAGTGCACACACACACCGTGAACACACACCCGGAGCAGTGGGTCATGATATTGCCGGCCCGAGACTCGAACCCACAACCCTAGGGTTGAACCTTAAAATAAAGTGTGATCCAGAATTAAAGTCAGTCCAAAAAGCTGTTGTGAACAGGACAATTGAAGAGTCACATCTGTAAGTAAATACATTTTGTATTTCATATGTCCCATGCTGGTAAAATAAGTTGAAATCAGCGACTTTTAAAAAAAACGCGTTAAAGTTTTCAGAAGGTTCCATGTTTCCCCAGTTCTTTTCTTAATAAGATTCATAATTTCTTGTTCGTTACTAAAAATAAGACACAAAATGCAAATAAACCCTAGATTAATCAGGAGCAACCAGTGATTTCATCTTTTCAGATCTATATTAAGACCTACTGTAATGCATACAGTATATCAAATATAATGTTACACATTAGATTTCCCCCAACCATTCACTAAACGTTCAAGTAAGACATGACTGATTATGTTAGTGTGAATCTTATATATGCACTTTGCAAATGTCAGAGCAATCCTTTTGTTTTCATCAGCAAAATCAGTTTTCACTGCACAATAATTTTCGCAACAGTAGACCTACAACTTGTGGTGAGAAGCAGCAGACGCTTTCCAGAAGTGAGCAGAGAAAAACGTACTCCCCAGGAAATTTACAAATAAAGATCATTTTGGACATTTAATTACTATCAAGAGCATTGATATCACTAGAAGAGGGCTTAATGAAGTCATTTTTGTGAAAGCCTAAAATTCGAATCAAAACAGATTTGCCTGTACCTCAAAATGAGACTGTGCACATCATGACTCATTTTGCCAGAACCAGACAAATATGTGACCCTGGACTACAAAACCACACTTAAAGGTGTAGTGGGGAACTTTTGTAAAAAAAATATTTTTTACATATTTATTAAACCTGTCATTATGTCCTGACAGTAGAATATGAGACAGATAATCTGTGAAAAAAATCAAGCTCCTCTGGCTCCTCCCAGTGGTCCTATTTCCATTTGCAGTTACAGACCGCTCCCGGTAAGGCCTGGTTCACACGGGACGATTTTAAAATTGTCGGCCGATTTTCCAAATATGAGAGACCCCACACACAGCGATAAAAAATCACGGATCTAACAGTTTTGGTCGTTCCGTGTGTGGTGTGCAGCCACACGGCAAAATCAACACATCACACACGAACCGATTTGACTCTCGAGCATTCCCAGGTCAGACTGGAAATCTCGCAAAATCCCTCGAGATCAAACGTGACTTTAGAGTAAACAATCATGGCGGACGAAGAGGATGCAGTGGTCATAGTTTGTGCTTTGTTTTTAACGGAAAAAAACATAAGAAAAACAAGAAAAGGCGATGGTCAAAGAGGTGGAGACAACGCGAGCATGGACTATACTTGCTATATCATAATATTGAGATAAGTTGTTGTTTTATCTCATAGAAATGTTGTTACGTACGACACAGATTAATAACCGTTGAAATAAACGTTCATATATTCGTTTGTACTCTGGTGGACTGCAGTTGTGGATGTAGTTATGCCCATCGACTTTATTTGTATTTGTTATATTATATACGCCGGCTGTTTTGATTTTGTTTCCCGGTACTATCACTGCCTCGTCACCTCGCTTTCTGATTGGCTACACCCACAGTCCACAGGCTGCGTGATTGTTTGTCCTCGGGGGACACCACAAACGAGAAGAAATTGGGCCAAATAAATCCAACATGTTGGATATCCCCGATTTGAGATCGGAGCGGTCCCGACATTCTTCCGAGCAGAGAAGAGCAGTCTTAACACACCACACACGGCAGGAATATTTGATCAGATTATTTTACGATAATCGGAGCATCCTAAAATTGTCGGAAGGGGTGAATCGGGGCTAAAATCGGTCTAATTATCCTGCCGTGTGAACCAGCCTTAAGAAATCAACCAATCAGAGCTGCGGTCTGTAACTTTGTTTGTGTTCAAAATGTAGAAAAATGTATATAATAAGCGAGTACACCATGAATCCATTTTCCAAACCGTGTTTTTAGCTTGTCCTGAATCACTAGGGTACATCTATAATAAGTGTTTATATTCGGACTATTTTAGATTGCTTCAGGGGCACCGCGGCGGAGTAACCCAGTACCTTTGTGATTCTTCATAGACATAAACAGAGAGAAGTAGTTCCGGCTACGATGTTCTTCCGCAAGACGCATGCAGTTCTGTTTATTAACCGCTAGAGCGTCAAAAGTTCCCTACCGCAGCTTTAAGTGTCTTTTCTTGTCGTGATTCACCTGAAATCTGTATAAATAAGCTTTCCATCTATATATGGTTTGTTAGGATAGGACAATATTTGGCCGAGATACAACTATTTTAATATATGGAATCTGAGAGTGCAAAAAAATCTAAATATTGCGAAACTCGCCTTTAAAGTTGTCCAAATTACATTCTTAACAATGTATATTACAAATCAAAAGTTAAGTTTTTATATATTGATGGTAGGAAATGAGCAAAATATCTTCATGGAACATGTTTTTTGTTTTTAGCATGCAGTATCGAGAAAAAAACACTCCCCTCAAGACCCCTACAATTGTGCATTCAACTGACCACCGTCCAGCTTTCTTTGTAAACACACAAGCTGTGTGAAAGGCCTCTGCATGAGGATCCACAAAAAAATATGCGTTCAGTAAGGTGATGTTTCATGCTTAAAATGCTGGTTGAAAAACTTCTTGTTTACTGGTCAAGGGGTATGATTAATTATGCTTTTTTTAAGGACATTATTTTTTAATATACTTAATTATACAAATTAACAAACAGCAGATTTAATTCAAAACTCAACCCTGAGTTAACACTAGCAAAAGCTGCGGAAACACACTGGCTGACAAATCAATGCAAAAAGCTGCAAGGATGAAAACCAGTCAAGTTGTAAATGACATAAATGTGTTGACACAGACTGACGTTCATTGGCACAGGCATCAAAGAGACATACATCAAGTGTTCACCTGAGGAACAGGCGCCCTGGATTGAAAATGGTGTGACATTACATGATGTTATTTCAAGCAAACTTGGAAATAGTCATAAAATCATGGCACAAAGTCAGTTTCCCTACCAAATAGGGTCAGATGTCTTATGCATCCCATAAACCCTAACTAATTATGAAACTAAAAAGACCAAAAAAGAGAGAAAAATAATAATTATTTACCTGCATTTTATGTATATACCTGTATGTATGTGTGTGTGTGTGTGTGTGTGTGTGTGTGTGTGTGTGTATATATATATTTATATTAATAAAGTTGATAAAGTGTCTGCCCTCTGGTGAGTGTATGCTTATTCATTCATTCACTCTCTCACTCACTCACTCACTCACTCACTCATTCATTCACGTACTTGCTTATTTACTTACTGATTTGAAACTTTTACATTGTTAGCAGCTTTACTTAGGTTTACTTGATTATCAAGCTGTCATGTTTAAATGTGAGTATCAATGATCATGTACCAGGCTTTTGATGTACCAGGCTTTTGAGGAATATTTATTTGTATATCTCTCAATCACCATTGTGTTGCACTGGTTTCTATGTTTGACCCTGAAAATAAAAATACAGTGCTCATCATAAAACTAAGCATTTGAATTCTGTCTTACTAAGACACATTATGTGAATATTGTCTTACTAAGACATATTATTGGGAGATCCAGAGTGACAACTGATATTTATGTGCATTTTATTTACAGTGAATAGTCTTCTATACAGATTTAAAGATCTAATATATGTATTACAAGCTATCAGAATTTCATCTTCCTTTTTAGCCTATATCAGCAACTGTACTTTTGGGCCTTTCTCCTTCTTGAATATGAACTATATGTTTTTTTTCAATAACATATATGATGCCTGTTGCGTCACAAATGATACTTAACATGAGACACACATGCAAACTATTTGGGTTAGAGGTTTAAAAACAGAGTATTTCAGTAACACCAATACAGTGCTGCCTTACAAACTGTACAACATCTGGTGTTTTGAAGGGTGAAGGGTGTGGAGAATCTAGAATGACTGCCACTTCCTCAGACACCTCTTTTTGAACAACTACTGGTGAATTACATTTCACTTCCAAGGTGCCAAGGGTACATGACAGTCCTGATGATTGTTGACAGCTTTTCTAGATGGGTGGAAGCTGTTCCTGCTAACAGTACAACAGTCAGTCACTCAGCCAAAACTCTTCTTAAAGATTACATCTGACTGACAGTCATCTCTGACCCCACACTGCATTATCAGTGTTTACAGTAAACTTGACATTTTGACATTGTCAATGTGACATTATTTCAGACAACAAGTTGATAAATTGTATAAACACAAGCTCCTCCACCTAGAAAAAAATAATAATAATACAAAAATGTAGTATATATATTAGGGCCGGGACTTTAACGCGTTAATTGAGATTAATTAATTACACAAAAAATAACGCGTTAACTAAGATTAATTAATTACAGAAAAAAAAATTCCCGCATTTTTAATAACGTATTTTTGCACCGCGGAACGTTTCTCACTGGATGAGTTTCGGCGGACCGATTATACTGGAGCACCAACTAGCGTTCGCACATCACCGCAGCACATGATCGAACCTCAAGTATCACCTCATCGTAAAACATATAGCAGCTAGCGTGGACTTTACACTTTATGTTGAACTATGTATTATTTTGTTGGTGCAACTTGCAGTTTATGTTGAACTCTTTATTGTTTTGGCCAAGGTTGTTGAGAGTTGGACTTAGTATGTTATGGCCTCTGAAGCAACAGAGAGATGTTTTCTAATAGTCAGTGTTTCCAATGTTCTGAATGTAATTGACAGTATTGTGTTTTACTTAAAAAACACTTTACAGAAGGTTCCAGCACCTATAAGCTTCCTGAATTTCTGAAATTTACTATTTCTAAATTGTTACTAAATATGCTATTGCTACACTTCATGGCAAAAATTGCACTGGTCTGCTAGACTTGGTTGAACAAAAATAAACAATATTTTGTTGCTTAAGCTTATGTATTCAGTCATTATTCAATGGTATATATATATATATGCATTTGCCAAAAAAAAAAAAAGATAATTCTTTCTTTTAAATGCAGCTTTCATCCTGTCTGAGGATTATGACATTATATTAAAATTATTATATATCCGTGCAATAAATCTTTATTAACACTATAAACGTATAGCTGGGAAAATAATATGGCCTTTTAACCATGTTAAGTCTTTCATGCTGTTCTCTATTCTTAGCTATTTTCCCCATTTGTCGAGTGATAATTAAAAATGACACTTACAAGTAAAGTGTGCAACTTCTGAGGAAAACATAAATGCAAAGGTAACGACTGCCAAACAAAGAAACAACCTACAGATAGCTTACTTACAGTTTCTGCACTTAAGAGAAAACATGACACACTGCCTTACAATATATTTTTATATTTCTTTTTGGCCTCATTTCACACAGATCATTGATTTCCTAGCATTGCTATTCAGAGACATTTGATTCACATTTACAGACACTCTTCCACAAAAACTCTCTTGCACTTAGCAGTGAGTGACCAGACGTAAATCAATGCCATCTACAAAACAAAAAAAATATTACTGCAAAAACACCACCATGCAAGAACAATATTGAAGCAGAAACATCAGATGGGTTCACAGTGATATGTTTTTTTTTTTTTTCAGGTCTAAGTACCTTAACAACACTCAAATCAACTTCTAAGTGTGTGGCCGTATTAACAAGTGTAAAAAAATACATTAATGTTAATGTAAATAATCATTCATGGAAAATCTTCAAACTCTACTAGTTGCTACCTTTTAGTTGCATTCATTGAAACTTTGATTTGTGATTACACTTTAAGATACAACATCACTGGTAAGATACAACATCATTGAAGCTTAAGGCTTCCATTGATTCATGCTTAATTAACTGTTTATGCATACTCACAGTTAATTACAATTTCTTTTTTATTCCTATATAATAGTTTAAAATTAAATGCATCTGAGCACCAGCAAAAAGTGACTGCAAACTTGATTAAGATGCATGTAAAAATGCAGACATTGGAGAGATGGCACTGTGTTGGCATACTCAATGTCCGCCTGTTTGGATGACAGTATCAGACTGCATGAAAAAAGAATGGGTATGATGAAACCACACAGACTGTCAAGCTTTCAAAGGTGCTGGTGTTTAGGAATTTATATGTTGGTTGGGGGTGTTGTTGAGGCTGCAAAAGTAGGAATAAAAAAATCCCCAAAACTCCTTGAAGGGGTGTACTGGTGCACATACTCATAGTGAAAATGTTTGTAGGTGTTTTTATTTTTATGTTCAATTAAGATGAATGTGGACCGGAGATTTTAAGTCTTAAAATTTCATAAAAAGTGATCCAAAAACATATAAAAGTGGTTTCAACATGACTCATACAACCGATGCAGAAAAGCTATTGTCAGAAACTGGCTCATTTAAGAATGAAATGATGGCCACTCAGTGACAATAGTTGTGTTATTAATGTTTTCCATTTAGGCCGTTAAATTCCAATTTCCGCAAGGTTTTCCTCTATGCTCTCAAACGTTCCACCACTGTTCTTTTCAGAGGCTATAAAGTGCTCTTCAGTAACCACAGTGTGCTGGCTCTGAAAAGCCTGACTGCTCTCTATGGCTTTCTCATTTCTTATCACGTCCTAGGAGATATACATTTCAGACACAAAATGCAGTGACTTTAATATATGCCTGCCACGTTGAATTTAATAATGCAAATGTGTTTATAGGGGTTGAACGGACAAGACGCATTAGTTAACGTCACAATGGTGAAAAAGATACTCTTCGATTTAATTATGACTTTTCTGTCCTATTTGCGGAAGAGAAGGAGGCACAGCTGTTGAAGGGGTAACAGAGGGTTTTCAGCCGAGCTATTTCATGATGAACACAGCTTATTGTGCGGAAGACCGTTTTTGTTGGTTCTACCGCTGCAACTGACAAGTGCAAACACTTGTCAAGACTCTGCTTTATCCGATAGCCAATAACCCCTGACAGTCCCAACCAGCACCTGACATTTTAGGCCTAAAACAAACAGAAATTGAGTCCGCACAGCTGTTGGGTTGCAGATACATTTGCATTTGATTGCAGCATGCTATTAAAACCATATTATTTACTTTTGCAAGCCTATTCTAGAAAAGGAAATTAATGGAGGGAAAAAGTGCCATCAAAAATAAAAATAAAAATAAATGAATAAATACAAATAAACAAGAATCAGCTAATTAAAAATAATTACCACTACGTTTCTTTTTTACAATTCTTTTTGTAGCCTGTGCCCATAACTGGGAACATATGATTTGGCGGTTAATTAAATCAACCTGCTCAAATGAGTCATGTTGATTGTGATCGGATCAAAACAAAGGCAGAGATGGTGAGTTAGAGCAGGAATATAATGAACATGATTCATAGTGACTGACCTTGGACTTAAATGTCAATTGGCAACTTGTCCTCTCTTCTAGCTACTGTGTTCTAGTGCCATATTGGTCAGCCAAAATTAAAATATGGTGTGTTTGTGTTACAAACAGTGTTATTTGTTGGGCTGCTTTTATGTTGATTTAATTTATATCTATCTCTATCTATCTATCTATCTATCTATCTATCTATCTATCTATCTATCTATCTATCTATCTATCTATCTATATCTCTCTCTCTCTCTCTCTCTCTCTCTCTCTCTCTCTCTCTCTATATATATATATATATATATATATATATATATATATATATATATATATATAAGAGAAAGAGAGAGAGAGAGAGAGAGAGAGTAGTTTTAACTGAAATACAGTAAAAATACTGCATTTTAATAATGAGAAATAAAAAAATAACAATTGTTGTAAATGCAGAAGTGTCTTGATGAATTATCATATATTTATTTAAATAAATACACAACTTACTGTTGTACTGTGTCGTGCTGATTATTATTATTACTTTTTTATAATTTCATTATAGTAATGCATAATACTGTGCGTATTATAATAATGAAAATCATTAAGAATAACAAGAAGCGAAAAAGCCTCAATGCAATATGGCATAGTAAAAAATAAATAAAAATAATAATATACAAAATATTATTTGTTCTACTATCTTTATACTGATTTCATATTTCAAAAAGAGTAATGTTCGTATAGTAGTTTTAACTGATACAGTAAAAATACTGCATCATAATAATGTGAATCATTGAGAATTATGGAGAAAAAAAAGCATTATTGTGATAGGACGTTTTGTCATTAAATTAATGTTACAATGAAAAAAAATAAAAAATAAAATAAAATCATAATCAAACATTTCATTTGATTTTGTGTCCTGTACTCATGCTTACAGAGGGCTGATGGACTCCATCCTGTTTCAGCTCAGCCAGCCGCCCGTGGGCCGCAGTGTGCCAAATTAATTAAAATAACATAAGCAGGTGAGACATTGGTGGGGGCTCAAGTACAAGGACATGATTAGCCATAGTGGGCGAGATTAATGAAGACCTTCTGAGAGAGATTATATTGACTGAGCCTGATTATACTGGAGACCGTTTATTCAGTGGCGTATCATTATGAATAGATGAATCCATAGATCATATGCAAACCCTCCTCACAGGGCTGATATCTCACTAAACCCTGCTTTTGTCCTGAGCCTCAAAGCATGCAGATGAATTCATAGCCGGCCCAGATTTACCAATGTTATGGAGACCGGACCAATAAACTAGGAGTTTATTGAGGTAAAATTTGTCATTAATAGTTATTTGATAGTGACAACTGGTATCTAAACTACCCAGAAAGCTTATTCATTTCAAGGTTTTGAGTGTACTCGTGTTTAACATTGTGTAATCCTTGAAGTTGACACCAGAAGTCACACAGAACAGAATAAAAATGTTAGCATTTGCAATTCAAGCAGTAGTTCACAAAAAAAGAGAGAGATGAAAATGTATTCACCCTTGTGCCATTCAAGATGAGGAGTTTCTTTATCTAAAGCAGATGTGGACCATTTTAGCATTAAAGTGAATGGGTGCCATCAGAATGAGAGTACAAATAGCTGATAAAAGATACAAATAATTCAGTGCATCAGATAATGTAATTTGAAACAAAAAAGCTGGGTGTTTGTAATAGTAAATAAATAAAACATCAACACCTTTTTAACTTCAAATCATTGCTTTCGGCTAAAATTTGAATCCTCTATCATTAACTTTGCATTATCCAGTGAAAAAGAAATATACACAAATCGAACGCCATTTACAAGTGACAACAGCTCCAAACAGTTCTAAACAGACATGTTGGTAGGTTTTGATGTGAGAGGATTGACTTTTTCAGTCGTGGAAGCATTATTATGGGTTATGGACTGGTATATTGTCCAGATGTTTTAAAGTTAAAATGCCTTAATGAAGATTTTCACTTCACAATGCATCAACTGGTGGACTGATGTCACATAGATTACTTGTGAATCATTGTGATGTTTTTATCAGCACCCATTCACTGCAGAAGATCCATTGATGAGCAAGTGATGTAATGTTACTGTACATTCTCCAAATCTGTTCTAATGTGGAAAGATTAGATGTTTCCACATCAGAAACACGTTTTGACAAAGCTGTTTTATGAGGTTTATGCACCTCTATGCGGTGGCCAAATGCATCTTGAATCTTTGGCTTTCTGTACGCTGCTCATTCACAGCCAGGCCTGGTGTGCTTAGCATGCTAATATTTTATTATCACCTTGACTAACCAATGGATGCACAATAAACTCTGTTTCTGGGCCCGTGACTCTTTTGCCCTTGGTGGAAATTATTTCATGCATCACTTAAACCTCTCCACACATCTATATTCCATCTAACTTGCATTTAATATTTAATCCACAATATAGTGGGCACTCTGATGTTTACTGTGCATGGGTTTGAAATTATGAGTACTTTGAGCCCCATCGACAATCTGAGAATAAATTGATACGTAATATGTGGACACCAGACAACAATGTGCATTTCAACCATGTATTGCTGCTGCCTCAATTTCTCATGCAAGGATAAAAAGAAATTAACATTATCTAGTGCAAATCAATGTAATTGCTAAAGCCGCAAATGAGAAGGAAAAATCAGTTTGAATATGCAGAAACAGATGGCTGCCTCCATCTTTGCCCTGGTGTTGAGCGCACAGCAACTTCTCTTCTTTTACACTTATTTCTCATCGCAATTTAAGCTTTGATCGCAGAAACAAGTTATTATCCTTAGAAACATCCACACTCGTAATCACCCAAGCAAGAAAAACATAGAAAGCAAGCAAAAACAAACATGCCTCTCTTCAGGCGAATAATGTGTATGAACGTGCACTAGCATGCATCAGCAACCGTTTGCAGGACGAACTCATTTGTATTCACAGGTATTCCTATATACTGTGTACAATATATATTTTTATTAATTTATTGATTTTTGTATATTTGGATTCTGAAACGTACAACTTTGATGTACTGACAACATATTAATATATACATTCAATATATTAAACATATTTCATTTAATTCCATTACATATCCAAACAAAAAATGAATATGTTGATATTTTATGTTCCACTGTGTAACCAAATACAAAAAAAAAAAAAAAATGTATAAGTAAATATACATTATACGTATATAAATACATATCTATATAATAATAATAATAATAATAATAATAATAATAATAATAATAATAATAATAATAATAATAATAATAATAATAATAATCAAACTATAAGTAAATAAATCAATAAAAATAAATCTGGATTAAAATAAGCCACTTAAAATTAAGTTAACTGAGTTAATCCATAAACAATATGAGCATTTATATGATTTTAGGGTGAAATAAATCACTTACTAACCTTTTCTGTGTAAAGTTACAGCATGATAAATTATACAAAGGAAATATACAATGGCAATGTGATGTCACAAACCCTAAAATAACTTCTAAAATGATGTGTTAAACAACTAAACTTAAACAACAAAAATAATAAATGCTTTTATTTTACTTCTATCATAGGTGCCTTACTATTGTTGTTGTTTTTAACATAAGTACTGTCTATTGAGCTTATCTTGTATTGAACCTGGAACTCTTCTTGTTGCTGTTTATGATTTGTGATTATATTTATGGTGTAAATGTTGCTCTACACGGTGCAAAGGCATCATTTCTCTTTGTGCATCCATAAATAAATATGCTCAAATCTAAGGAATCCCTCAGAGGAGTCTGTAAATGACAGTAAATGAAACGCCATCTTGTCAATGCTGAGATCTTCAGAGGGCACAGCTAAATAAACGGTAATGTTCCCAGAGGATGGCACAATCTGAATGAAAGCTCATATGGCGCAGAGTATCATAAACAGTCCCAGAGACACCTTCACGATCTATCCTTGATTGCATTTGCATTTCAATCGCTTGTCATATTGTTGAGTCTATCCCAGCATAATGAAAGGATAGTATGCATTGTTTTACATCATGTATCATTATTTTAATTTGCATTTACATAGTGTGAAGTGCATATTACATATGATACTGATTACATCAGCAATCAGCAGTTGATACGATTATCAAAGTTGGAGTTAGCACCAGATGAATACCAAAACCCCAGATAACTAGACCAATACTAGACCTGTTTAACACCCAGAGCATTAACAGACCCGTTAAGACCCTTTAGCTCTTAACCCCCCAAAAAACTGTCTTTCCATCGCCCAAATCTATAAAAAAAATCAAGCCTATGTTTCAGAGACCCAGACAGAGACACTGCGAGTATGTTTACATGACACACAGAAAAAAAAAAAAAAAAGGGATGGATGACAACATTATCACAAAAATCTTTATTCACATGGTTTCACAAAAACTACCAAAAATGCTGTGTTATGCTTGCCAGGCCAGTTGTTGTCACTTTGTAAAGAAATTTGTACATTCGTATAGCCTGAATATATAATGCACATACGCATGATCTCTTTTATAAAGAGAAAGAATTATGTTATTGTTTGCAAAAACATACTTTTAGTGTTTTCGGATGTACTGACTACAATTCAGTAGACACGGCTTTCAAACGCTCCTATCTGCGTTTGTGTGAGCGCTCAGTGAAAAGTGTGAAGCGATGATCATTGTAGCCAATCACAGACATATCTGTTGAGTGCGTGAACACAATGACCAATCAGCGCTGTTTAAGAAGCTCCTCGAATGACTCAAAATCTTCATTACTCATCACTCAAATCTTCGCGAGAATTGAAATTTGAAAAAATTCAGTACCAAATGGTATCGCATTATGCACTTTTAACAACAATACTTTGAAATTTTGAAATTCCAAAAGTTTGTTTTCAGGCCCCCAAAACTTTGTTGTGTAATTTAATGGCCAAAATAGATAGTACATTTACATTTTTAGTTGGAAATGGTGTCACTCCCTTAGAAAAGGAACTCAGATCCAGACCATGCCTCTCAAGACTCTAAGCTTTTTTACACAATTTTTTTAAACAAACCGAACAACCAGGAGTGTGTTTTCCAAAAGCATCATAAGCCAACTACGATGAACTACATCTTTACCAATGTACAGTAGAAACCATTGTTTTAATGAACATTCACACATTACGCATTACGAAACTTGGCTGCTCTCAATCAAACACCAAAACAAATGAAACAGCTTTTAATCAAACATCAAATAAACAAAATGACACTTGCGAAGTAGTCAATAGATGCCGTGTTCATTATTACAGACATCTCAAATCAGTTAATTAGCAAAGATTATTACTCCTGCATGTGATGTCATTAACAACATCTTATCCACCTTTTTTATGCTCCATGATGCTTTGCACAAATTATAGGAGTCATTTCTGTTTACACTGTAAACAAACAGCAAAAGTTTCGCTCTATGAATGCAATAATAAGCATTGTCAAGTACATTGAAGTGCCAATACTTTACTCACCCTTCAACCATTGATCATTAAAAGGAAATGTAAAGGTGTAAAAGCATTAACCAATTATGTTCAGCATAACCTGAATAACTCCTAAATATTCTATTTCTGTCCGCAACAATATTACAAACATGTTAAATATCATTACATTAATATATGTCTAAGTTTCATAATTATTATTATTTTTTTTTTTACTCTTTTTTTTTTTTTTTTTTTTTTTTTTTTTTACAGAGATTTGAGGATTTGGGAAGAAAAAAATTAAGATTCTTTGTGCATTCCAGTGAATTATTCATAGTTTATATAAATTAAATTTTAGGTAAATTAAATCAGGAGAGCAGACAAACACACTGTATATGTTGTATTTTTTTATTTACTTACAGCACAATACAAAGGAAACATGAAAATAATCAGGAGGGCAATCATGCAACGGGCTAAAAATATATATTCAATAGATGTTGTTATATCACATCACATTAATACCAACTGTCACGTTATTCTCATGATTTCATTTTTCTATTTCTTAAAACAGAAACTATATGAAACATTACATCCCATTCAGTCAGAATTACATATAAGGATTATTGCAAGTGCCATCTTATGATTTAAAATAATGTGATGCAGTGTTTTTGAGTGTAACTTCCCCAAAACGGAAGCGCCTCCCATAATTTAAAACGCATTAGGCTCATTAAGAAAAAGGTGGATTTGGATTGCTAAACCAAAGTGGTTCAAATGTCAACAGTGCGAAACATTCATGACTAGTTGATTAGTTTCTCCAACAATGTGTCATACCATGGTAGTTAATCAGCGAGCTACAGCATTGTATGGGGAATGCACACCAGAACAGTAGCAGTAATAGTAACAAGTCAAACTACTGTAGCCTACTAAGTGATATCTTTTAGTCATGTGGGGAAAAGCTGCAGCTTCAGCAATGTCTGCTGATTTTGGCAATTCCGGCACTACATTGATGGAGAGTGTGTGAGTGGAGAGCATCTGTGCAGGTGGGAAATGAAAGCCCATGCATTTCCATTGACAGATTTATGTGGATTGCATTGACATGAATGGTGCAAAGAACACTTGCTTGTAGCTTCTATCAGCTACTGGATGGCAATTGATTTGTTTTAAAGTGGTTTGCTAGAGTTCTGGCTCTGAATATTTTCATGTGAGCTGCGTATGCAGTGTAGTTTACTTATAATGTACATTGTGAACCAAACATGTTCTAGGTTCAAATAATTATTCATTATTGATACTATAATAAGATAATTCACTCTAATGTTGTGTGATATACATCTTGTACAGAGTTTACAGACTGAGGAATCATTGGCATCCTTGTCATCATTTTAAACGTATTTATTTGTTTACTTTTATTTTTATTTGAGGAAGTGTTTTTAAGACCTATTTTATTCCTCATAGTGCGTTTCCTCAAGTTTGCATAATTTTAACTATGTCACGTGACAGTAATGCAAAACAAACTTCCAAAAACTTAAATTCAGATCTCACACTTACACAGATTTCAGGGCATAGACCTTAGCTGTAAAACTGCCAAATGAGTGTCATCAGTAGGTGAGAATATGGTTTTACTTTCTATAATTACTGTTAAAGTACTAATGCTTTATTTAGATAAAGACATCATGTGCCAATCAATAGCTTGAAAACCTACTCGATGTCTGTCTGGTGCCGCAGGATAGACTCTCCACGATAGCACAGATACATACAGTAGTTCCTCTGTCTCCAGAGGCTGAACGGGTCGACTGTGTATGTGTGAAATCATTTCCAATGGACACACACTCATTAAAATCTAATGCAAACACGCATCCAGCTCCAAGTAGGATTTGACATTTAATTTGGACCTTTCCATATTAATAATGTAGCATGAAATTGTTGATGTTTGACTGATGGCAGGAAAATCGAAACCGATTCAGTGATCTAATAAAGCCAGCTGGCCGAAGCTTCCTTTCTAAAATTACCCACAAGGACCCAGGGGTACCGTGCGATTATCCCGAACCGCAACGATGATAAAGCCACGCATGGAGAGGACCTGACAGTCAGTCTTGTCTCAATGGCCTGCTTTAAGAGACTTCGGCAGGGAAGGCTTGACAGATACAATATGTCTCATTTAGATAAGAGGCGACTGAAGATGGAAATAATCTATTGCATATCTATATATAGATAACACATTAACAGTTGTTCCTATGGGGTGCTACTGTATGCAATTATTCTGCAATATTGGAATGGTTATAGATGGTCCGTGAATACTGAATATTGCTGGCGATATTTTTTATTAATTTTACTCATCACCAGAGAACCCTATAGCCCAGAGGTAGAAACAGTATGGAATTTTTTTTTTTTTGTGATTTTGTGATCATTATAAATGCATTTTAACAGGCTGTATCACACAATGAAAGAATGCACTTTAAATGTGCACTCACTAGTCAAATCTACTATACTTTTGTTTGGTTTTGGGCAAAATACTAATAATGTCAACTCGCAAATCGTTAAAACAACAATTACTATATTATTGCAGATGCAGACTTATTGGCTAATTTGTTAACACCTTTTGCTAAACTGTCAAACCTTAATTTTAACCACCAATGCAATGATGCAAGTAGCTTACCTCTACATCCTTGCTAAGGGTTGATGTTGAGATTTTATAAGAACTAGTTTGGTCTGTCTAGGCTAGCTTACATTACATAGAGCTCAACTATGGCCAGGGTTTCACTTCATTTCCTTCAAGTTCAACTTCTGCAGAATACGCCAGGGTTTCATTTTCAGCTGGGTCTGCACCATAACGCCTGTCGTGTCCGTCAGCATCTTTTTTTTTTTGTGATTTTAGCACCAGTTTGCTCTCCTGCCCATTATTTTCTGCAGTAGTTTCCAGGGAGTGATTTTTTTTTTTTTTTTTTAGTACTCAGTAATGAATGTATTTTAAAATGTAGCGAAGTACAATACTTAAAACAAAATATTCTGAAGTAAAAGTAAAATTACCGGTAAAAAAAAATAAATAAAAAAAATACTTTAAAAAGTATGCACAAAAGCTACTCAATACAGTAACGTGAGTAAATGTCATTTGTTACTTTCCACATTGCTCTAAGCTTCTAACAAAAGCAGTGAAATTATTACATGTGATTTGAATTATAAAGCATAAATCAATCACTTAGTCATGGAAGGTTCAGTGATCTTATAAAGCCAGCTGGACCCAGGGGTACTGTGCAAAATTTCTAAAAAAGTGAGATGACACGTTCCATGCTTCGCATTAGATGCTACTTCTAAATTCTTTAAAAAACTAGAACAAGGTCATCGGTTCATAGAACAGCACCAAATTGCTTTAAATGA
Source organism: Carassius gibelio (assembly GCF_023724105.1). Classification (NCBI taxonomy): domain Eukaryota; kingdom Metazoa; phylum Chordata; class Actinopteri; order Cypriniformes; family Cyprinidae; genus Carassius; species Carassius gibelio. The sequence goes on along the minus strand of NC_068413.1, from coordinate 21,957,203 downwards.
CCGCAGCATTAATCCAGTTCCATACTGATTACAAGTGTCATTTTACATGCACATGGTGAAAGACACAGTGTGACTTTAGGGGTCCATATTAAGCTAATCCAAAATGTGTGATAGACAATCTAATTCATTTCAGCATTAGCATAGCCATGTAGAAATTAGCCTCCAATTACCACACTCAGTTAAGTGCCAGAAACTGATGAATGTGGGTGTTGGTTCTTGGCAAGTTATTCATACTCTTCTCACATAAGCCCAGAAAAGATCAGGGTGGAATTTGAATTATGATCTAATAAAGTTGTATTAGGATATTCCTTTATGCATAACAGGCAGTAATGAATTGTAATTATCCTTACGGAATAATAATAAGTATATAAGTATATGAAATAAGTATAATGAACTATTAAAAAAAAGAAAAAAGAAAAAAAAGAAAAGGGAAACGCACACACACACGCACACACACACGCACGCATACACACACACACACACACATCACAACAATAATGTCTGTAAAGAAATAATATTAATAATAATAATAATAATAATAATAATAATAATAATGTGTATTATATATGGTAGCATTTTTACACACTTACACACAATCTTAACTTGTAACACAATTTCAGACAACCTAACATTCAAACAGCAGAACCACAAAAAGTCTGCAAAACAAAATGCTAATGCTTGGCTCAGACTCAGTTTTCAATTTCACAAAACACAACACACAATTCTCAATGTAAAACAAACACACACACAAAACACTAACATAAATTATATTATAGCAAAGGTGTTTGCAAGTGTTTGCTTTTTATATGTGTCTGTGATATTTTGAATACAATTCTTCATTTTGCAAGAGATGTGAGCCATTTTGCATGTTGTGTGTGCAATTTTTGGACTTGTGTGTAAAGTTTTGGAAAAAGAGGCAACATTTTAAAAATGTGTCTAAGCAGTTGAACAAACTGTAAAAAGAAGCATTGTTCCAGGGAGCATACACATTTCCTGGAAAATCCAAAATACCAGATGTTTTTACTACAGTACGTCATCACTTTCCAAGAAGAAGGAAAAAATAGACACTCGTATGCTAATATATAGAATAAGAAATATGACAGGTAATATATTTTCTCAGTTGTTTAAAAGTTTAAAATAATAATCTAAGTTAGATAAAATGTTGTTTATTTTTCTAATAAAAATGTATACATTTTTACGATTTGTTACATTTAATTGCTCTTTTGCAGCATTTATGGAGATGGCTGGGCCAAGTGTTATGCTGATTAATGGCAAACACAGCTTCATAATAATATCTATTTAACTGTAGGATAAGCACAAATGCTCCTTGTCAGTCCACATAAGGACACTTGTACATGTGTTGTACTAAATTTGACTCATTAACATTGTAATGTATCATACTGCAGGACAGCAGTTGGTTACTAAAGCAACACTGACTCCTTGTACAATCAGCACAGTATGTAATGAGCAAGGTCAAAGTTCATAAAACAGAGAGTCGGAACAAAAGAGGGTCCTAACAGGTAGTGAGTGTTTGATGTTTGTAGACAGCTGTGCTATTACAGCAAAATGCTGACACAGGTCTGGCTCCTCTGCGGATAGCTCTCTATCTGGCTCTTATGTGTGCCTTTTATTAGAACAGCGTTTACAGACTGACACTATCAGAGCTAGAGGGCACACTGCAGCAGGTGAGGGGAGGCAGATATACCTGTTGTGCAGATGTATACCATTTGACTCATTGGCTGGACTCTGGCCAATTGGATGCGGTGACAGGTTGGGTAAATTTCCAGAAAGGCTGTCCAAGCTTGCTGGAGTGTGTTCTGCTTCACCGTTGAGTAAATATAGATTGTATTCAGCATAGCATGACTTGCAAGATTCTTTAAACACTTACAACATTCCTATTAACCAAACACGCCCTCTGATTCCAGGGTTAAACGTGTATAAAGCTGTATATACTGTATCCAGTGATTGAATCGTAAAAATATTTCAGGGGGGATGGCGCGGGCATCTTCTTTTTCAGTTGTAGCATGGGGGTGGGAGTTGTGGGTTTAGGTGTCCCTGTTGCAAATTTTACTCTTGTGAGTGCGTTCAAGGCACTGCTAACATACGACGCTGCTGACATACGACGCTGCTGATGTGTTTTCTTGTGCACCCAACAAAAAAGATAACATGTCAGCAGCATTGTACATCAGCAGCATCACTGCAGTGTTGTGAACGCACTCACAACAGACCAGGAAGAGAAGAAAAGAAGACAATGCTGAATAAAGTCATAATTTATTTTATGTTTGGACCAATACATTTTCAATGGAGGAACAGAAAGCTCTCAAACTAAATCTAAAATATCTTAAACTGTGATCCAAAGATGAACGGAGGTCTTACGGGTTTGGAACGACATGAGGGTGAGTCATTAATGACATCATTTTAATTTTGGGGTGAACTAATCCTTTAAACTCAAATGGATACCTTGCCTATTTTCAATCTGGTTTCCATCTTCATCACAGCACAGAGACGACATTCATTAAGATAATAAACGATTTTCAGTTAAATTCTGATTCTAGCAAAATATCAGTGCTGGTACTACTAGATCTCAGTGCTGCATTTGTCACTGTAGATCATATAACATAATTCTAGAGAGACTGGAAAACTGGGTCGGGCTTTCTGGGATGGTAATCAAATTATTCAGGTCATACTTAGAAGGTAGAGGTTATTATCTGAGTATAGGAGAGCATAAGTCTAAGTGGACATCCATGACATGCGGAGTCCCACAAGGCTCAATTATTGCACCGCTCTTGTTTAGCCTGTATATGCTCCCACTAAGTCAAATAATGAGAAAGAACCAAATTGCCTATCACAGCTCTGGTGATGATACCCAGATTTACCTAGTCTTATGACCAAATGACTACCTCTGCCAATGCTTTGATGAAATTAACAGTTTGACGTGCCAACATTTTCTTCAGGTAAAGAAGGAGAAAACTGAAGTCATTGTATTTGGAAACAAAGATGAAGTTGTCAAGGTGAATGCATATCTTGACTCTTGGAAACTGTGATTTTGGAAACTGACCTTAGTTTCAGTAGTCATGTCACAGCAGTAACTAAATCAGCATTCTATCATCTCAAAAATATTGAAAGAATACAATGTTTTGTTTCCAGTCATGACTTGGAGAAACTTGTTCATGCCTTTATCACCAGCAGGGTGGACTAATGTAATGGGCTCCTCACCGGCCTTCCCAAGAAGACCATTAGACAGCTGCAGCTCATCCGGAACGCTGCTGCCAGGATTCTGACTAGAACCATAAAATCTGAGCATATCGCAAGTCCTTAGGTCCTTACAATGGCTAGCAGTTATATTTAGGATTGATTTTTAAAGTACTTTTATAAATCACTCAATGGCATAGGACCTAAATACATCGCAGATATGCTCACTGAATATAAGCCCAACAGACCAATCAGATCAGTAGGAGCGAGACAGTTAGAAATACCAAGGGTTCACACAAAACAAGGGGAATGCGATTTTAGCTATTTTGCCGCCCGCAGTTGGAACCAGCTTCCAGATCAGATGTGCTAAAACACTGGCCACATTTAAAACCGGACTCAAAACTTATCTGTTTAGCTGTGTATCTGGTGAATGAGCACTGTGCGATGTCCGAACTTATTGCATTGTATTACCATTGAGTATGAAACAAAAACTTGCCTTGCCTTGCTTAATAATCACATAAAAACCAAAATCTCAATTTACCATGAATCATAATGGTCCTTTAAAAAGCCTAATTTCTGCGCAATACTAAAGAAATGTTATACTGCATCGAAAGGGTTGTGATATAGAAGCAGACTCTTCGGAAACACATACACAACCAACACACTTGATTGTCTTTGTGTACCATAGCAATATTGCAATTGTTAAAGTGGGAGGCAGGCTGTGTGTAGTTGGGACTAATAGTATGATTGAAAGAGATGGGGAAACAGAAGAGAATGCATTTGAGAAAGAGGGAAAGAGAGAGAGAAAAAAATAAAGAAAGGCGGCAGGCCAAGCCCAGTGCAACAAACAATCAGTGCTGTCAGCTTTAAACAACTATCCCTCCATGCAACAGCCTGGCCAGATCAAAAATCAATGAAGAAAAAATGGACTCAGCAAAAACAAATTAACTGTACTAGCCATTCAGCGACTCTTTGTAAACTTGATAAAACAACTCAAATCCTTTGAGAAAACAGCAAATGCACACATAGAGATGAAGTCAGCATCTCATGGCTAACAATATGAAGTCGTAAACATTCACTCAATGGAAAAATGGGCCTGATGCGACATTCATGCAAAATGATATCATGTTGCTTGTTGCATGCTTCACAATACTTTCAAAATCAGTTGTCTAAAGCATGTTGCAAAATGCAGGTTCAGTTTTAATTATTTTTGAGCATATAGGTCCGGACATCAGTGACCTCCTAGCTGGCTAAGGGGCTTTTGCCTTTACTATGATTCAAGATTTTTGTAACTTGTATCTGAGCACCTCCAATTACAAGTGCACTGCTGCACAAGGTAATGTTACAGAGCAAATTTAAAAAAAAGTATCAGAAAAGCCATATATATTAAGCAGAAAGTGCATACAGTTCTGTACATATGAATTATTGTCTATTTCTTTGGACATTAACCTATTGCATGGCTTCAGTAGAGCGTTTTAAAGAGTAATTTTAACCATTTAGACCATACTTTTGTTTTGTCCATGATCTTTTTTGAGGGTAGGACATCCTCTGGTCAATGTAGGCTTTTGTTTGTTTGTTGTTTTCACTAAATAAATATTAACTTATCAGATGAACAGTAATGATGACAGAATTCTCTTTTAAGGGTGAACCATAGAGTCTCTTTCAACTTTAGGCAGTTTTATATTGCCAATTAAAATTTGAGGCCACATCGACTGCAATAAGCTGGACTATTTAGCACTGCTCTTTGTCTATGAGCTGTTGTTTTGAAATATACTATATAAAATGTTTAATTGGTATGCTTTCTTCTCTTTAAGTCACTCATGCCACCCGCTTCTTCCCAGAAAATTGCAGTCAGGAGGTTGGGAAATTTAAAATGCAAGTAAACAAAAAATAAACTACCAAGTTTTCAAAGGTGGACAGTCAAGGGCATTGTTACATTGTAGAAAAAAAAGTATATATATATATATATATATATATATATATATATATATATATATATATATATAGCTAAAAGTCACAAAAGATTTTTCATTTCAAACACATTTCTAGAGGCAATTTAAACCCCACAGCTTGATATTTGTTTCAATGTGCTCCTTGTGCAAAAGCCGGAATAATCAACATCAAGGCATTTTACACAACATTATCTCTGCCTTAGCAGATCTCACACTGTGTTGTTTGTTCACATTTTTACAGGCAGAGCGGTGCATTTTTTCTTTATTTCTTTTTTTTTCTTTTTTTTTTTTTTTTTACATGCACAGTGCAGAAAAGTGAAGTCTACATCAGGTTGAATAAACCCCATCCTGATAAAATCAAGCCTGCATGATATTATATCAGAGAGACGGTTGCAAACTGCTTTAAAGTAGTTTCTCACAGGACAAGTGAAAAAAATTCAATAAGATCTCTGCATGGATTGATGTTGTTGTTTTGTTAAAAACCATGCTGTATTAGTAAACCTCTTGACACTCTTTCTGTCTTCACACTCATAAGTTGGCATAAACAGCATGATTACTTCTTAATGAAGTTTCCAGCATCCCTTGGGGCCCTTCTGCATGCAAAAAAAAAAAAAAAAAAAAAAAAAAAAACACATATTTCAGAGCATTTTCACAGCTTGGGAAGATAATAATAAAAAGTACAACAGGACTGGCACAAAGATTCAGCAAATTTGACATTTGGGATGTCCTTCCACAATTAAATAATAAATAAATTTTCTTCTGACATATTTCACCTAACACGTTTTTTTAAGAGAGGTAGTACATGTTTAAAATAAATTAAAATGAAAGTCCCAAAAAACATTACTCCATACACATGATCCTTCATTATAATCATTCTAATGTGATTTGATTCTCATTTATTTTTGGTGCTCAAGTATTAATTATCATTCTTGTTATTATCAATGTTGAAAACATTGAAATATCAAATCTATATTATGCATATCTATATTTTCATTGACAGAAAGTTTAAAAGAATAGCATTTATTTGAATAGAATGATCTCTGAAGGATCATGTGATGCTGAAAACTGCAGTAATGGCAGCTGAGAATTCAGCTTTACAATTTCAAGAATAAATTGTTTTAAAAGATATATTACAATTTCTAGCCTAATAGTTCATTTAAAATGTAATTATATTCCAAAATATTACTGGTTTTACTTTATCTTTTCCATTAAATAAATGAAGCCTTGTTCAGCATGACACTTAGTTAGTCCAAGCTTTTGAGCTATATAATATAATATAATATAATATAATATAATATAATATAATATAATATAATATAATATAATATAATATAGCTGTAATTTAATTATTAACTCAAATAAATTAATAAATAACAGCATATAATATTTAATCATATGATGATAATATATGATGTAAGAACTTTATTTTTCTGGATAATTTATATTGGAACATCAAATGTATTTCCAAGCATTTCATTCCATTTTAAACCTTCTCCCTACATTCCAAATGGCACCTTCTTCTCTTTTGCTACCTCAGTTCAGGTTTAATTCAAATTCTGGAACTAAACTGGAATTGAAAAGGCTTTCTTAAATCAATTCTGAATTGTGCACACCCCGACTGACACATCCCACTGCTCAGCGGGGTTGTTCTTTGCTTTAGAGGGTTTGCTGGAGGCCTCATGCTTTTTTTTTTTTTTTTACCAACTGTGGTGAGAGAACAGAGAACTGTGATAAGTGCTGAGAACATTCATTACTGATGATAAAGACACAACAACTTTGCCCAAGTATCTCTATCAAAGTAGCACTTTTCTATATTTCCCAGAAGAGACGGAGCGAGAAAGAGAGGGAGAGACAGTGTAAAAATAGAGAAAGAGGGGCTTATTTAATTAAAAGGTGTAAAATATTGCAAGTGAAATTATCATGGTTGTTACTGTTTATTATGTGATAATAATAATAGCTGTATCATTATGAACACACACCTGTAACTTGCTCACTTTCCATTATGAATAAATTTGCATTTAGTAAAACTATTACAGTTATATATTACAGATATTACAGTTATGATCGAGGCTCTGGACTCTGAGCATATTTATTTTATTAATTTTCTATAACAAACTATAAAATATTTTCTATAAAAATGTTAATGTCCTGGCAGTGACAAATAGCTTGTTTTATATTTAATTTAATTACATTAGTGTTATAAGTTAAGATTTGCAATGTAACTGCTACCATGTTAAAATAAATACTTCTGTAAAATGCAGCTCATTTGTTTAAAGTGTTTGCAAACCAAACTTTATTGCACTTTTGTTTATATAGCGGTACTTTTAAATAAAAAAAAGTGCATACACTACTTTTGAATGCATTATACATGTTGTGCATATCAGTGTGATATGAAGTTGTTAGCCTGAATGCAATGTAAGTCGCAGAGTCTGCTAAATGCATATATATATATATATATATATATATATATATATATATATATATATATATATATATATATATATATATAATGAAATTGGAACACTGAAGTCAAAACATGACCCAAAATTTGTAAGGGTCTCAAAACAGCCACCTGTTCAATTGCTCGGTAACACAAATTTCTAATCAGCCAATCACTTGGCAGCAACTCAATGCATTTAGGCATCTAGATGTAGTTAAGACGACTTGCTGAAGTTCAAACCGAGTATCAGAATGTGGTAGAAAGGGGATTTAAGTGACTTTGAACGTGGAATGGTTGTTTGTGTCAGATGGTCTGGTCTGTGTATTTCAAACACTGCTGATCTACTGGGATTTCCACACACAGCCAACCCTAGGGTTTACAGAGAATGGTCTGAAAAAGAGAAAATATCCAGTGAGTGGCAGTTGTGTGGTTGAAAATGCCTTGTTGATGTCAGAGTCAGAAAATAATGAGCAGACTGGTTAGAGATGATAGAAAGGAAACAGTAACTCAAATAACCACTCGTTACAACCAAGGTATGAAGAATACCATCTCTGAACGCACAACACGTCAAACCCTGAAGCAGATGGGCTACAGCAACAGAAGACCACACCGGGTGCCAATCCTGTCAGCTAAGAACAGGAAACGGAGGCCACACATTTACACAAGCTCACCTAAATATGACAACTGAAGATTGAAAAAATGTTGTTTGGTCTGACTCTTGATTTCTGCTGCAACATTCATATGGTATTTTGTTGTACAGAACACGAAAGCATGAATCCTTTCCTGCCTTGTCTCAAAGGTTCAGGCTGGTGGTGGTGTAATGGTGTGGGGGATCTTTCTTGGCACACTTTGGGCCTCTTAGTAACAATTGAGCATCGTTTAAAAAATAAATATATCATATAATATGAGCAAAACTAATTTGTTTAAATCGTTTGTAAAGCTGTTCTAACCTAAATTTTCAGATACATGGAAGTGTTTGTATTTTCAAAATACTTGCTTTAGCTCCCTACCTACCTTTTTTTTTTTTCATGAATGAGGGAGAATTTACTTGTATATGTTGTAATGTTATTTAATTGTGTTGTGCAGGCACTGTTGTAATCTATACATTTTAACGTTTAGATTGCTTAAGATTAAATGTTTGAACTCCACACAATGATTTGTAAATAAAAATATATTGTAAGAATTTGGTATGCATTAAGCTTCAGTGCTCCTTTCTTAAACTAAACTGTTTTACTTTCATATTAACTAATATATTAACTACTTTACTTCATCTCTTACTGAAAAAAAAAAAAAAAAGTTAGGGTAATGTTTCAATCTATATTTTTTAACTTGAGCCAAAGGAAATAAAATAAATTGTCCTAAAGGGGAAATGTATTTATTTTTTTGATTGGTTCAAGTTAAAAATATAGATGTAAATCATTACCCTTTTTTTTTTTTTTAATTGGATGGATGAAAAACTTTTTTCAGTGCTGTTCCAACATTTTTTTTTTTTTTTTCAGAGCAATGTCATTGCATTTTTAAAATCCATTTATTCAGACTAATTTGACATTTCATTCTGTGTTTTTAACTTTTCTTTCCAGAGCACAGTATTTCTTCATGGCCTTCCATTCAGAAAAGAAAAGTCTGACATATTTCAAAACCATGATGGCAAGTTCCTTTTCCTGTTTCATTTGAAAATCCCACAC